>NC_136809.1:3925964-4157867 GCF_951216825.1 Electrona antarctica | reverse complement strand
CCTCTCTCTCTCCAGGCATCCTGAAGGTGTGCTCCACGGTAATGCAGTTGGGGAACATTGTGTTCACCAAGGAGAGGAACCAGGAACAGGCCGCCATGCCAGACAACACCGGTTAGACTCTAAACTGTCTTTATATTACACATATGTGACCAAATTTGACTGAGGGACTGCCATTGGATTTTTTGAATTTTCGTTTTCGGGTTTTCGGGAATCATAGCTTCAAATTGACATATTGGTTGTTCAGTTTGACCCACCAGTTTTGGAGATATGGCTTATAGAGTAATGTCTTGCAGAGAAACAGGCTTGAAAGGATCACTTCTGTGGTCTCTAATATTACACCTACATGTTTAAGCATTTATTTCATATTCACATGTCGATTTCAGCTCTGACACTTATTTCAGACATGCTCTAGTATGTGAAGAGTCTGCCTGTGCTATTAAAAAAATTTTAAAACGTTTTTCTCCTTCCATCGCTGAAATTTGCGCGATGGCAGACTCTCAGTCAACTCTGGTCACATATGCCCAAATTGAATAGTTGTCCTGATTTACATTTTAAACGTTAACGGCAACATAATGTGCGAAGGCAACCTTTGTCGCTTGCCTGGAGGGATGCAACGCTCTGATTGGCTCAGAAACTAAGAATTCTGCCAGTTGAGGCTGAAACTTCAAAATAAAATGCCCCAAATTAACCATTTCACCAGGTCTTTTAATCTTATCTGTATATTGAATCTATATGTCTCCCTCCTCAGCGGCCCAGAAGGTGTGCCATCTGCAGGGCATCAACGTGACAGACTTCACCCGCGCCATCCTGACGCCACGCATCAAAGTGGGCAGAGAGGTGGTGCAGAAGGCCCAGACCAAAGAGCAGGTATAACCGGGTCCGCGGGTCAGGTCGCTGTGCTGTGACATGTTCCAGAACACTGTGAAAACAGTGTTCTGTATTCTTAGATTGCAGTTAACCCATTTTGACCTGAGATCAGATTCTAAAAATGTCTGTTTGAAAATGACAGTTTTCTGAAAAGCTATGTTTCTATGTCAGTCGTTCTTCGATTAAAAAAAAAATAGCAGACCTACAAGCTCATAGCGCGGCACTCGGTGCCGCACTACGAGCTTGTAGATCTGCTATTTTTCAATAGCTAAAGCACAACATAATGCTAACACCAAAAGGGGTTCCTGCACAAAATGGGTTTTAAGTTTTTAAGCTAAGAGACTTTGGGCTCCATTTTCGTCACCGCTAAAGCCCTTATCCCTAAACTTCTTTGCCTTGTTTTACTATTTTGCAAAACATTTTTGAATAGTTCAAATGGCCAGTCTACAAGCTCACAATGTGTTAATGTATATTGGCTAGTTGAACTATTCAAAAATGTTTTTTAAAATAGTAAAAAAAAAAGGCAAAGAAGTTTAGGGATAAGGGGTTTAGCAGTGACGAAAATGGAACCCTATATTTGTCGGTTCCGATGAATTGAGGACCCCAATGGAAACGAGTGCAATGGAAACGAGTGCTTTCTTGGGTTTTTAATCGTCTCAGCAGACCTTGTGTTGAATTGCACTTTACTGTGCTTTTAATAAAGTATTCAGTCGATCAATCGGTCGATCAATCGGTCGATCGATCGGTCATCGATCGATCAATCAATCAATCAATCAATCAATCAATCAATCAATCAATCAATATTGGGTTTTCACAACTTGAAATGAGCACAGTAATTCTGCATCAAATTCTTTTTTTTATCTTTTGCTGGTTTATTTTCCACAATCAATAATTGTGTTAATGTATTCATTAAATGCCAATCACAGGTCTAAAATCTAATCGATGGATCAAATGCTCTGAGATAACATGTGTGTCCTGTCTGTCTGTCTGTCTGTCTGTCTGTCTGTCTGTCTGTCTGTCTGTCTGTCTGTCTGCCTGCCTGCCTGCCTGCCTGCCTGCCTGCCTGCCTGCCTGCATGCCTGTCTGTCTGTCTGTCTGTCTGTCTGTCTGTCTGTCTGTCTGCCAGGCTGACTTTGCCATCGAGGCCTTGGCGAAGGCCATGTTCGAGCGCCTGTTCCGCTGGCTCCTGGGCAAGGTCAACAAGGCCCTGGACAAGACCAAGCGCCAGGGAGCCTCCTTCCTGGGCATTCTGGACATCGCCGGCTTTGAGATCTTTGAGGTAATGACGTTGGTGACCATCAGGTGTGAATCACAGATCACTGAGCTCTCATCTGTTGTGAATCACAGATCACTGAGCTCTCATCTGTTGTGAATCACAGATCACTGAGCTCTCATCTGTTGTGAATCACAGATCACTGAGCTCTCATCTGTTGTGAATCACAGATCACTGAGCTCTCATCTGTTGTTAATCGACTAAAACTAAGACGATTTTTTTTCGTCGACTACCTTTTTTTCACTGACGAAAACTAAATGGAAACTAAATAAAAACTAAGCTATGACGACTAAAACTAAGACGGAATATATTGACAATTTCGTCAACAAATAAACACTAGACTGAAATGTTAGGAAGGGACTAGTGGACAAGAGATCCAGTATAAGTCATTTTACACTTGGTTGCATGCTGGAAATAGCCGATCTGCAAGCTCACAACACGTCGCAGCTTGTGAGCTTGTAGATCTGTGTAAAATCAGCCATTACGACAGCATCAAGGCCCGCCAAAAATACATTTTTTCACTACAGACTAGATCTACAGTCACAACTGTAGATCTAGTCCACTAAAATCTTATGACATTAGTCGACTAAAACTAGAAAACATTCCGGGTGACAAATGTGACTGAAACTAAATGAAAACTATTCAAAAGACTAAACGACTAAAACTAAAATCTAAATTTTTGCTGTCAAAAACAACACTGACCTCCACCTCTTCCACCTCCGTCTCGTCTCTCAGGACAACTCGTTCGAGCAGCTGTGCATCAACTACACTAACGAGCGCCTGCAGCAGCTGTTCAACCACACCATGTTCATCCTGGAGCAGGAGGAGTACTCCAGGGAGGGCATCGAGTGGAACTTCATCGACTTCGGCCTCGACCTGCAGCCCTGCATCGAACTCATCGAGAGGCCGGTGAGTGGGAAATAAGCCACTAAGAAGTATTTTTGTAGGGACGCTAGCCCCTTCTATGTCCTGCTTTTGGTGTGTGTGTGTAACCCAAATGTTGTCCTATAACACAAACATCAAATGCCGTTGACAATGAACGGACAAAAAAGAGTGTTTGTGCATGTCAACACAAACATTGCGTATAAACACAAACATTGATATGATGTATCGTAGCTGTCTGGAGGAAACCTCATAACTACATTTTTGAGGTTTTCGATTTTATTTCCATAAATCAGTGCTATTGAACACCCTTTACGTCTGTGTATTGTTTCAAAAATATTGAACCAATGGAAAGTAGTAAAAAACGCAGTCAGGTCTAAATGGGTTTAAACAACATCCCCTGAAAGGTGTCTACATTTAGTGGAGTCTATACTCTATACCTGCTCTCTCTCCACAGGACAACCCTCCAGGCATCCTGGCTCTGCTTTAGTCTACTCTATACCTGCTCTCTCTCCACAGAACAACCCTCCGGGCATCCTGGCTCTGCTTTAGTCTACTCTATACCTCCTCTCTCTCCACAGAACAACCCTCCGGGCATCCTGGCTCTGCTGGACGAGGAGTGCTGGTTCCCCAAAGCCACGGACGTGTCCTTCGTGGAGAAACTGATGAACACGCACGCCAACCACATAAAGTTCGCCAAGCCCAAACAGCTCAAGAGCAAGACGGTGTTCTCTGTGCTTCACTACGCAGGGAAGGTGCGTATGTCTGTGTGGGTCGCAGGTGGATTACAACACAGATCACTGGCTGATGTTCTGTGGTGTGGTTTACAGGTGGATTACAACACAGATCACTGGCTGATGTTCTGTGGTGTGGTTTACAGGTGGATTACAACACAGATCACTGGCTGATGTTCTGTGGTGTGGTTTACAGGTGGATTACAACACAGGTCACTGGCTGAGGTTCTGTGGTGTGGTTTACAGGTGGATTACAACACAGATCACTGGCTGAGGTTCTGTGGTGTGGTTTACAGGTGGATTACAACACAGATCACTGGCTGAGGTTCTGTGGTGTGGTTTACAGGTGGATTACAACACAGATCACTGGCTGATGTTCTGTGGTGTGGTTTACAGGTGGATTACAACACAGATCACTGGCTGATGTTCTGTGGTGTGGTTTACAGGTGGATTACAACACAGATCATTGGCTGAGGTTCTGTGGTGTGGTTTACAGGTGGATTACAACACAGATCACTGGCTGATGTTCTGTGGTGTGGTTTACAGGTGGATTACAACACAGATCATTGGCTGATGTTCTGTGGTGTGTCTGTGTGGTTTACAGGTGGATTACAACACAGATCACTGGCTGAGGTTCTGTGGTGTGTCTGTGTGGTTTACAGGTGGATTACAACACAGATCACTGGCTGAGGTTCTGTGGTGTGGTTTACAGGTGGATTACAACACAGATCACTGGCTGAGGTTCTGTGGTGTGTCTGTGTGGTTTACAGGTGGATTACAACACAGATCACTGGCTGATGTTCTGTGGTGTGGTTTACAGGTGGATTACAACACAGATCATTGGCTGATGTTCTGTGGTGTGGTTTACAGGTGGATTACAACACAGATCACTGGCTGAGGTTCTGTGGTGTGGTTTACAGGTGGATTACAACACAGATCACTGGCTGAGGTTCTGTGGTGTGTCTGTGTGGTTTACAGGTGGATTACAACGCAGACCACTGGCTGACCAAGAACATGGACCCTCTGAACGACAACGTGACCACTCTGCTCCTCTCCTCCTCCAGCAACTTTGTGCAAGACTGCTGGAAAGATGGTGAGATATTTATCGAAATATATATATATATATATATATATATTTATATATATCGCCGCGATATATATATATTGTATCGTCCTCTCAATATTGTGATATTGATTACTTAGTACTATAGTAGTACTATAGTAGTAGTAGTAGTAGTAGTAGACTACCCATTGCTGCCTTTATTGATAGTAAAGAAATGTGTTAATGTTTTTAATCACATTACTTTTTTCTGTAATTAATTAATCAAAATGAATGAGTTAAAGTCCCAGGCCTTATTTATTTATAAAACATATTATCTTCACACCGTACACTATACCATCTTGAATGAACACACATAGACTTGTTGAATTAATCCATTGACCTGTCCCCCCCCCTCCTCATGGTGCCACATACAGCGGACAGAGTGGTGGGCCTGGACACCATGGCCAAGGTGTCTGACGGCGCCGGCTCCAAGACCAAGAAGGGAATGTTCCGCACCGTGGGCCAGCTCTACAAGGAGTCTCTGACCAAGCTGATGACCACTCTGCACAACACGCAGCCCAACTTCGTCCGCTGCATCATCCCCAACCACGAGAAGAGGGTAAGGAAAGATGCACCCCAACTAGTGTTGTTTTTGGCAGCAACATTTTTATTTTAGTTTTAGTCATGGGGCTCCATTTTTGTCACCGCTAAACCCCTTATCCCTAAACTTCTTTGCCTTTTTTTTTTACTATTTTGCAAAACATTTTTGAATAGGAAAAAAAAAAAAAAGGCCAGTCTACAAGCTCACAACGTGTCAATGTAGATTGGCTAGTTGAACTATTCAAAAATGTTTTTCAAAATAGTAAAAAAGGCAAAGAAGTTTAGGGACAAGGGGTTTAGCGGTTACGAAAATGGAGCCCATAGTCTCTTGAATAGTTTTCATTGAGTTTTAGTCACATTTTAGTCACCCGGAATAGTCTAGTTTTTAGACTAAATGTCTAAATCTAACGCGTCACAGTTGTGAGTTTATAGATCTGCTATTTTCAGCATGCAACTAATTGTAAAATGACTGATACTGGATCTCTTGTCCACTAGTCCCTTCCTAACATTTTAGTCTAGTTTTTATTTGTTGACGAAATTGTCAGTTTTTTTTGTCTTAGTTTTAGTCACCATAGTTTTCATTTAGTTTCCATATAGTTTTCGTCAGTGGAAAAAGGTAGTCGACTGACATTTTTCGTCATTCCTGTGAACTAATTCCTGTGAACCCTGATCCCATAGGCAGGGAAGCTAGACGCCAACCTGGTGCTGGAGCAGCTGAGGTGTAACGGCGTGTTGGAAGGAATCCGTATATGCAGACAGGGATTCCCCAACAGGATCCTCTTCCAGGAGTACCGTCAGCGGTGAGTGAGTGAGTGAGTGAGTGAGTGACTGAGTGACTGAGTGACTGAGTGACTGAGTGACTGAGTGACTGAGTGAGTGCATAGGCGATTTTAGGCTCTGCCAGCAGGGGGGGCACATCATTTATTTTATTTGTGAGTCATGTCAATGTCAATCATGTAATGTTGCAAAGCTGTTCATTACAAAGCATAAATTGAATAAAAAATAGAAATGAGTTACAATTGACAAAAAATATATATTTAACTTTTTTTTGCCACCACGTAGGCTACACAAACATGTAGTCTACACAAACATGTAGGCTACACAAACATGTAGTCTACACAAACATGTAGTCTACACAAACATGTAGGCTACACAAACATGTAGGCTACACAAACATGTAGGCTACACAAACATGTAGTCTACACAAACATGTAGTCTACACAAACATGTAGGCTACACAAACATGTAGGCTACACAAACATGTAGTCTACACAAACATGTAGGCTACACAAACATGTAGGCTACACAAACATGTAGGCTACACAAACATGTAGGCTACACAAACATGTAGTCTACACAAACATGTAGGCTACACAAACATGTAGTCTACACAAACATGTAGGCTACACAAACATGTAGGCTACACAAACATGTAGTCTACACAAACATGTAGTCTACACAAACATGTAGGCTACACAAACATGTAGGCTACACAAACATGTAGTCTACACAAACATGTAGTCTACACAAACATGTAGGCTACACAAACATGTTCAAAAGTATGCACAATTATTCATAGTAACTGACAACAAGCAATAACATTGAAATTATGTGTTTATAATGAGGCATTTTTTTGTTTTATCTTTCTTTCTTTCTTTCTTTCTTTCTTCTCCACAGCTATGAGATCCTGGCTGCGAATGCTATACCCAAAGGATTCATGGATGGCAAACAAGCCTGCTGCCTCATGGTAAATGATAATAACAAGCCTTCTGCCTCATGGTAAATGATAATAACAAGCCTGCTGCCTCATGGTAAATAAAACAAGCCTTCTGCCTCATGGTAAATTAAACAAGCCTGCTGCCTCATGGTAAATATAAACAAGCCTGCTGCCTCATGGTAAATATAAACAAGCCTTCTGACTCATGGTAAATATAAACAAGCCTGCTGCCTCATGGTAAATATAAACAAGCCTTCTGACTCATGGTAAATAAAACAAGCCTTCTGACTCATGGTAAATGATAATAACAAGCCTTCTGCCTCATGGTAAATAAAACAAGCATGCTGCCTCATGGTAAATAAAACAAGCCTTCTGACTCATGGTAAATGATAATAACAAGCCTTCTGCCTCATGGTAAATAAAACAAGCCTGCTGCCTCATGGTAAATAAAACAAGCCTTCTGACTCATGGTAAATGATAATAACAAGCCTTCTGCCTCATGGTAAATAAAACAAGCCTGCTGACTCATGGTAAATAAAACAAGCCTGCTGCCTCATGGTAAATAAAACAAGCCTGCTGCCTCATGGTAAATATAAACAAGCCTTCTGCCTCATGGTAAATGATAATAACAAGCCTTCTGCCTCATGGTAAATAAAACAAGCCTGCTGCCTCATGGTAAATAAAACAAGCCTGCTGCCTCATGGTAAATATAAACAAGCATGCTGCCTCATGGTAAATATAAACAAGCCTTCTGCCTCATGGTAAATATAAACAAGCCTGCTGCCTCATGGTAAATATAAACAAGCCTTCTGCCTCATGGTAAATATAAACAAGCCTTCTGCCTCATGGTAAATATAAACAAGCCTTCTGCCTCATGGTAAATAAAACAAGCCTGCTGCCTCATGGTAAATAAAACAAGCCTTCTGACTCATGGTAAATATAAACAAGCCTGCTGCCTCATGGTAAATAAAACAAGCATGCTGCCTCATGGTAAATAAAACAAGCCTGCTGCCTCATGGTAAACGGATTCTGCAAATCCCCAGCAATAATGTACAGTACAGTATATAGCTGGGCATTTTGAGTTATGTGGTGCGTGATGACAGCGTGTAGTACTAGGCACTAATTGGACTAATTTGACTGAGGGACTGCCATTGGATTTTTTTGAATTTTAGTTTTTTCATGTCATGTGAAAGCAGGGAATCATAGCTTCAAATTGACATATTGGTTGTTCAGTTTGACCCACCAGTTTTGGAGATATGGCTTATAGAGTAAACAGGCCTGAAAGGTTCACGTCTGTGGACTCTAACATTACACCTAGCTACATGTTTAAGCATTTTTTTCATATTTACATGTCGATTTCAGCTCTGATATTTATTTCAGACATGCTCTAGTATGTGAAGAGTCTGCCTGTGCTGCTATTAACTCATTTTGGATCAAATATAAATTCAGTTTTTCTCCTCTGGTGAACAGCTGGAGGTTGCACGATGGCAGGCTCTCAGTCAAATCTGGTCACTAGTGTGTGTAGGAACACACACCAAAGTGACGTCTTACTGTGTGTGCGTATAGATCAAGCATCTGGACCTGGACCCCAACCTGTACAGGATCGGCCAGAGCAAGATCTTCTTCCGTACTGGAGTTCTGGCTCAGCTAGAGGAGGAGAGAGATCTGAAGATCACTGTGGTCATCATCGCCTTCGAGTCACAGGCCAGAGGCTTCCTGGCCAGAAAGTGAGAAAACAACACATCTATATCGTTTCTGTTTTGTTTAGTGCAATGTATGTATGTAATGTAACGTAAATACGAGAAACGTTGACATAGATAGATATAGATAGATAGATAGATAGATAGAGAGAGAGAGAGAGAGAGAGAGAGAGAGAGAGAGAGAGAGAGAGAGAGAGAGAGAGAGAGAGAGAGAGAGAGAGAGAGAGAGATAGAGAGAGAGAGAGAGAGAGAGAGAGAGAGAGAGAGAGAGAGAGAGGAGAGAGAGAGAGAGAGAGATATAGAGAGAGATATAGAGAGAGATATAGAGAGAGATAGATAGAAATTGAAGTGTTACAACAGCAACAGGCAGCCACATTACGCAGTGCCAAAACGTCACCTCCTTACATCTCAGGCGACCGCCTTCGTTGAGAGAAAGCAGAGAAGAGACTTATAATTGTGGTATCTTTTTACAGGGCATTTGCTAAGAGGCAAGCGCAGCTGACGGCAATGAAAGTCATTCAGAGGAACTGTGCTGCCTACCTCAAACTCAGAAACTGGCAGTGGTGGAGACTCTTCACAAAGGTACGATCCAAGACAATGATTACATGGGATACATTTCATATCATATTTTAGCAGTGATGTAAATAGGTTTTCAATGTAATGAGTCCCAGTATGCAGGGATGGTCTTTTAGATGAGTCCCAGGGACCATTTTTACAAATTGCAGCATTTAACTCCCATTTCATTTTATATAGTTATAATGTGGTTATAATGTGGTTATGTAGAAAACAGAAGAAGAAATGAATATTATAATTAAAGCTAGCAAAATAAAGTAGAATAAAGTTTATTGCGTCCTTTAACTATAAACTGCGTTTTGGGATGCAAAATCCACTATATTTTAATCTCTGTTTTAGGATATGTTATTAATATTGTAATAATTGTGCCACGATACAAATTCAAACTAAATGAATGTGGTCCATTCTACTCGACGTACAGGTCAAGCCTCTTCTGCAAGTGACGCGTCAGGAAGAGGAGATGGGGGTCAAAGAGGAGGAACTGAAGTCGGCCAAGGGAAGTGGCCGTGAAGTATGAATCTGAGCTGAAGGAGATCACCCTGAAACACACATCGGTAACTGGAAACTTCCACATAATGTTCTGCTTATTAGACCTGAGGACAGATTCTACAAAATGTCTTCTAAATCACGACAGTTTTCTGAAAACCTCATATTTCCATGTCAGTGGTTCTCAGACTATTTCATGTCAAGGACCCCCAGAATTATAAGTAATTGGCCACAGACCCCAATCTCAAAATATGTTGCTCCAGGGACCCCCCCCCCCCCCCCCCCACCCCCAGAAGCAAAGATTTATAAACGTTCACTGTGAAAGAATATATTCAAATGAATGCCGTAACGTGTGAGGCCATTTTAGAAGCCACATCATGCCCTTGTTTGTTTTTAATTCCCTTGAGACGATTGTGAGTGATGAGTAAGAGCAAAACAATGATTCATCTGTCCTCTCTCATTGTATGTGAGGCATCAGTACAACTCTAAAAACGAAAGTGATGATTGACGCACCACTTTTGCTAGAGCGGCATTATCAGATCAGTATACAAGGCCGTAATACCATGGAAATGTTCATTTGGGCTTGTTAAGCAGTCTTACAGCCTGGGGGAGACACGTCATGTAACACACGTCATGTATGATGTTGCCCAAAAGCAGCTCCAGAAAATTATGACTGGGGGTGCTATGGGGGGGCTGGCTATTTAGAGGGGGGGGGCTAATGAATCTTGGTTTACATAGAAGTCAGTCAATTGGGCTTGTTTTTCAGCCGTCCCTGCCCAAAAGTGCTGAAAATAATCTGAACCGAACCGTAGGTTCCTCGGTTAAATAAGCACATCTCACTCCTCGTCTGCCCGCCAGGTCCTAGAGGAGAGGCTGGCGCTGCAGGAGCAGCTGACGGCGGAGACGGAGCTGTACGCCGAGGCCGAGGAGATGCGTATCCGCCTGGCCACCAAGAAGCAGGAGCTGGAGGAGATCCTCCACGAGATGGAGGCGCGGCTGGAGGAGGAGGAGGACCGCGCCCAGGCGCTGCTGGTGGACAAGAAGAAGATGCAGACGCAGATGCAGGTCTGTGCAGTGGCGTGCACAGATAGACACTAGGGGTGCTAGAGCACCACCTGCCCTTGCCCTCTGGACAGCAATGTGCCCTTTTGGAAAAAAAAAGAAAATACGAAAATATATTTTAAAATATCTTTAGAGCTTATTTTTTCATTTCCATTTCTGCTAAGCAGCAAGCTATATATGCTTAGATGATTTTGATTTATATTAGGATAAATTTGCGTGACTGTAAAGATGAAACGGAAGTGGGGAGGAGGCTCCATTTCCGCTTTATATTTTACTCATGATAGAACTTCCGTTGACTGTATGACGGAAGCATTTGGAAATTACGAGACAGTCTGGCAACGCGAGACTAGTGAACACCTAACATGAGACGAATAACACATGATAATGGGTTCTAATAACACATGATAATGGGTTCTACCTGGTGTTCTACCTGGTGTTCTACCTGGTGTTCACATGATAATGGGTTCTACCTGGTGTTCTACCTGGGGTTCTACCTGGTGTTCACATGATAATGGGTTCTACCTGGTGTAATGGGTTCTACCTGGTGTAATGGGTTCTACCTGGTGTTCTACCTGGTGTTCTACCTGGTGTTCACATGATAATGGGTTCTACCTGGTGTTCTACCTGGTGTTCTACCTGGTGTTCACATGATAATGGGTTCTACCTGGTGTAATGGGTTCTACCTGGTGTAATGGGTTCTACCTGGTGTAATGGGTTCTACCTTGTGTAATGGGTTCTACCTGGTGTAATGGGTTCTACCTGGTGTTCTACTCTCAGGATAACACATGATAATGGGTTCTACCTGGTGTTCTACTCTCAGGATAACACATGATAATGGGTTCTACCTGGTGTTCTACCTGGTGTTCTACCTGGTGTTCACATGATAATGGGTTCTACCTGGTGTAATGGGTTCTACCTGGTGTAATGGGTTCTACCTGGTGTAATGGGTTCTACCTGGTGTAATGGGTTCTACCTGGTGTAATGGGTTCTACCTGGTGTTCTACTCTCAGGATAACACATGATAATGGGTTCTACCTGGTGTTCTACTCTCAGGATAACACATGATAATGGGTTCTACCTGGTGTTCTACCTGGTGTTCTACCTGGTGTTCACATGATAATGGGTTCTACCTGGTGTAATGGGTTCTACCTGGTGTAATGGGTTCTACCTGGTGTAATGGGTTCTACCTGGTGTTCTACTCTCAGGATAACACATGATAATGGGTTCTACCTGGTGTTCTACTCTCAGGATAACACATGATAATGTGTTCTACCTGGTGTTCTACCTGGTGTAATGGGTTCTACCTGGGTTCTACCTGGTGTAATGGGTTCTACCTGGTGTTCTACTCTCAGGATAACACATGATAATGGGTTCTACCTGGTGTTCTACCTGGTGTTCTACCTGGTGTAATGGGTTCTACCTGGGTTCTACCTGGTGTAATGGGTTCTACCTGGTGTTCTACTCTCAGGATCTGGAGGAACACTTGGAGGAGGAGGAGGACGCGCGCCAGAAGCTGCAGCTGGAGAAGGTCACGTGCGAGGGCAAGGTCAAGAAGCTGGAGGACGACGTCCTGGTGATGGAGGACCAGAACCAGAAGCTACAGAAGGTCCAGGATTAGACTACCGTATACACACATATACACACACACACACACACACTACTACACACACACACACTACACACTACATACTACACACACACACACACACACACACACACACACACCTCCTGGTGATGGAGGACCAGAACCAGAAGCTACAGAAGGTCCAGGATTAGACTACCGTATACACACACACACACACACACACACACACACACACACACACACACACACACACACACACACACACACACACACACACACACACACACACACACACACACCTCCTGGTGATGGAGGACCAGAACCAGAAGCTACAGAAGGTCCAGGATTAGACTACCGTATACACACACCTACACACACACACACACACACACACTACTACACACACACACACACTACACACACACACACCTCCTGGTGATGGAGGACCAGAACCAGAAGCTACAGAAGGTCCAGGATTAGACTACCGTAGACACACACAAGACTAGACTAGATCTATTTCACAAAATCTGTATTATTCCGTTTGTATGGGTGGTTAGGTATATTATATTATATCCTAATAAATCTGTATTATTCCGTTTGTATGGGTGGTTGGGTATATTATATTATATCCTAATAAATCTGTATTATTCCGTTTGTATGGGTGGTTGGGTATATTATATTATATCCTAATAAATCTGTATTATTCCGTTTGTATGGGTGGTTGGGTATATTATATTATATCCTAATAAATCTGTATTATTCCGTTTGTATGGGTGGTTGGGTATATTATATTATATCCTAATAAATCTGTATTATTCCGTTTGTATGGGTGGTTGGGTATATTATATTATATCCTAATAAATCTGTATTATTCCGTTTGTATGGGTGGTTGGGTATATTATATTATATCCTAATACATCTGTATTATTCCGTTTGTATGGGTGGTTGGGTATATTATATTATATCCTAATACATCTGTATTATTCCGTTTGTATGGGTGGTTAGGTATATTATATTATATCCTAATACATCTGTATTATTCCGTTTGTATGGGTGGTTGGGTATATTATATTATATCCTAATACATCTGTATTATTCCGTTTGTATGGGTGGTTGGGTATATTATATTATATCCTAATACATCTGTATTATTCCGTTTGTATGGGTGGTTGGGTATATTATATTATATCCTAATACATCTGTATTATTCCGTTTGTATGAGTGGTTGGGTATATTATATTATATCCTAATACATCTGTATTATTCTGTTTGTATGGGTGGTTAGGTATATTATATTATATCCTAATACATCTGTATTATTCCGTTTGTATGGGTGGTTAGGTATATTATATTATATCCTAATAAATCTGTATTATTCCGTTTGTATGGGTGGTTGGGTATATTATATTATATCCTAATAAATCTGTATTATTCCGTTTGTATGGGTGGTTGGGTATATTATATTATATCCTAATACATCTGTATTATTCCGTTTGTATGGGTGGTTGGGTATATTATATTATATCCTAATACATCTGTATTATTCCGTTTGTATGGGTGGTTAGGTATATTATATTATATCCTAATACATCTGTATTATTCCGTTTGTATGGGTGGTTGGGTATATTATATTATATCCTAATACATCTGTATTATTCCGTTTGTATGGGTGGTTGGGTATATTATATTATATCCTAATACATCTGTATTATTCCGTTTGTATGAGTGGTTGGGTATATTATATTATATCCTAATACATCTGTATTATTCTGTTTGTATGAGTGGTTGGGTATATTATATTATATCCTAATACATCGGTATTATTCTGTTTGTATGGGTGGTTGGGTATATTATATTATATCCTAATACATCTGTATTATTCCGTTTGTATGGGTGGTTGGGTATATTATATTATATCCTAATACATCTGTATTATTCCGTTTGTATGGGTGGTTGGGTATATTATATTATATCCTAATACATCTGTATTATTCCGTTTGTATGAGTGGTTGGGTATATTATATTATATCCTAATACATCTGTATTATTCCGTTTGTATGAGTGGTTGGGTATATTATATTATATCCTAATACATCTGTATTATTCCGTTTGTATGGGTGGTTGGGTATATTATATCCTAATAAGTGAAGATCATGGGGCCTTTTTTGTTCTCTATCTGCAGGAGAGAAAACTGATGGAGGAGAGGATCGCAGACTTCAGCTCTAATCTGGCCGAGGAGGAGGAGAAATCCAAGAATCTGACCAAGCTCAAGAATAAACACGAGTCCATGATCTCTGAACTGGAGGGTAAGTGCCTTTCATTCATCCATAACGTGATAAATGGGCTCAGATAAATCTCATGACACGTGTTACAGTTACTGTAGTTCCAGTTATCACAATCACCCTTTGGTCCAGAAATAGTAGTAGTAGCCTAGCCGAGCCATGAGGCCCATAGGGGCAGGAGCCTATCTCCTGTTTCTGTAGCCATGAGGCCCATAGGGCAGGAGCCTATCTCCTGTTTCTGTAGCCATGAGGCCCATAGGGGCAGGAGCCTATCTCCTGTTTCTGTAGCCATGAGGCCCATAGGGGCAGGAGCCTATCTCCTGTTTCTGTAGCCATGAGGCCCATAGGGGCAGGAGCCTATCTCCTGTTTCTGTAGCCATGAGGCCCATAGGGGCAGGAGCCTATCTCCTGTTTCTGTAGCCATGAGGCCCATAGGGGCAGGAGCCTATCTCCTGTTTCTGTAGCCATGAGGCCCATAGGGGCAGGAGCCTATCTCCTGTTTCTGTAGCCATGAGGCCCATAGGGGCAGGAGCCTATCTCCTGTTTCTGTAGCCATGAGGCCCATAGGGGCAGGAGCCTATCTCCTGTTTCTGTAGCGTGAGGCAGCTTGATGTACAAGTACACCCCCTGGACGCTAGTATGTCGCAGGGACTTACCCCCAATCCAACCCTTGATGCTGAGTGCCAAGCAGGGAGGCACTGGGTCCCATTTTTTAGAGTCTTTGGTATGACCCGGCCGGGGATTGAACCCCGACCTCCCAGTCTCAGGGCGGACACTCTAACCACAAGGCCACTGAGCCGGTTTGGTCCAGAAATAATCCTCATTAAGCTGCAGTTTACTTTTAGCTTTGTTTCCTTCTTCAGAGGCGTCATTTCAGAAAGAAATAGGCGGTGGCAAAAAATAAGTTACCACTTCAGCCCCACTTCTAAAACAGTGAAAATAGTTGATCTACAAGCTCTCAACGTGTCATCAGGTGACGTGTTGAGAGCTTGTAGGTCCACTATTTTTGCGAAAAGAGAAAATGTTCGCCTATACATTCCCGTTGAAAGTGGTTCACTAACGGGTCCATTTGGTTCCATTTTGTACACACTCAGAGTTACATTAAGTTTGATTTTACAATATAAATTGGGGTCCCAGAGATAGAAATGCCATTAAATGGGGGTCTGTAGACTAATGCATCTCAAACTGGGGGTCCTTGAAATTAAACGGGTTGAGAATCACTGCTAGAGCCGTAAAATTCTTCTCTTATGGGGGTCCGCGGGGCTAATTAGTGTCAATTTGGGGGTCCTTGACATGATGTAGCTCATGCATGTCTGACCACATGCTGTACCTTATACACTGCGCAAAAAGCATCGAATACGGATGTGTATATTACAGGAAACTCCCGTTAAACTTTCCAACAAACTCCGGTAAACTCCCGAATTGTACCATCACACCTGTATATTACCGTATATTAACTGTATATGTACCATCACACCTGTATATTACCGTATATTAACTGTATATGTACCATCACACCTGTATATTACCGTATATTAACTGTATATGTACCATCCCACCTGTATATTACCGTATATTAACTGTATATGTACCATCCCACCTGTATATTACCGTATATTAACTGTATATGTACCATCACACCTGTATATTACCGTATATTAACTGTATATGTTGCTAAACTTGAGGTTTACGGGCAAATCTAGTGCCCATAATTGCCAGTTAACTCCTCTTTTCATGCAGTGTTACAGAGTTGTAGTTCATGTCAGACTGACCACATGCTGTACATTTACAGTGTAGTTCATGTCAGACTGACCGCATGTCGTACATTTACAGTGTAGTTCATGTCAGACTGACCACATGCTGTACATTTACAGAGTAGTTCATGTCAGACTGACCACATGCTGTACATTTACAGTGTAGTTCATGTCAGACTGACCACATGCTGTACATTTACAGTGATGTAGTTCATGTCAGACTGACCGCATGCCGTACATTTACAGTGTAGTTCATGTCAGACTGACCACATGCTGTACATTTACAGTGATGTAGTTCATGTCAGACTGACCGCATGCCGTACATTTACAGTGTAGTTCATGTCAGACTGACCACATGCTGTACATTTACAGTGTAGTTCATGTCAGACTGACCACATGCTGTACATTTACAGTGTAGCTCATGTCAGACTGACCACATGCTGTACATTTACAGAGTAGTTCATGTCAGACTGACCACATGCTGTACATTTACAGTGATGTAGCTCATGTCAGACTGACCACATGCTGTACATTTACAGTGTAGTTCATGTCAGACTGACCACATGCTGTACATTTACAGTGATGTAGCTCATGTCAGACTGACCGCATGTCGTACATTTACAGTGTAGTTCATGTCAGACTGACCACATGCTGTACATTTACAGTGTAGCTCATGTCAGACTGACCACATGCTGTACATTTACAGTGATGTAGCTCATGTCAGACTGACCACATGCTGTACATTTACAGTGTAGTTCATGTCAGACTGACCGCATGCCGTACATTTACAGTGTAGCTCATGTCAGACTGACCACATGCTGTACATTTACAGAGTAGTTCATGTCAGACTGACCACATGCTGTACATTTACAGAGTAGTTCATGTCAGACTGACCGCATGTCGTACATTTACAGTGTAGCTCATGTCAGACTGACCACATGCTGTACATTTACAGTTTTGTAGTTCATGTCAGACTGACCACATGCTGTACATTTACAGAGTTGTAGCTCATGTCAGACTGACCACATGCTGTACATTTACAGTGTAGTTCATGTCA
Source organism: Electrona antarctica (assembly GCF_951216825.1). Taxonomy (NCBI): domain Eukaryota; kingdom Metazoa; phylum Chordata; class Actinopteri; order Myctophiformes; family Myctophidae; genus Electrona; species Electrona antarctica. The sequence continues at coordinate 4,140,253 of NC_136809.1, read as the reverse complement.
GACTGACCGCATGCTGTACATTTACAGTGTAGTTCATGTCAGACTGACCGCATGCTGTACATTTACAGTGTAGTTCATGTCAGACTGACCACATGCTGTACATTTACAGTGTAGTTCATGTCAGACTGACCACATGCTGTACATTTACAGAGTAGTTCATGTCAGACTGACCACATGCTGTACATTTACAGTGTAGTTCATGTCAGACTGACCACATGCTGTACATTTACAGAGTTGTAGCTCATGTCAGACTGACCGCATGCCGTACATTTACAGTCCGTCTGAAGAAGGAGGAGAAGGGTCGTCAGGAACTGGACAAGGCCAAGCGCAAGTTGGAGGCGGAGTCTAACGACCTCCAGGAGCAGATCGCCGACCTCCAGGCGCAGGTCGCCGAGCTCAAAGCGCAGCTCGCCAAGAAGGAGGAGGAGCTACAGAACGCCCTGGCCAGGTGAGACGCAGCGTTGTCTCACATTAGGAAGGGACTAGTGGACAAGAGATCCAGTATAAGTCATTTTACACTTTGTTGCATGCTGAAAATAGCCGATCTACAAGCTCACAACACGTCGCAGCGCAAGCTTGTAGATCGGCTATTTTCAGCAAGTGTAAAATGAGCCATTACGACTAAATGTAGATTTAGTCGACTAAAATCTCATGACATTTTAGTCGACTAAAACTAGACTAACACTAAAACATTCCAGGTGACTAGAATATGACTATAAACTAAAATAGAAATTTGCTGCCAAAAACAACCCTGCGACCCGTCCCGCTCTTCTCCTTCTCCCTCTCCAGTAGAGATGGAGCTCCACAACCCATACCGATAACATCCAATAACAAGCTTATTGAGTACCCGTTATCAATACGTTTTGGGCTTATTGAGTACCCGTTATCAATACGTTTTGGGCTTATTGAGTACCCGTTATCAATACGTTTTGGGCTTATCGAGTACCCGTTATCAATACGTTTTGGGCTTATTGAGTACCCGTTATCAATACGTTTTGGGCTTATTGAGTACCCGTTATCAATAAGCTATGGGCTTATTGAGTACCCGTTATCAATAAGCTATGGGCTTATTGAGTACCCGTTATCAATAAGCTATGTTTATCAAGCCTGTTTTCGAGCATAGCGGCCCATGACGTCATGTTTAAACAATCAAGACAAGGGGCGATCAAGAATGTACCTAATCATCCATGCTAGTACAATAAAAGTGTATTGATACCTGCCAACCAGCAGCGCTGCCCGGGGAAACAAAATTACACTTTTAGAGTGACGGTACACATATTAACCAGTTAACCGTTTCTTTAATATTATTTTATTGGTAAAGAGGTCAATTGCCTTCCGTATTTTGAAGGTCTTTTCACAAAATAATATAAAATGCTCGATAGTGGTGCTCGATAAGAACCCGTCTTGATAAGCCTGATCGATAAGGTGATCGGTATCAATAAAACAATAACGAGCTCCGTCGCTCCCCTCCAGGCTGGAGGACGAGACGGCCCAGAAGAACAACGCCCTGAAGAAGATCCGGGAGCTGGAGGGACACATCTCCGACCTCCAGGAGGACCTGGAGTCGGAGCGCGTGGCGCGGAACAAGGCCGAGAAGACCAAGAGGGACCTGTCAGAGGAGCTGGAGGCCCTGAAGTCTGAGCTGGAGGACACGCTGGACAGCACGGCCACGCAGCAGGAGCTGAGGTACCGTTGCATTTTAAAATTCAATCTGTGTTGATGTTAATGATGGAGTGCCGTGATTTTTTTCCTTTTTCTGTTTTGTTGTGTGTCTATAATAGGGGTGTGCTGAAATATCGATATGGCGGTATATATCGATACGTCCTCCCGCGATAAATAATCGATATTGATTATTAAAATATCGATATCGGAAAAACATTTCAAATTTTAGAAATTTGAAATGTTGTTCATAATGAAGTGATGAACAACATGTTTAGAAAAGGAGGAAATGACAGCTAAAATAAAGCAAATCCCACAGCAACCAGAAGTACTGAATTACTGGATGGTGATTTGTCCAAAGTCTCCAAACAGCTTTGTGGGAATACAAAATGCTGCATTTTTTCAGTTCCAAGTATTTTGTAGTTGCAGATATCGTGATATATCGTTGATGAAATTTCATACAATATATCGATATATCGCAAATATCACAATATATCGAATATCGTGATATTATCGTTATCGAGGGCCTAATATCGCGATATATATCGTATCGTGAGGAACCCATATCGTCCCACCGCTAGTCTATAAGGGACATACCGGTATATATACTCTCCACTCCCAGGTGTGGTTATAACATCCACTCCCAGGTGTGGTTATAACATCCACTCCCAGGTGTGGTTATAACATCCACTCCCAGGTGTGGTTATAACATTCACTCCCAGGTGTGGTTATAACATTCACTCCCAGGTGTGGTTATAACATCCACTCCCAGGTGTGGTTATAACATTCACTCCCAGGTGTGGTTATAACATTCACTCCCAGGTGTGGTTATAACATTCACTCCCAGGTGTGGTTATAACATTCAAAGATGTCTTCCCTGTGTATTTTTGGTTTCTTCCTGAAAGCTGAGAGCCTTTAAGCCAAATTCCAATACCCCAAATCTCGGCCACTCGCTCACTCACACTCCTACACTCCTACTGTGAACTCACACTCCTACTGTGAAATTGGTGACCTGATGAATGTAAATCGTTGCAGTTTGTTTATTCTCAAAATGGGTCAGAAGGATCTCGCAGACACTCTAGTGTAAAAAGATCACTTTGTAATTGACCTTCCTCCTCCTCCTCCTCCTCCTCCTCCTCCGTGCAGAGCCAAGCGAGAGCAGGAGGTGACCATCCTGAAGAGAGCCATGGACGAGGAGAACAAGACCCACGAGGCCCAGGTCCAGGAGATGAGGCAGAAACACACGCAGGCTGTGGAGGAGCTCACAGACCAGCTGGAGCAGTCCAAACGAGTAGGTTTACTACCCTTACAGATCTCACAGACCAGCTGGAGCAGTCCAAACGAGTAGGTTTACCCTTACAGAGCTCACAGACCAGCTGGAGCAGTCCAAACGAGTAGGTTTACCCTTACAGAGCTCACAGACCAGCTGGAGCAGTCCAAACGAGTAGGTTTACTACCCTTACAGAGCTCACAGACCAGCTGGAGCAGTCCAAACGAGTAGGTTTACCCTCACAGAGCTCACAGACCAGCTGGAGCAGTCCAAACGAGTAGGTTTACCCTAACAGAGCTCACAGACCAGCTGGAGCAGTCCAAACGAGTAGGTTTACCCTAACAGAGCTCACAGACCAGCTGGAGCAGTCCAAACGAGTAGGTTTACTACCCTTACAGATCTCACAGACCAGCTGGAGCAGTCCAAACGAGTAGGTTTACCCTAACAGATCTCACAGACCAGCTGGAGCAGTCCAAACGAGTAGGTTTACCCTAACAGAGCTCACAGACCAGCTGGAGCAGTCCAAACGAGTAGGTTTACTACCCTTACAGAGCTCACAGACCAGCTGGAGCAGTCCAAACGAGTAGGTTTACCCTTACAGATCTCACAGACCAGCTGGAGCAGTCCAAACGAGTAGGTTTACCCTAACAGAGCTCACAGACCAGCTGGAGCAGTCCAAACGAGTAGGTTTACCCTAACAGAGCTCACAGACCAGCTGGAGCAGTCCAAACGAGTAGGTTCCCCCGTTACCGTTACACCTTGTTGTGTTGGAAAGTAACAAGTACATTTGATACTCTGATGAATTGAAGATGGTGGACCCTGTTGTAAACAAGTGTAATGCTTTGTCATGGTGTCGTCCACAGTTGTTGTATTGACTTGTGCTTTCTGTTTAAAGGTACCCATTCTGCACACTGTGAATAGAATTTTCAACAATCAAATCAATCAATTTACTCAAGTAAATTACTGTACTTAAAGTACAATTTTTGGGGTATAGAGCGCCGAAGTCCTGACGTCACTCGCTCATCCCCTCGATTCCCCTGGTTCACAGGAGTCATTTCTCTATGGAGAATAACATGGGGTGATCTTAATATCGTCTACTATAAGCGTTGTGGTCCAAAAATAAACAAGCTGTCTCTGCTCTATTGTCAGGGAGGTGTCTCTGTATCGTTTGCAACAGTCAGTCTCTCATGCAGTCTGTTTCTAGCGAAAAAATTACTAATTCAGTAGCAGTAACAATAGCGTTTTCTCTCAGTCAGTTGATTCTTCATATCCATATGAGTGAAACGGCCGGGATGACATGTTTATTTTTCAAACACAGTTCTTATATGAGGCGATCTAAAATCCCCCCTATGGGGATTACAATGCAAATAAAAAGTACATGAACCCGTGTATTTGCGCCCTCTACCGATATTGACGTCAGACTTCGGTGCTCTATTTGTACGTTACTTGAGTATTTCAAATTTCCAGTTCTTTACTTTTTACATCTACTACATCTCAGAGGCAAATATTGTGCTTTTACTCCACTACAACTATTTAAAAAACGTAGTTACTATAACTAGTTACATTCAAGTACAACTATCAGAAAATGTAACTCAGGTAAAGTAACTAATTTGTGACGATTTGCATATTTTGATTACATAACATACGTCAACCACTTTTCGGACACTTGAAAATCGTCTATCTACAAGCTCACAATGCATCGCATCACAACCTGCCCATGTTTCATTTCATTCTGTAGTTTTCTGTAGTCAGACCTGTCTGGAGTGGTGCGGTGCGGTGCGGTGCTGTGCTGTGCTGTGCTGTGCTGTGCTGTACTGTACTGTACTGTACTGTACTGTACTGTACTGTACTGTACCGTACCGTACCGTACCGTACCGTACCGTACTGTACTGTACTGTACTGTACAAGCCCTCCTCCCTGGCCTGTGTGTGTCTGTGTGTTAGGCTGTGCAACAGTGACACTTGGTGGTGGTGAACAAACGCTATAACGCTATTTTCGTGCTCGGACACAGCCAGGGACAGACACGGGGACAGAAACAGCCACACCCATACATAGCTGTCTATAGGAGTGGTTGCACCACTCAAAAACCACCAAACAACTGACGGCCGTGACGTTATACTTCCTTCCTCAGGTGAAGTCCAACCTGGAGAAGGCCAAGCAGGCGCTGGAGAAGGAGACGTCGGATCTAACCATCGAGGTGCGCTCGTTGAACCAGTCCAAGCAGGACGTGGAGAACAAGAGGAAGAAGGTCGAAGGTCAGCTCAACGACCTGCAGACACGCTTCACCGACAGCGAGAAGCACAAGGCGGAGCTGGGAGAGCGCTGCTCCAAGATCACCGTGAGTTTCACCAGTGTTGTTTTTGGCATCAAATTTCTATTTTAGTTTTAGTCATAGTCTCTTGAATAGTTTTCACTTAGTTTTAGTCACATTTTAGTCACCTGGAATGTGTTAGTGTTAGTTTAGTTTTAGTCGACTAAATGTCATGAGATTTTAGTCGACTAAATCTACAGTTGATTTAGTCGACTAAAATGTGTTTTGGCAGGCCTTGATGCCGTCATAATGGCTGATTTTACATTTGCTGAAAATAGCCGATCTACAAGCTCACAACGCGTCGCGCTGCAACGCGTTGTGAGCTTGTAGATCAGCTATTTTCAGCATGCAACCAAGTGTAAAATGACTTACTGGATCTCTTGTCCACTAGTCCCTTCCTAACATTTTAGTCTAGTTTTTATTTGTTGACTAAATTGTCAGTATATTTAGTCTTAGTTTTAGTCATCACACCTTAGTTTTCATTTAGTTTCCATTTAGGTTTTGTCAGTGGAAAAAGGTAGTCGACGAATAATTTTCGTCTTAGTTTTAGTCGACGAAAACAACACTGGTTTCACTTTCACCGACCGACGGCGTTGTTTTTGGCAGCAAATTTCTATTTTAGTTTAGTCTTTGGAATGAAACTTAATTTAGTTTTAGTCATATTCTAGTCACCTGGAATGTTTTAGTGTTAGTCTAGTTTTAGTCGACAAAATGTATTTTAGACGTAATGGCTCATTTTAGTCCAGAGGCTTAGTGCACTTTTTTAGGAGAATAGTGCACTTGCGGATAAAAGCGCCACATTTTGTATGAGGCTTCTTTATGTCATGCTAAAGGATTTTAGCCTAGGAGCCCTTGTCAAATATCTATTTTAAATATCAAATTGCAAGACTATCAATATCAATGAAATATGTGAAATATGTGAAAATCCGCCTAGTATTTTTCAGACTACATACATCATAAAATGATCAGATTACTTCCAAATGTGATAAAGTTGACTTATTTTTACATATACAAGTCACAGAACATGAAATATCATCAATAACACCTTTTATTGCAATGAAGAATACAAATGAATATGCATCATAGTGCGAAACATGTTATAGAGCTGTGCGCATTCTGCCTAGCTGTCACAATTGCATTTGCAAAGTGGGGAACAGTCCAAATTTGCATTGCTGCATTGGCAGGTATACATCACCTTTACAGGTGCATCTGATCAGCTCTCTGCAAGCTCTGGAAACCTTTGGAATGGTCATTAAACTAGCACCCATGACCCTTCTTCCTTGGCCCATAGTTTTGTGGAGAAGGAATCATTTGATGGCTTTGTGTGCTGGTGGCCCAGATGCCTGCTTGGTAGACTGCCCGTTTCACATGTGAGTGCACCCTGGGTGGGAGGTAATTTCTCTATCGTTCGATTTTGTTTACAGAAGAGTTATTTTCTTTTTTCGTTGATGGAGCTCAAAGGACTGGATTTGTCGTACAAAATTACTGTCAGTCTTTCAAGCTCCCGGAAGTGCTGGCAGTCAACATCTAGTTGCTGGAAGGGATGCTTTGCCAGATTGACGAATGTTTCTGTCGCAGGCAGCATCATAGGCTTGCCAGGTCCGCCAAGCTGACTTCTTACCCTTTCCATTAATAGCCGGGGAGCGGGAATAGAGATGAACCTGTGATGTCATGACATACTTTTTATTTGTGTTTTTTCTATGAACTTGGTCATTAAGGAACACAGAATGAGAGGTCTGCTCTGACCAAATGAATAGAAAAAAAACACAAATAAAAAGTATGTTATGACATCACAGGTCCTCTCAAATTTTGGGTGACTGGCTCCCCGGCTATTAAGGCATATGTTGTGTCACAACCGGAATATGCGTGAAACATAGGCAGGGCTCGAGATTTGGGTTCCCCTAGGGCCTAGGCTATTGCAGTCTACCAAGCGGGCATCTGGGCCACCAGCACACGAAGCCACCAAGTGATTCCTTCTCCACAGAACTATGGGTGGGTTAAGGAAGAAGGGTCATGGGTGCCAGTTTGGCTGACCATTCCAGAGGTTTCCAGAGCTTGATGAGAGCTGATCAGATGCACCTGTAAAGGTGACTGTAGTGTAGTACCTGAAAATGCAGTAATACAAATTTGGACTGTTCCCCACTTTGTAAATGCAATTGTGACAGCTAGGCAGAAAGCACAGCTCTATAACATGTTTCACACTATGATGCATATCCTTGTACTATAATGGAAAGGGGGAGCAAACCAATATATTTATCCGTCCGGCTTCTCCTACGAAACTTGGCAATTCTGCTCAGCAAGCCATCCTGGGAAGCAGTATAGGGGAAGGCCTCTCGGAGGACATGAACACCCTTTCTTCATACCTGAAGGACTGCCGCCTCAAGCTCAGTGTTGAGAAGACTGTAGCAACAATGTTCCACCTCTACAAAAGGGAAGCAACTCGCCAAATCAACATCATGGTCGACGGCCCTTTGCCACACAGGCCCAGGAACAGCTCGGCACAACACCAGCCGACACCTCCAAGGCTTCCTGGGTGAAGGCAAGATGGAGGGACCAGTGGAAGGCAGCAGATCCTTCCAGGCTTCACTACTACATTGAGGATCTCACAGATGTTCCTGGCCAGCGCCTCCCCCGCAGGGAGTGGACAACCCTCAACCGCCTGAGGACGGGTGTGGGACGCTTTGGTGCATCCATGCAGAAGTGGGGTCTCACAGAAAGTGCCCACTGAGAATGTGGGGATCCATTACAGACTGTGGAACACGTGCTGACCAGCTGCCCCACATACCGGCCACCAAATAGTGATCAAGGCTTAATTGACCTAGACAATGACACACTGGACTGGCTTGCTGCAATGGAGCTGAAGGTCTAAGGACATATACGACAGAAGAAGCACAAACAAATTCTACATGCCACAGGAATCCATCTGCACTACATTGCCTCCGCTCACCTGTCATATGTATTGTACAAATATTGCTTTTGTGTGCCATACTGTTATTGTGCAACATTTTGCTGTGACGCAAATTATATCACAATTTCCACATTCACCGACCCCTCCCCTTTTCACTTCACACACACACACACGCACACACAGCAGCACGGTATGGTACAGTACAGTATGGTACGGTACGGTACAGTAACATACAGTATGGTACAGTAACATACAGTATGGTACATTGCAGTACAGTACAGTACAGTACAGTATGGTACATTGCAGTACAGTACGGTACGGTACAGTATGGTACATTGCAGTACAGTACGGTACAGTACAGTACAGTACAGTGCAGTCTGGTACAGTACAGTATTGTACAGTACGGTACAGTACAGTACGCTACAGTATGGTTCAGTACCGCACCCAAAATGTAGTCTGACTGAACAAGTGGGCACCCTGCACAAGTGGCCACCCGGACAACTGGCCACCTGGATGGTGTGGCGCGAGACCGTCCGATGGCCGGTCGAGTTATAGTTCATTTGTATGTATTCTTCATTGCAATAAAGGTGTTATTGATGATATTTCATGTTATGTGACTTTAATAATGTCAATAAGTCAACTTTATCACATTTGGAAATAATCTGATCATTTTATGATGTATATAGTCTGAAAAATACTAGGCGGATTTCACATATTGCATTGATAATGTCTTGCAATTTGATATTTAAAATAGATATTTGACAAGGGCTCCTAGGCTAAAATTCAATAACTGACCCTAACGAACCATCATGCAAAAAAATACGATTTTATCCGCAATTGCACTATCCTTTCACTAAGCCGCCGGACTATTTTACACTTGCTGAAAATAGCCGATCTACAAGCTCAAGTTGTGAGCTTGTAGATCGGCTATTTTCAGCAAGTGTAAAATGACTGAATCTCTTGTCCACTAGTCCCTTCCTAACATTTTAGTCTAGTTTCTATCTGTTGACGAAATTGTCAATACATTGAGCTTATAGTTTTAGTCATAATAGCTTAGTTTTCATTTAGTTTCAATTTCGTTTTCGTCAGTGAAAAAAGGTAGTCGACGAACATTTTTCGTCTTAGTCTTAGTCGACAAAATCAACACTGGTCACCGACAGCGTCACCGTCGGCCTGAAATCTTTTATGTCCAAAAAGAATCATTACTTTTTAGGAAATGGAGAAAAATTTTGTCCGTCTTGTCCGTGACAAATTTGAGATTTTCTTTGTGCAGACGATCAAAAATCAGCAGAGTGAGCGACGTTTGCGCTACTGTATGCCGAATTGAAGTGGACTCTGTCCCTGACTTTTTTTTTTCTTCCCTGGAAATAAAAACGTCTGTGTTTCCGAGGCTAGGGTTCTACTGAACTGCCAGCGGCAGGACATGTTCTCAAACGCCACGTCTGTAATGTTGGCGTTCCCTCCTCCTCCCTCCTCCTCCTCCTCCCTCCTCCTCCTCCTCCTCCTCCTCCTCCTCCTCCTCCTCCTCCCCCACCTCCTTCTCCTCCTCCTCCTCCTCCTCCTCCTCCTCCTCCTCCTCCTCCTCCTTCTCCTCCTCCTCCTCCCCCACCTCCTCCTCCTCCTCCCTCCTCTTCCTCCTCCCTCCTTCTCCTCCTCCTCCCCCACCTCCTTCTCCTCCTCCTCCTCCTCCTCCCTCCTCTTCCTCCTCCTCCTCCTCCTCCTCCCTCCTCCTCCTCCTCCTCCTCCCCCACCTCCTTCTCCTCCTCCTCCTCCCTCCTCCTCCCTCCTCCTCCTCCTCCTCCTCCTCCTCCTTCTCCTCCTCCCCCACCTCCTTCTCCTCCTCCTCCTCCCTCCTCCTCCCTCCTCCCTCCTCCTCCTCCTCCTCCTCCCTCCTCCTCCTCCTCCTCCTCCTCCTCCTCCCCCACCTCCTTCTCCTCCTCCTCCTCCTCCTCCTCCTCCTCCTCCTCCTCCTCCCCCACCTCCTTCTCCTCCTCCTCCTCCTTCTCCTCCTCCTCCTCCTCCTCCCTCCTCCCTCCTCCCTCCTCCTCCCTCCTCCTCCTCCCTCCTCCCTCCTTCTCCTCCTCCTCCTCCTCCTCCTCCTCCTCCTCCTCCTCCCCCACCTCCTTCTCCTCCTCCTCCTCCTCCTCCTTCTCCTCCTCCTCCTCCTCCTCCTCCTTCTCCTCCTCCTCCTCCTCCTCCTCCCTCCTCCTCCCTCCTCCCTCCTCCTCCCTCCTCCCTCCTCCTCCTCCTTCTTCTCCTCCTCCTCCCCCACCTCCTCCTCCTCCTCCTCCTCCTCCTCCCTCCTCTTCCTCCTCCACCGTGCAGATTGAACTGGAGAGCGTGACGAACCTCCTGAACGAATCCGAGGTGAAGAACGTCAAACTCAGCAAAGACGTGGCCAGCCTGTCCTCCCAGGTGCAAGACGGACAGGTAATTGACATCTGATTCGCTAAAGCTTTACTAGGGACTTGTTGCTGTGTGTGTCTCTGGTGTTAAAAGCTTTTACTATAAGATTTGCCGCGTAGCACTCGTGTTAAAGCGGTGATCTGTTCGTTGACCGTGTGCCCTGCGAACAGGAGCTGCTGGCGGAGGAGACGCGTCAGAAGCTGCAGTTCTCCACCAAGCTGCGTCAAGCGGAGGACGACAAGAACAGCCTGCAGGAGCAGCTGGACGAGGAGGTGGAGGCCAAGAGGAACGTGGAGAGACACGTCTCCAGTCTCACCATCCAGGTAGGTGGGATGTAGGGGGAGGGGAGAGAGGGGGAAGGGGGGGGGTTGGGTATGTCATATCCCCCAACGGTATGGACTAGTATTATACAATTTGTACATTCTTTTTTGAAAAACAAAAAGAGGAAAAAAGAAAAGAAAGATAAAATCAAGGAAAGGAAAATAAAACGCTCAATGCCTCCCACCCATACTGCTCAGAGACATTACATAAAATAGAGTAGTGAGATGAAAAACCAAAACAACACTAGAAGTGGTGATGATAGACAGTCGACCACATCGATGGTATCCTTGTCCATTAGGTGATTCTATTCAGGTAAAGGACGACGGGCAGCCAAACCTTAGCAAATTGTCTCTCTTTGTTTTCTAAGGAGTACCTTATTCTCTCAAGGAGTGTACTTAAGCAATATTACACGAGAGGGTGTGCTTTACTGTCATTAATGGCACGCCTCGGCGAGTTCCGTAAGCAGTGCAGATTAATGACTGTAAAGAAGCACAACCTTGAGTGTAATATTGCAATTATACAACAGTTACCCTTAACAAAAAACACGTCAAACCGATTTCATTAAAACTAAGATATTCGCCAAAAAAAGAACTTTCTTAATGACAGATGTAGCCACTACGACCGGAAAAGTCCCTAGAAAATTGCTAGCCTAGCTACCCTCTCTGGGAGAGCAGCGAGACTCAGCACAGCCGATTTTTATGTTTTGATTAGGCATTCCATCATGCTTGTTTAAACACGGCTAGATGGCTGTTTCAACCAATCAGATTGCTTCCTCGAAACGAGCTGTTGTAGGCATATAACAGTCATTTCATTTGGCCAGTGTGTAAAGGCAGGAGGCCTTTTTACAGTGTGTCAATTCTTTCTTTATTTGATGTTTTGCTGTGACAGATTTTAATCCATTGAGACCTGGAACGCATCCATGTCACGTTAGCGTTTAACCACATTAACCATTAACCCATTTTGGGGCGGGAACCCCTTTTGGTGTTTTAAACATTGTTATAATTTAGCTATTGAAAAATAGCAGATCTACAAGCTCATAGCGCGCCACCGAGTGGCGCGCTATGAACTTGTAGGTCTGCTATTTTTGAAAAATCGTTAAAATGTGCCTCAAATCTTTCCGAAAATTGTCATGATTTAGAAAACTTTTTTTTTTTAAATTTCGACGTCAGGCCTGAATGGGTTCAGTTCACAACAACAACAACAAAAGTCTCAGCATTACTGTTCAGTTTAGCTAAAGAACAAGCCTCACTAGTACTGAATACCTCACTAGTACATCACTAGTACTGAATACTGAATACCTCACTAGTACTGAATACTGAATCCATGTTCTAAAGAACAAGCCTCACTAGTACTGAATACTGAATCCATGTTCTAAAGAACAAGCCTCACTAGTACTGAATACTGAATCCATGTTCTAAAGAACAAGCCTCACTAGTACTGAATACTGAATCCATGTTCTAAAGAACAAGCCTCACTAGTACTGAAGCCTCACTAGTACTGAATACTGAATCCATGTTCTAAAGAACAAGCCTCACTAGTACTGAATACTGAATCCATGTTCTTCTGTTTAGCTAAAGAACAAGCATCACTAGTACTGAATACTGAATCCATGTTCTAAAGAACAAGCCTCACTAGTACTGAATACTGAATCCATGTTCTAAAGAACAAGCCTCACTAGTACTGAATACTGAATCCATGTTGTTCTGTTCTAAAGAACAAGCCTCACTAGTACTGAATACTGAATCCATGTTCTTCTGTAAAGAACAAGCCTCACTAGTACTGAATACTGAATCCATGTTGTTCTGTAAAGAACAAGCCTCACTAGTACTGAATACTGAATCCATGTTGTTCTGTAAAGAACAAGCCTCACTAGTACTGAATACTGAATCCATGTTGTTCTGTCCAACAGCTGTCGGACTACAAGAAGAAGATGGAGGAGCTCTCGGGCAACGTGGAGCAGCTGGAGGAGAACAAGAAGCGCCTGCAGAGGGACCTGGAGGCGGCCAGCACCCAGTACGAGGAGAAGGCCTCGGCCTACGACAAGCTGGAGAAGACCAAGAACCGCCTGGGACAGGAGCTGGAGGACATCCTGATGGACCTGGACAACCAGAGGCAGAACGTCTCCAACCTGGAGAAGAAGCAGAAGAAGTTTGACCAGGTTAGAGATGATCCTCACGTCTGTCCCAGTGTTGGCTGGCCTTGATGCCGTCGTATTGGCTGATTTTACACTTGCTGAAAATAGCAGATCTACAAACTCACAACGCGTCGCGCTTTTGGTACTTTTAAAAGTAAATTTTTGATACCATTACTTTTGTACTTTTACTCAAGTAGATTTAGAATTTTAACTTGTAACAGACTATTTCTACATTGCAGAATTTATACTTTTTCCCACCACTGGTTCTAAATCTAAACCTAGTACCAAATCCATGGTTCATTCATTCATGCATGTCTCCCTGTGTCCCCCCGTCTGTCTCCCTGTGTCCCCCTGTCTGTCTCCTCTCCATCCATGCATGTCTCCCTGTGTCCCCCCGTCTGTCTCCCTGTGCCCCCCCCCCCGTCTGTCTCCCTGTGTCCCCCCCTGTCTGTCTCCCTGTGTCCCCCCGTCTGTCTCCCTGTGTCCCCCCGTCTGTCTCCTCTCCATCCATGCATGTCTCCCTGTGTCCCCCCCTGTCTGTCTCCCTGTGCCCCCCCCGTCTGTCTCCCTGTGTCCCCCTGTCTGTCTCCTCTCCATCCATGCATGTCTCCCTGTGTCCCCCTGTCTGTCTCCCTGTGTCCCCCCCTGTCTGTCTCCCTGTGTCCCCCTGTCTGTCTCCCTGTGTCCCCCCCTGTCTGTCTCCCTGTGCCCCCCCCGTCTGTCTCCCTGTGTCCCCCCGTCTGTCTCCTCTCCATCCATGCATGTCTCCCTGTGTCCCCCCCTGTCTGTCTCCCTGTGCCCCCCCCCGTCTGTCTCCCTGTGTCCCCCTGTCTGTCTCCTCTCCATCCATGCATGTCTCCCTGTGTCCCCCCCTGTCTGTCTCCCTGTGCCCCCCCCCGTCTGTCTCCCTGTGTCCCCCTGTCTGTCTCCTCTCCATCCATGCATGTCTCCCTGTGTCCCCCCCTGTCTGTCTCCCTGTGCCCCCCCCGTCTGTCTCCCTGTGCCCCCCCCCCGTCTGTCTCCCTGTGTCCCCCTGTCTGTCTCCTCTCCATCCATGCATGTCTCCCTGTGTCCCCCTGTCTGTCTCCTCTCCATCCATGCATGTCTCCCTGTGTCCCCCCCTGTCTGTCTCCCTGTGCCCCCCCCGTCTGTCTCCCTGTGCCCCCCCGCCGTCTGTCTCCCTGTGTCCCCCTGTCTGTCTCCTCTCCATCCATGCATGTCTCCCTGTGTCCCCCTGTCTGTCTCCTCTCCATCCATGCATGTCTCCCTGTGTCCCCCCCTGTCTGTCTCCCTGTGCCCCCCCCCGTCTGTCTCCCTGTGCCCCCCCCCGTCTGTCTCCCTGTGTCCCCCCGTCTGTCTCCTCTCCATCCATGCATGTCTCCCTGTGTCCCCCCCTGTCTGTCTCCCTGTGTCCCCCGTCTGTCTCCCTGTGGCCCCCCCCCCCGTCTGTCTCCCTGTGTCCCCCCGTCTGTCTCCTCTCCATCCATGCATGTCTCCCTGTGTCCCCCCCGTCTGTCTCCCTGTGTCCCCCCGTCTGTCTCCTCTCCATCCATGCATGTCTCCCTGTGTCCCCCTGTCTGTCTCCTCTCCATCCATGCATGTCTCCCTGTGTCCCCCCCTGTCTGTCTCCCTGTGCCCCCCCCTGTCTGTCTCCCTGTGTCCCCCGTCTGTCTCCCTGTGTCCCCCCCTGTCTGTCTCCCTGTGTCCCCCTGTCTGTCTCCTCTCCATCCATGCATGTCTCCCTGTGTCCCCCCCTGTCTGTCTCCCTGTGTCCCCCCCCCTGTCTGTCTCCCTGTGTCCCCCCGTCTGTCTCCCTGTGTGTCCCCCCTGTCTGTCTCCCTGTGTCCCCCCGTCTGTCTCCCTGTGTCCCCCCCTGTCTGTCTCCCTGTGTCCCCCCGTCTGTCTCCCTGTGTGTCCCCCCTGTCTGTCTCCCTGTGTCCCCCCGTCTGTCTCCCTGTGTCCCCCCGTCTGTCTCCTCTCCAGATGCTGGCCGAAGAGAAGAGCATCTCCAGTAAGTACGCGGACGAGAGAGACCGCGCGGAGGCCGAGGCCAGGGAGAAGGAGACCAAGGCCCTGTCCCTGGCCAGGGCTCTGGAGGAGGCCCAGGACTCCAGGGAGGAGCTGGAGAGAGCCAACAAGGCCCTGAGGACCGAGATGGAGGACCTGGTCAGCTCCAAGGACGACGTGGGCAAGAGCGTGAGTTGGAAACTCCTCTTTTCTGTTCTTCTTCCAGGAAAAGTGTCCAAACATTGCTGACTGTGAATCATATTGCAAGTCTCGTGCTGAATGGAGGGCCATCGTTAATTAAAGTCAGAGGCAAATATTGTACTTTTACGCCACTACATTTATTTGAAAACTGTAATTACTAGTTACTTTGTAAATTATTATTGCAAAACATAGCCGATCTATTTTCCAAAGATCTTTAAGATTCTTTATACATTTGAAAACTTTATATTAAATGGGACATTCTTCACAATGAGTACTTTCTCCTTTTGGTACTTAGTCCATTTTTACCAGTACTTCGGACTCCGGACTTTTACTTGTAACAGCGTAGTTCTACATTGCAGTATTGATACTTTTACTTCAAATAAAACACGCAAGTACTTTATCCCACCACTGATTCCCAGTGATTGACAGCTCTCAGTGTCGTGCTGAAAGGGAGGCCGTCGTTAATCAAAGCCTCTGTTCCAGCGCCCACGTGTTAAAACCCTTCGTCCCGTCTTGGTCCCGTCCAGGTCCACGAGCTGGAGAAGTCCAAGCGCGGCCTGGAGGCCCAGGTGGACGAGATGAAGACCCAGCTGGAGGAGCTGGAGGACGAGCTGCAGGCGGCCGAGGACGGGAAGCTGCGTCTGGAGGTCAACATGCAGGCCCTCAAGGCCCAGTTCGAGAGAGACCTGCAGGGCCGAGACGAGATGGGCGAGGAGAAGAAGAGGCAGCTGGTCAAGCAGGTAGATCTGTCTCTCTGTGTCCCTTTACTGCTATACATCTGTGTCAGGCATGCCCAAATATGGAGTGTTGTGATGTCAGAACAGGCCAGCTCCATATATGGACACTGGGCAGGGGTCCTGTCCAGAGCTCGGGCAGAGTTCTGGACGGCCCGTTTTGTACAAAAGGCCGTAAATCATGAACACAGCTTCCAATTGTGTGCCACTAGACATATTTTCCAAAAACGCTCCTATCCTTGTGGAGACCTGTGCCCCCAGGGGCACTTTTAATAGTTCTGTGTTGTTGTTATTTCTGTGTTAATGTCGCGCATCCGCTGTCCGTGTATATTCCGCGCTCACAACTTGTCACCATCGCGAATGTAATAATAGATACAGTATGTGCGTGCTCTAACGTCATCAGGTGCGCGAGTTGGAGACGGAGCTGGAGGACGAGCGTAAGCAGAGAGCCAGCGCCGCCGCAGCCAAGAAGAAGCTGGAGGGAGACATGAAGGACCTGGAGGCCCAGATCGAGACCGCCAACAAGGGCCGAGAGGAGGCGGTCAAGCAGCTCCGCAAGCTGCAGGTACAGTGACAACTAGCAGTGTCCATATCGTCAACTAAAACTATGACGAGAAACGTTCGTCGACTAATGTTTTACACTGAGGTAAATTAAATAAAAAGGAAAACTAAGACTAATATTGACAATTTCGTCAAACAATAAAAACTAGACTAAAATGTTAGTGAGCGACTAGTGGAGAAGAGTCAGTCAGTCATTGTTTATGCTTCGTTGCATGCTGAAAATAGCAGATCTATTTAGAAGTGTAAAATCAGCCATTACGACGCCATCAAGGACGCAACCGCCTTTGCCAACACGAGAAATCTCGGGTATAGTTAATGCGATTTGATCCAGAATTAATAGTATTTTATTTACCGTCCGTTAGCTGTTTTTCGCATCCGTCGATAGCCTCCGGTAGCTCCCATGGTGTGACGTCATCGGATATCCAAAATATCCACGTGCATGCGCACGCACGCACACGATCTAAAGCATTTATAGGGCTTAGATTGAGCTAATGGACGATGTTTAGAGCTTAATAATACTTTAACCCATTTTGACCTGAGATCAGATTCTAAAAATGTCCCCGCCAAAAATGGGTTAATCCGACCTCGCCAGTAGAAAACCAGACTTCACCGAGTAAAGCTGTGACTCATCACACAACTAGTGAAGCTGTGACTCATCACACAACTAGTGAAGCTGTGACTCATCACACAACTAGTGAAGCTGTGACTCATCACACAACTAGTGAAGCTGTGACTCATCACACAACTAGTGAAGCTGTGACTCATCACACAACTAGTGAAGCTGTGACTCATCACACAACTAGTGAACCGTGACACATCACACAACTAGTGAAGCTGTGACTCATCACACAACTAGTGAAGCTGTGACACATCACACAACTAGTGAAGCTGTGACTCATCACACAACTAAAGCTGTGACTCATCACACAACTAGTGAAGCTGTGACTCATCACACAACTAAAGCTGTGACTCATCACACAACTAGTGAAGCTGTGACTCATCACACAACTAGTGAAGCTGTGACTCATCACACAACTAGTGAAGCTGTGACTCATCACACAACTAGTGAAGCTGTGACTCATCACACAACTAGTTCCCGGTTCAACGAACGAGTTCACACACAGCTGTCCCAAGTTTTGGAATTTAGAGCTGGAATCTGGCATCACCGCCGAGTTTAGCCACCAGATGGCGGCATGCAATCGGTTAAGTTTTATTTAAAAGACTAAACTAAAATCTAAATTTTTGCTGTCAAAATCAACACGTAGTGAAGAAGGAATGACGGTCACCGATAGAGCAGGTAGCAGCTAGCATAATATAGGCCTACATGAATACATTTAAATATAATATATACCTATGCTTTTGTTAAAGGAGCATTCAGTGATTTGGGTGATTTGGAAAAAAACCCGGTCCACCCGGTAACAAGATGTGCACATGCACACGCTCTACAGTGGGGGAAGTACAACAGACCAACAGCACGCGCACCAATGCCAGCCACACTCGATCATGATTGGAGGAAGGCACCTCTCATCCTGATTGGATGAAAGCTTTGCCACCCAAAGCCCAAACCGAAACTAGGGTTTTTTGACCCCAGGGGCTCACTGGGGACAGGGAGGAACTCCTTATATGGTCAGCACACTTTATAGTAGGGAGGATTATCCCAAAGAAAAAATAAGTGATAGTTGAATTGAGTGAAATCACTGAATGTACCTTTAATCATTTAACCTTGTGTTTGCCTCCGTTTTCTGTGTTGTTTCACAACCAAACACCCGCCACCACCACCATGTTCTGTATAAGCACTCGTTCAAGGTTAGTCTTTGTTGGTGTTTTATTAGTGTGGGAAACCAGACGTTTGTCACTTTCTTGTATGTTTCTGGTACCTTCTGACGCCATGTGGGTCTATGGGGGTTTTCCACTGTTATCAGTGGCGTGCACAGATAGACACTAGGGGGTGCTAGAGCACCCCCTGCCCTTTTGGCAATGTGCCCTTTTGGAAAAAAAAAAAAAAAGAGCTTGTAGATCTGCTATTTTTCAATAGCTAAAGCATAACATAATGCTAACACCAAAAGGGGTTCCCGCCCAAAATAGATTAAGGCAACCGGCCGGTTCCACGCGCTGCACAAGGTGCCCTTTTTTTAACTTGAGCACCTGCCCCTCTAAATGTCTGTGCACGCCACTGACTGTTATGTCATCATTCTGATGCCATAATAATCTATGAGGTCTGTGGGGTTTTCCATTATTAATAATAATCTATGGGGTCTATGGGGTTTTCCATTATTATGATGTACTAGACCTGTGCCTACTTGGGAACAATGCAAATCGGGTATAAATACCCCAAACTAGTATGCAATACCCGTTATATCTGTTGTCATGGCACCTGTTTTAACTGTCTGTCTGTGTAAGTCCTTGTACTGACTAAGTAATCAAATGGCAGGTGTGGGGAATAAGGCTGGGGTCACCATGGCTATCAATTGGCTCGGGCAGAGCCTGGAAGTTGCACAGGTGTGGGGACTTAGGCTCATTAGGTCCACTGACCGGAGCCTTTTTCTGGCGGTTCTGGACAACCGTGTATCTGACCGACTCGTTTCTAAGTATTCTATTGAATTCAGCTTTCCGTATTTTGTTGTCCTTTTGGTGAACTGTAATACTAACCCAATGTGGTGGTGGTCCTCCTCAGGGCCAGATGAAGGACTACCAGAGGGACCTGGACGACGCCCATGCTGCCAGGGAGGAGGTTCTGGCCACGGCCAAGGAGAGCGAGAAGAAAGCCAAGAGTCTGGAGGCTGAGCTCATGCAGATGCAGGAGGTAACATACTGTGTGCGCACACACACACACACACACACACACACACACACACACACACACACACACACACACACACACACACACACACACACACACACACACACACACACACACACACACACACACAAATGCAGAGTCAGTCGATACATTTAAAAAGCATTTATATCGTAAATATGTTGGTTTGCTGAAGTGATTGGTATTTGATGTGTTGCCATATATGTGTAACGTGTAGGACATGGCTGCGGCTGAGAGAGCACGCAAACAGGCTGAGGCAGAGAGAGACGAGCTGGCTGACGAACTAGCAAGCAATTCATCTGGAAAGTGAGTATACCTACTAGGCATTTACTGCTGGTAGTGATGGCTGTGAAGTCAGTGAGTCACCATGTTTTTTATGTGTTTTGTCCTTTCATAATTTGGCTAAACTGTTTAGCCGTTTTAAACTGCTTCAGTTTGCTTATATTTATTGTTGTTCCGGTTGCATACACACAAAAATGTAATTCTGGACGGGTGTTTTAATTATCAATCATTATGTTATCCTTTAGCTATTGGAAAATAGCTGTTGTCAAATGTTGTCAAGCTGCAGGAAACAAAGGACTGACCGTCACTGATAGAGCAGCTAGCATACACACAAATATATTGATACATGCTTTTGTTAATCATTTGACTGTTTGCTTTTGTTGTTTCACATTTACCACCACCACCATGCACTGTGTATACGCAGGCGTTCAAGGTTGGTCTGCGTTCGGTTTTATTGGTGTGGTTGGCCACAGGGCAACCACACCACTGTTATTGTCACTTTCTTGTATGTTTCCGGTAACTTCTGTCGTGTGGCGGGTCTATGATCTATGGGGTCTATGGGGTTATGGTCTATGGGGTCTATGATCTATGGGGTCTATAGGGTTATGATCTATGGGGTCTATGATCTATGGGGTTATGATATATGGGGTCTATGGGGTTATGATCTATGGGGTCTATGGGGTTATGATCTATGGGGTCTTTGGAGTTATGATCTATGGGGTTTCCCACTATTATGTCAGCATGCTGATGCCATAGTGATCTATGAGGTCTGTGGGGTTTTCCATTATTCCGATATGGACTTTCTTGCCGATATCCTATGTACCGATATTCACATGTTGAATCAGCGTCGAGGTAGAGGGGGGATCTCTCTTGCATTTGCCCACACACACACACACACACACACACACACACACACACACACACACACACACACACACACACACACACACACACACACACACACACACACACACACACACACACACTATAATATAATGGCTTCTCTCCTCTCCTGGGATGCAGGTCGGCCTTGGCAGACGAGAAGCGTCGCCTGGAGGCTAAGATCTCCCAGCTGGAGGAGGAACTGGAGGAGGAGGGCAGTAACCTGGAGATCATCAACGACCGACTGAGGAAGAGCCAGCAGCAGGTAGACTAACTCTAACTAGAGTTTACCTAGACTAACTCTAACTAGAGTTTACCTAGACTAACTCTAACTAGAGTTAACCTAGACTAACTCTAACTAGAGTTAACCTAGACTAACTCTAACTAGAGTTTACCTAGACTAACTCTAACTAGAGTTAACCTAGACTAACTCTAACTAGAGTTTACCTAGACTAACTCTAACTAGAGTTAACCTAGACTAACTCTAACTAGAGTTAACCTAGACTAACTCTAACTAGAGTTAACCTAGACTAACTCTAACTAGAGTTAACCTAGACTAACTCTAACTAGAGTTAACCTAGACTAACTCTAACTAGAGTTTACCTAGACTAACTCTAACTAGAGTTAACCTAGACTAACTCTAACTAGAGTTTACCTAGACTAACTCTAACTAGAGTTTACCTAGACTAACTCTAACTAGAGTTAACCTAGACTAACTCTAACTAGAGTTTACCTAGACTAACTCTAACTAGAGTTAACCTAGACTAACTCTAACTAGAGTTTACCTAGACTAACTCTAACTAGAGTTTACCTAGACTAACTCTAACTAGAGTTTACCTAGACTAACTCTAACTAGAGTTAACCTAGACTAACTCTAACTAGAGTTTACCTAGACTAACTCTAACTAGAGTTAACCTAGACTAACTCTAAATAGAGTTAACCTAGACTAACTCTAACTAGAGTTTACCTAGACTAACTCTAACTAGAGTTTACCTAGACTAACTCTAACTAGAGTTAACCTAGACTAACTAACTAGTGTTTACCTAGACTAACTCTAACTAGAGTTAACCTAGACTAACTCTAACTAGAGTTAACATAGACTAACTCTAACTAGAGTTTACCTAGACTAACTCTAACTAGAGTTAACCTAGACTAACTCTAACTAGAGTTTACCTAGACTAACTCTAACTAGAGTTTACCTAGACTAACTGTAACTAGAGTTAACCTAGACTAACTGTAACTAGAGTTAACCTAGACTAACTGTAACTAGAGTGAACCTAGACTAACTCTAACTAGAGTTAACCTAGACTAACTGTAACTAGAGTTAACCTAGACTAACTCTAACTAGAGTTAACCTAGACTAACTCTAACTAGAGTTTACCTAGACTAACTCTAACTAGAGTTTACCTAGACTAACTCTAACTAGAGTTAACCTAGACTAACTCTAACTAGAGTTAACCTAGACTAACTCTAACTAGAGTTAACCTAGACTAACTCTAACTAGAGTTAACCTAGACTAACTCTAACTAGAGTTAACCTAGACTAACTCTAACTAGAGTTTACCTAGACTAACTCTAACTAGAGTTAACCTAGACTAACTCTAACTAGAGTTTACCTAGACTAACTCTAACTAGAGTTTACCTAGACTAACTCTAACTAGAGTTAACCTAGACTAACTGTAACTAGAGTTAACCTAGACTAACTGTAACTAGAGTTAACCTAGACTAACTCTAACTAGAGTTAACCTAGACTAACTCTAACTAGAGTTAACCTAGACTAACTCTAACCCTAACCACAGCAGGTAGACTGTAGTGATTATATCACTGACTCTTAAACACAACTGTAACACATCTTGGTCGCAACTCGAACGGGGCGGAGTCGGCTAAGCGAACTTCGCAACGTTCGACAGGCAACTCGCACGCTTTATAGCGTGCTCAGTGGTGTCTCTCGTGCCCTCAGAGCGTGAATCATCCCCCGTCCTTCAAATCTCTCACCACGACTAGATATATAAATCAGAATCTTCTGATCCAAACCCTCCCCGTTCTGTTCCTCGCCAGGTGGACCAGCTGAACGTGGAGCTGCAGACGGAGCGCAGCTCCTCCCAGAAGAACGAGAGCGCCCGGCAGCAGATGGAGAGGCAGAACAAGGAGCTGAAGTCCAAGCTGCAGGAGATGGAGAACCAGGTCAAGTCCAAGTTCAAGTCCTCCATCTCCGCCCTGGAGGCCAAGGTGGCTCAGCTGGAGGAGCAGCTGGAGCAGGAGAACAGGTTCGTCTTTCTAATCCGACTTTTGGTGTTTTAAGCATTATGTTATGCTTTATCTATTGAAAAATAGCAGATCTACAAGCTCATAGCGCGGCACCGAGTGCCGCGCTATGAGCTTGTAGATCTGCTATTTTTGAAAAATCGTGAAAATGTGTCGCAAATCTTTGAATATATATTCTTTCATGGCGAACGTTTTTAGCTCAAATCTTTGCTTCTGGGGAGGGTCCCTGGAACAACGTATTTTCAGGTGGGGGTCAGTGGCCAATTCCATATAATTTTGGGGTACTTGATATGAAATAGTTTGAGCACCACTGAAAACTGTCATGATTTAGAAGACATTTTCTTAATTTAATCTAAATGGGTTAATAGGAGATTACACACAGACCGTGTTTTTCTGGTAAAAAGATAAACATACAAAGTATAAAGTGGGAATAGTATTGGACAAAAGTACAAAAACAAAAGAAATGTCAATATCTTAATAACGTTAACCCTGGTATCCCTGTTTTACTAAAACTAGTAAATTAGTGAAAATAGCAGATCAATAAACTCAAGCGCCGTGAGCTTGATCAGTTATTTTAAGTATTTCTTGTATCACGTACTTCTTGTTTTTAGAGCTTACGTGGTTCATTTGTAAATAGACAACGTCAAGATAATATGTTCAAAGCTTTTTACCAATGCAAACTCATCAAATGTAATTCACGGGAATACGTTAATATTCATTACATCATCTCCTTCCTGATGCTCACCTACAAATAAATGTACAACGAATAATGAAGTCCCTCCATTTCTCATCCTTTCTGTAATCAGGGATAAGCAGTCGGCTGCCAAGGGTCTGCGCCAGAAGGACAAGAAGCTGAAGGACTTGGTGATCCAAGTGGAGGATGAGCGGAAACAAGCTGAGCAGTACAAGGACCAGGTAGGAAACAAGCTGAGCAGTACAAGGACCAGGTAGGAAACAAGCTGAGCAGTACAAGGACCAGGTAGGAGTTCACCTTGTTCCCAGAGCAGTACAAGGACCAGGTACAGTAGGAGTCCACCTGGTTCCCAGAGCAGTACAAGGACCAGGTAGGAGTTCACCTTGTTCCCAGAGCAGTACAAGGACCAGGTAGGAGTTCACCTTGTTCCCAGAGCAGTACAAGGACCAGGTAGGAAACAAGCTGAGCAGTACAAGGACCAGGTAGGAGTTCACCTTGTTCCCAGAGCAGTACAAGGACCAGGTAGGAGTTCACCTTGTTCCCAGAGCAGTACAAGGACCAGGTAGGAGTTCACATTGTTCCCAGAGCAGTACAAGGACCAGGTAGGAGTTCACCTTGTTCCCAGAGCAGTACAAGGACCAGGTAGGAGTTCACATTGTTCCCAGAGCAGTACAAGGACCAGGTAGGAGTTCACCTTGTTCCCAGAGCAGTACAAGGACCAGGTAGGAGTTCACCTTGTTCCCAGGCTACAGGCAGACAAGGCCAACGTTCTCATGTTATGATAACGTCCCTCTGTCTCCCCCTACAGGCGGACAAGGCCAACGTTCTCATGTTATGATAACGTCCCTCTGTCTCCCCCTACAGGCGGACAAGGCCAACGCTCTCATGTTATGATAACGTCCCTCTGTCTCCCCCTACAGGCGGACAAGGCCAACGTTCTCATGTTATGATAACGTCCCTCTGTCTCCCCCTACAGGCGGACAAGGCCAACGTTCTCATGTTATGATAACGTCCCTCTGTCTCCCCCTACAGGCGGACAAGGCCAACGCTCTCATGTTATGATAACGTCCCTCTGTCTCCCCCTACAGGCGGACAAGGCCAATGTCCGCATGAAGCAGCTGAAGCGGCAGCTGGAGGAGTCGGAGGAGGAGTCCCAGAGAGCCACGGCCGCCCGCAGGAAGCTGCAGCGCGAACTGGACGAGGCTACGGAGGCCAGCGACGCCATGAGCCGCGAGGTCAACACTCTGAAGAGCAAACTCAGGTAATGAGTTATGACACACAGACAGAGTCAGGGGCGAAGGACGACGTTTCTCTCTGTGCGATTCTGTTCCACTGCACTGCGTTCATTGGGGGTGTATTGGGCAGTACCAAGGCTTTTTACTGCCATCTCGTTAAGCCGGTGGGGGCAATTTTCGGACATTAATCTCGGACATTTCTGAGAAAAATGTCGCAAATTTCTGACTTTAAAAACTCACATAATTGCGACATTAATCTCAGACTTTAAAATCTCTGAATTTTTCGAGTTTAATGTGGCAAATCTGTGAGATTATAAAGTCCAAAATGTGCAAGATTTTTCTCAGAAATCTCTGAGATTAATGTCGCAATTCTGTGAGTTTTTAAACTCGGACATTTCCGAGATTTTTCTCCGAAATCTCTGAGATTAATGAATGTCCAACCGGGGAAGCTCCCTCCCTATGAGGTGAAAAGAAGCGGCTTGGACTCCTCATGCATAGAAGGAAGCATGAGGTCAGTCTGCTGCCCCCCCAGGTTGGCAGAGGGAGTGTAGAGCCCAGGATTACATTAGATAATTGACACGGGGTGAAAATAAATCATTAAAAAAAAAAGCCTGCATACATAACGGTTCACAATAAATGATTAGAGGGATAAATAATTACTGTATTTCACAAACAACCAGCTGTTGAGTGTTGTTTTTTTCACACTGGTGATACAGAAATAAGGCTTTCTAATAGTTAAATAAGGCTTTCTAATAGTTAAATGTGTGACAAAAACCATTAGAAATCCTTCTAGCACATGTTGTCTCTTTGTCTCGTTGTCTCATGTTGGTCTATTGCAAAATAAAGTGTTTTATTTTTGAGTGGTGCAACCACTCCAACGAACAGCAATGTCCGTGTTCAACTAGCAATGTCCGTGTTCAACTATGTGTGTTTGTGTGTGACTATGTGTGTGACCAGTACCAATGAGTACCAAAAGTGGCGCTGTTGTGCCAGAAACGGAGAGAGAGAGATAGTGCTGCATGTTGCCTGCTAATGAGAGAGAGAGAGAGAGAGAGAGAGAGGGGGGGGGGGGTATTTGCAACACTCAGTTCACACGGGTGTGATTTTTATTCTATTCATTTCAATTAGCAGTGCAAAAGTACTTGCAGTACTGTTCCTTTTTTAGAGCTATAACCAACAGAGCAGGATTGATGTCTTGTAGTGCAGTTTAATCTGGGCGGAAATTCCTTTCGGTGTTTTAAGCATTATGTTATACTTTAGCTATTGAAAAATAGCAGATCTACTGTACAAGCTTGTAGGTCTGCTATTTTTGAAAAATCGTGAAAATGTGGCGCAAACCTTTGAATATATATTCTTTCAGAGCGAACATTTTTAACTCAAATCTTTCCTTCTGGAAGGTCCCTGGAACTACATATTTTCAGATGGGGGGTTGGCGGCCAAATACAGATATTTTTGGGGGTCCTTGACATGAAAATGTTTGAGAACGACTGACATAGAAACATAGTTTTTTTTCTCCAGAAAACTATCATGATTTAGAAGGCATTTGTAGAATGGTACTCAGGTCTAAATGGGTAAAGTTAGAGTGACCAAGCCTTTCTGAGCACTCTAGCACAATCATCTTCATCATCTCTATTCCAGAGGCAACCCTGAACCCAAGGAGTGACGCAGTAGGTACACTCTGAGCCTCAAAGTTACCCCCCATAGCCTGAAAGTCTCGTGTAGCCATGACAACCACAGATCTCCACCTACCTACCGATAAGTCTGGAGAAATCTAATGTTCAATATATGAACAGCTGCTAATGAACCTGCAGTACGTCTACTTGAAGAATAACAAAATCATATCACCATCTCAATAAGGCATTAAATCATATCACCATCTCAATAAGGCATTAAATCATATCACCATCTCAATAAGGCATTAAATCATATCACCATCTCAATAAGGCATTAAATCATATCACCATCTCAATAAGGCATTAAATCATATCACCATCTCAATAAGGCATTAAATCATATCACCATCTCAATAAGGCATTAAATCATATCACCATCTCAATAAGGCATTAAATCATATCACCATCTCAATAAGGCATTAAATCATATCACCATCTCAATAAGTCAGTGCATTTCCACAGTTGTAGCCTAAACGTTGAATGTAGACGTCACCAGACATAATCAGCAGTGGAGATCTTGGATGGTCTGGCCAAGGCGAGACTACCCCGCCCCCGCCACCACCATATATATATAGCTTCAACTTTCCATAACCTTGATTCCCTCCATTGCACTTACTTTCTTGATTCTGTCATTTCTTGAGCGAAATAGAGCGAAATATTGGTCATCAGCTACTAGTGAATTCCTTAGAATTAAAATAATGTCTTGGGCAACGTGGGAATAAAATGGATTTAAAGCTTCCCAACTCGATGCCGCCAATCCCGCCATACTGCATAATATAAGTACCTCCCTTTTTATTCCCTTTTTTAGTTTTCTTTTTTAGAGAATTTACTTGTTTTTTAACACTTCATATTTAAGTAATTCCTTACTGGCGGTGACCATATCTTTCCTCCGTGCTTGGTTTAATTGCCATAAACCAGACTCATTTGTCTTGGCCAGGACAGGAGGGTCAAATGAGTTTAAGAAATAACAGCGTGCTTCATCTGTAACAATAATAGCAGCACAACCTGTAAGTGTAAATACCATAATCCATCCGATAGGACTGTCCTTGTGGCGTGAATCACCCCGAGTGGCTTTCACGGCTAAATCTAACCACATTGAACACTGCAATAAGGGCTGTCACAGTTATTCAATATCGCAATTATTTTTTGCATAGTCGCAAAAAAATAAAATAAAAATGAAATGGCTGATCTACAAGTCTATTTCCACTGTTCTTTTTTACATTTTTTTGAGTATAACATTTTAAATATGTCAGTAATTTCTTAGTATATTTAAATTAGTTGTAATATCTGCCCTGTGCATTTTTTGATTACGAGGCCTTAAAGGCCTGAAAATCTAATTATTAGTATTATTATAATCTGATTTTTTTTTTTATTATTATTTATTCAATGTCAAAAAACAATCGCAATTATTTGACAATTAATCGTCAGCTTAAACTTGTAATCGTGGCAGCCCTATATAATATGAACACTATAGCATAAAGTCTGAATAATGTTTCTGTATTTCTGCTTCTGTACGCCTGCCTCGTGTGATTCCAGGCGTGGGAACGAGCCTTCCTTCGGCAGCACAACTCGCCGTGCGGGCGGAGGCTCGGCCAGACGAGGGCTGATCGATGACGACGACGACGACGCAGACTCCCAGGGAGACTTCAACGGAACCAAGTCGGCGGAGTAGAGAGAGAGATAGCAGGGGGGGAGGGGGGGGAATCAGCCGTCAAAATAAATGACATTTCAGTATTACCTAAATACCTACCAGGGCACACCCACCGCTTTCAGCAACAAATAGTAACTTCAAAGCTTCATGAGGTTTCCTTTCCGTATCACTTAAAATTATAGCATTTATTTTTTACCCCAATTTCCGGCAGTGACTGATCTGTCTTCCGTGTCAAAGAGCACCTTTTTCCTTTGATCTGAAAGTCTTACAGAGTTCACGTTATGGAGGCGAGAGGGGTTTGTATTTGGTGCTGGTTTGTTTTGGTGACGTGTGATTTGCTTTTCTACAGTTTTGTACTACACTGAATGAATGTATTTTCTTTCCTTTATGTAACATTTTTGTACCCACTAATAGGTACGTCTAATTATTATGCCTTCCTCCACTCGTCGTATACCTGCCATTTGAACCAGGTATGCCTACGAGTCATTTTGGAACTTTCAAACAAAACAGAGCCATGCTGTAAAGATAGACGTTATTGTCTAGGTTACTATTGACTGGTCCTGTTCGCCTGTGACTGCTGTGAGCTTCTTTCTTTTGTTTGTTTTTAGAACAGCATTGAAGCAGTTCTTCAGATTGGATTTCTAGAATTATATATTTCTAATTGGCCAAACTGGCGCCAATCAATGCTGACTTTTATACTAGTCTCGATAGTTTTACCAGCTGTTAACTTTGTATGTAATCCAATTGTATGGCTTACGGAATATTAATATCCATTAATATCCATGAGTTGAACTGTAGCAACTGCCATGTTTTGTCCAGTGTTTGGACGGAAGAAAACCCAACCATACATGCTTATAATTAAATATTTATATAAAACCGTCAAATAAAAGACGGTAATAACGAAATAAGCATCCAGTTAGCTATTTCTAATTTGTTTTACAATTCACAAATTTATATATATTTTTGCACCTTTCTTGTCGTCAATCAAAGTATACTCTAATCCACATATGACAGAAATGTATGTTTAGAAAAACAAACCACAGTTGATTGGTGCACTTTCTTTATGTACACAACCTACATTTCAGTATAGTTGACTAAACTCCAATAGGCTCTATGAGGTATGCTATGCACACAGAATAAAGGTCCCCGTTGACTAAACTCCAATAGGCTCTATGAGGTATGCTATGCACACAGAATAAAGGTCCCTGTTGACTAAACTCCAATAGGCTCTATGAGGTATGCTATGCACACAGAATAAAGGTCCCTGTTGACTAAACTCCAATAGGCTCTATGAGGTATGCTATGCACACAGAATAAAGGTGCCCGTTGACTAAACTCCAATAGGCTCTATGAGGTATGCTATGCACACAGAATAAAGGTCCCTGTTGACTAAACTCCAATAGGCTCTATGAGGTATGCTATGCACACAGAATAAAGGTCCCTGTTGACTAAACTCCAATAGGCTCTATGAGGTATGCTATGCACACAGAATAAAGGTCCCCGTTGACTAAACTCCAATAGGCTCTATGAGGTATGCTATGCACACAGAATAAAGGTCCCTGTTGACTAAACTCCAATAGGCTCTATGAGGTATGCTATGCACACAGAATAAAGGTCCCTGTTGACTAAACTCCAATAGGCTCTATGAGGTATGCTATGCACACAGAATAAAGGTCCCTGTTGACTAAACTCCAATAGGCTCTATGAGGTATGCTATGCACACAGAATAAAGGTGCCCGTTGACTAAACTCCAATAGGCTCTATGAGGTATGCTATGCACAGAATAAAGGTCCCTGTTGACTAAACTCCAATAGGCTCTATGAGGTATGCTATGCACACAGAATAAAGGTCCCCGTTGACTAAACTCCAATAGGCTCTATGAGGTATGCTATGCACACAGAATAAAGGTCCCCGTTGACTAAACTCCAATAGGCTCTATGAGGTATGCTATGCACAGAATAAAGGTCCCCGTTGACTAAACTCCAATAGGCTCTATGAGGTATGCTATGCACAGAATAAAGGCACACAGAGCACGTTTTTTCGGATTTTTAGCAGCGTTTCTCTGTCGGTTTTCCGAAAAACGTGTCCAGTGTTCAACCACCTTAACTCCTACTTCCAGGAACCTTCCATACTTCCTTTACAGGCATTACCGAGGATACGAATTAAGGCTCTGTTCCATTACCGAGGATACGAATTAAGGCTCTGTTCCATTACCGAGGATACGAATTAAGGCTCTGTTCCATTACCGAGGATACGAATTAAGGCTCTGTTCCATTACCGAGGATACGAATTAAGGCTCTGTTCCATTACCGAGGATACGAATTAAGGCTCTGTTCCATTTCGTGTATACAGTGGTTCTCAAACGTTTTTAATATTTCAAGGACCCCCATAACTCTTAAGAGTGTACTAATGGAACCAAATGGACCCATAAGGGGTCCATTTGGTTCCATTAGTACACCCTCAGAGTTACACACACCCGTACAGGGCCATTTGGAACCAACTCAAGGACCCTTTGAGACCCACTGGGTGTAGCAGAGTGTTTTTGGGCGGGAACCCCTTTTGGTGTTTGAAGCATTATGTTGTACTTTAGCTATTGAAAAATAGCA
Organism: Electrona antarctica; assembly: GCF_951216825.1. Lineage (NCBI taxonomy): Eukaryota > Metazoa > Chordata > Actinopteri > Myctophiformes > Myctophidae > Electrona > Electrona antarctica. Next base: position 4,109,636 of record NC_136809.1, on the reverse strand, counting down.
GATCTACAAGCTCGTAGCGCGGCACTCTGCTATTTTTGAAAAATCGTGAAAATGTGGCCCAAATGTTTGAATATAATATTCTTTCAGAGCGAACGTTTTTAACTCAAATCTTTGCTTCTGGGGGGGGGGGGACATATTTTCAGATGGAGCTCGGCGGGCAATTACATATATTTTTGGGGGTCCTTGACATAAAATAGTTTGAGAACCACTGATATAGAAACATAGGGTTTTTCAGAAAACTGTCAGGATTTAGAAGACATTTTGTAGAAATGTAGGTCCTCAGGTGGACTCTAAATGGGTTAGTGTCATCAGTAATGTAGGTCCTCAGGTGGACTCTAAATGGGTTAGTGTCATCAGTAATGTAGGTCCTCAGGTGGACTCTAAATGGGTTAGTGTCATCAGTAATGTAGGTCCTCAGGTGGACTCTAAATGGGTTAGTGTCATCAGTAATGTAGGTCCTCAGGTGGACTCTAAATGGGTTAGTGTCATCAGTAATGTAGGTCCTCAGGTGGACTCTAAATGGGTTAGTGTCATCAGTAATGTAGGTCCTCAGGTGGACTCTAAATGGGTTAGTGTCATCAGTAATGTAGGTCCTCAGGTGGACTCTAAATGGGTTAGTGTCATCAGTAATGTAGGTCCTCAGGTGGACTCTAAATGGGTTAGTGTCATCAGTAATGTAGGTCCTCAGGTGGACTCTAAATGGGTTAGTGTCATCAGTAACACCTGTGAAGGAAGTACGAAAGGGAACCCCAAGTTCTTTCCAAAATGGCGCGTGTGCATAGAGCCCGTTCCAATTCCTATCCTTGTTCATGTATATGTATTTTAATCACCTGGGTCACAATACAATTTAAATGTAATCTAATCTCCTATGATTCTCTACTCCGGTTTGTAATCCGTTGATGTTTACATGACACCTATTTGTATTAATTGTGGAACCACCTGCACAAGAAAATAAAGACAGAAAAAAATATATATTTTGTTTTTTTTAATGTTTCCGTCTCAGTCAATGTCATGAACTTCCCATTGCATAAACAGAACATAAGTGTTTTTGTCATTTTAATTTCAGTACAAAAACTGCAAACCCAACAGGATAAAAGAGGTACTACACCTCTAGGCACATACAGTTTCAGTTCAAAGCAGTGGAAGACATGTAATACCACACCCTATCAACAGGTGGCGGCAGAACTCATGAGGATCTGCACAAGAACGAACGAGCAGTGGTGGAAAAAGTACTCAATTGTTTTACTTAAGTAAAAGTACCAATACTGCCATTTAGAACTACTTCGTTACGAGTAAAAGTACGGAATTTAAAATGTACTTGAGTAAGTACTCATTGTGCAGAATGTTCAAAATGTGTACAAATTCTATTGAAAATAGCAGATCGGCTATTTTCAAATGGCTGAAATGTATATAGGGTTGAAGTGGTTAATGTATGTTTTCAAATCAAAATTAAAATCTCCAAAGTAACTAAAAACTAAAAGTACAAATTTTGGCTCCGAGATGTAGTGGAGTAGAAGTAAAAGTACTGGAAATTGGAAATACTCCAGTAAAGTACAAATACCTCAACATTGTACTTAAGTAAAAGTACTTAGTTACTTTCCACCACTGAGAAGGAGTACTCTAGTCTAGATCAGTGGGTTTCAACCAGTGGTCCTTGAGGGGGTTCCATGTGGTCCGGGGACCCCCGGGGGTCCATGAGGGGGTTCCAGGTGGTCCCCATGTGGTCCGGGGACCCCCAGGGGTCCTTGAGGGGGTTCCAGGTGGTCCCCCTGCAGCTAAATGATAGGAGAGTTGGTAACCAAATGGACCGACTCACACCTTTACAACAGACTGATGTATGCTTGTTGTATGAGATGTATAGCTGATGCAAGCTCGCAATGCATTTCCAATGGGAGTCACATGGTTTGACACAACATTTGTGTTGTATGAGGGGTAGGGGGGCAGTCGAAACACAGCCGAAAGCCATACAACAGCTTGTAGTCCAAAATGTTGTATCAAACCATGTGACTTCCATTGGAAATGCATTGGGGCGGCCATGACACTTACATCTTGCTTACATCTAGCATGCATCAATGTTGTATGCTAGATCGAAAGGTGTGAGTAAGGCCTAACTCTTGAGTGTAACACGCTCTCAAGAGTTAAAGTCTACTCTACACATTTAGAGAAAGAAGAATTTTGTCATTTTGATCGTTTTCCTGTTATCTCTCCTAATGGTACCAACACAGCCAATACATGCATGGAATCGTGGATGAAATATTATCCACCGACAACATATTCTTTAGTCTTTGGTCTGAGAGGCTATACATGTCATCAAATGGTGGTCCGTGTGGCTCAAATGGTGGTCCGTGTGGCTCAAATGGTGGTCCGTGTGGCTCAAATGCAGAATAAATAAATGGGACCTTGATATGAAAAGTGGTTAAAAACCACTGCTCTAGATAAAATGTTTAAAACCCACAAAACAAATTCCTACATATAGAAATTAGAATCTCCTTAGTAGAACATTACAGGATTCTATATAATGCACAACGACCACTGTCAGGTAATGGGATACTCATAAGCTTTGTTGGGACGCACGCCTCTGACGCTTGGAGGTCAAGCAGAAACGGCCCGTTTAGCTCAGCTGGTACTCTCGCGTGTGAATCGCATGGTTCCGGGTCTCGATACTAGCCGCCGCAAACTCGGCATGACATGCTTATAGCGAGCGTTTACTCACATACTGTATATATATGAGTAACACGGCTGGGGGAGTCCAGTCCGGGTAGTCCAGTCCAGTCCAGCGGATAGCCGGACAACTATTCCAACAATCTGGGAAATGCTATAGTCAGGAACTACACCTCCTGAACGCTGAGAAAGGAAGCTGTAATCTGTTCCATTTTTCTGTTCACAAAAATATATTTTAAAATATCTTTAAAATATATTTGTACATACATCTGCTGTACTCTCGGAAGCATGCCAGAAGCATTATGTTGAGTCAATAATGTGGCTCAAGAGGGTTGGGTAACTGGTGTACTTGGCGCTGTTCTCCAGACATCTCCGTGGTCTCTAGGGATAAGACACCCTCGTTGATCAGCTGGTAGTGGTAACAATAAGCCACTTCCACCTACTTACTTAAGCAGAAATGTAGTGCTCAAGTTCACTGTATGAATCATTCCATTTCTAAAGGGCCTTTCAAAACGTGAAGCGATATAACGCGCCTATAGTTCATTTTCAATGAGACCTGCGCTTTTGCGCGGAGAAGTCGCGGTGCGACGACGCAAGCGTATTTACGTGAGCGCGGTCCCGTGAATTTGTTGCGTGCGTGCGTGCTCACGACTCACCAGACCTGGATTCTGTTTAGCTTTTTTTTTTTACGCTTGCGTTGTTGCGCCCCTCTTCAACAGACCTGGAGGAGACCTGTCGTTGATCTAGACCTGGAGACCTGTCGTTGATCCAGACCTGGAGGAGACCTGTGTTGATCCAGGCAACAACACCAGCGTTCCTCGCTTCCCGTTTGCAAGGCCCTTAAGAGGGATCATATGCCACCTCATACTCAAAAGGCAGGGTGTATTTCATATGCCCGTTTTAAGAAATATAATATAAACTGTGCTCATCTTTGTTTTAAACCCATTATTGCTAATATGAGTATATAATCTGGAATCTGTCCCTGATACTAAGGCCTTGGTAGAGGATACTAAGGCCTTGGTAGAGGATACTAAGGCCTTGGTAGAGGATATTAAGGCCTTGGTAGAGGATACTAAGGCCTTGGTAGAGGATACTAAGGCCTTGGTAGAGGATACTAAGGCCTTGGTAGAGGATACTAAGGCCTTGGTAGAGGATACTAAGGCCTTGGTAGAGGATATTAAGGCCTTGGTAGCGGATACTAAGGCCTTGGTAGAGGATACTAAGGCCTTGGTAGAGGATACTAAGGCCTTGGTAGAGGATACTAAGGCCTTGGTAGAGGAATACTAAGGCCTTGGTAGAGGATACTAAGGCCTTGGTAGAGGATACTAAGGCCTTGGTAGAGGAATACTAAGGCCTTGGTAGAGGAATACTAAGGCCTTGGTAGAGGAATACTAAGGCCTTGGTAGAGGAATACTAAGGCCTTGGTAGAGGAATACTAAGGCCTTGGTAGAGGATACTAAGGCCTTGGTAGAGGAATACTAAGGCCTTAGTAGAGGAATACTAAGGCCTTGGTAGAGGAAAGACGGCCCATTCCAAGACTCTCACATTACTATATATAGTATATACATTCAGTGGTGCAGATGCTGCAGTCTACCTTCCCAAGCTAAACAACATACAGTAACTAAATCAGTCCATTCAGAGGCATCATGCCCATGCGTTGCCAGCAGGACACCAGACCAAGTACTGCATCAACCACAATGCAATGCTTGTGCTTTGATTCTGGCTGGAGAACATCATGTCTCCTCACTTTCCTGTATCCCCATCGTACACAAATAAAAACTGCCAAAGTAACATATTATACATGAATGTATAGGAAAAATCGAAACAGATCTGCAGCACGAACAGAGCCATAGTTTGGCATCGTCTGCAATTCACACTTTTCCACTGACTAAAATGCTTGCGCAACAACAGAGGATGTTACAGAGACAGAGACAGGACCTTGGATGACCAGAGGATGTTACAGAGACAGAACCTTGGATGACCAGAGGATGTTACAGAGACAGAGACAGGACCTTGGTCTAATAAAACAACAGAGGATGTTACAGAGACAGAGACAGGACCTTGGTCTAATAAAACAACAGAGGATGTTACAGAGACAGAGACAGGACCTTGGTCTAATAAAATTAGAAACAACAGTATGTTGCCATGATGAAAACTGTATGTCTGGCAGTAAAAAGAATAAAACAAACAAACAAAAACATGGGTAGAGGTTAGCCTGGCAGAAACAAACAGATTGAGGTATTAACATTGAAAAGGCAGCAACGGCTAAAATCTAGCACAGACTATAAGACCGTTTTCTAGCCGTGAGGTTGGATGAATGAGTCCGTAGTCCAGCAGTATCACTTAAAAAATAAATACATTATTTTATGTAATTGACTATGCTGTGGTAGACCACTTATTCTTCAATTTAACTCAAATATTACCGGGATTTGAGTGGCTATTTCTGCATTCAGATGGCAAACATCTAGGCCATTTCTATACGTTTTAAAATGTGTTCCGTTGTATATTTCTACATTATGTTTAGCCCCGTACTCTGTATAATTAGTAGTAGTTCTGGTATTGGCTGCAGGAGATCGTCTGGAGCCAATGTGTTCTGTTGGTTTTTTTCCAGGAGAATTGATTGACTTAATTCTATATTTAGCAGCTCACTATAACAAAGTATTTGATAGAAGTGTTATTATTATTATTTTTTACTTAATTGGTATGGTTTTAAGACTGCATGTCAGATATGAATATTTTAATTTATTTAGTGAAAATATTAAATAATGTGGTAATATCCAAGCCATTATTCCATTCCCGTCTCTTAACATTGACCTATCAGAAAAAAAACACCTTGGCAAATGGGCATCATGTAATTATAATAATTTAAAAAGAAAAGGTTTCCTACTTCATTCATGGTCCTGTTAGTATGCATTTCCATTCCCAGAATATAAACATGAATGGATTACACTGTAAGTGCTGTTTGTGTTTCCATCTTGATGCGTTACAGAATTAGTACAAGTTACAGGTAAACACTTGCTACTCCACTCAGGGTTAGGGGTAACACATGGAATGGAATGCTTACTCCGCTGGCCTGGGTTAGAATCAAAGCAGCGTGGAAGTAAAACGTGTTCGATGCCACGTTTTACACGCCAACGGTCAGAAGAGAAAACTACGTTTTGCTGCTGCGTTCTCACTTTTTATTCTGCGTTTTTGTTGCCAAAGTGATTGAACACGCACGCACGCGCACACGCACACATGTTTTGCCCTTTTCCGGCGTTTCACTTTCTTGCGGGTTCAACCCCCGGAAAAGCCGGCGGGCGGCGTCTAAATCGGGAAGGCACATCCGATATTTTATTTTTTGCCGTTTTCTCTAGAAGACCGTTGTCGTTCAAACAGACAGCGCCCCGAGTCTCTTCCATTACAGTGAGAATAAACGGTAGAATAGCATCATGATAATAATGGTACCAAGCTAACCAGAAGCAACACAACAGGTTCTATGATGATTACATTGAGATGGAGGAGAAGGGAGGAAGCATTTCTCTGTCACACATTGTTCATCAGGGTATGTTACTGTAGGACGAAAGGCAAGAAACAGTTCACTTCCAAAAGTCCCAGTGCTGTGTTCTAGTAAGGAGAGTGAGTGGGGGGGTAAACTCTTGCTTTCTCTCTCTCTCTCATAACAAGATCTTCACACCGGCCTGTGGAGACTGTGCACCCTGTGACAGCCCTCTGGGGGGCGCTGGACCAAACTCTAAGCGCTTCACTAAGCTGGAAGACAAAGTGTGGGTTGTTCATGCAACAGGCAGGGTTCACAGTTCACACACATGTTCTGTTCTCCAGAATATTTAACCCAATTCCCCAGGCCTATATAACCATCATTCAATTCCCCAGGCCTATATAACCATCATTCAATTCCCCAGGCCTATATAACAATCATTCAATTCCCCAGGCCTATATAACCATCATTCAATTCCCCAGGCCTATATAACAATCATTCAATTCCCCAGGCCTATATAACCATCATTCAATTCCCCAGGCCTATATAACAATCATTCAATTCCCCAGGCCTATATAACAATCATTCAATTCCCCAGGCCTATATAACCATCATTCAATTCCCCAGGCCTATATAACCATCATTCAATTCCCCAGGCCTATATAACCATCATTCAATTCCCCAGGCCTATATAACCATCATTCAATTCCCCAGGCCTATATAACAATCATTCAATTCCCCAGGCCTATATAACCATCATTCAATTCCCCAGGCCTATATAACAATCATTCAATTCCCCAGGCCTATATAACAATCATTCAATTCCCCAGGCCTATATAACAATCATTCAATTCCCCAGGCCTATATAACAATCATTCAGCGCAACAATGAGTCTCTTACTCATAATAATGTTCCAATGCCCAAAGACAGGTAGCACAATTAACGCATAGTATATTATATACACTGACACCACGCTAGACAGGAACGCCCAAAAACGTCACATCCGGTTTTAGCCTGGGGTAAGAATTTTCTATGGCTGCCAATGCAACTTGGTCCAATCCTTAATCACATACGGACAAACATCTATGTCGATGCTATCTAACTTGCGGAGGTAGCGTGCCTTGTCCACGGGCAACAGATCTTTCAACGTATGGCATTGCTAATACGTTTGATAATCGCTACTCTGCTCAATATTGTTTTGAAAATGCCGCAAATTGCATTGCAGTGAACGAGAGCAAATCACAACTTCCCCCGGGGGTGGGCGGAGTCACAGTTTGAGGCGCTGATTACGCGCCGTGGTGTCAGTGTATAGGATGACATTCCAAATTCCGTGCCAAATTCCTTTGCTTCATCAACTATCCTTGGGCATAGGATCACACTGCAGCACGTTGTAGAGCTTGTAGATCTGTTATTTTTGTCACGTACACGTTCAGGCTGCAATCACGCAGCCCGTTCGGCGAAAAACGACTTAGGTTACATATTTCGTGTAATGTTATACATGTTTTGGAAAATGTTTTTTATTAAAGCTGCTATAAGCAATATTAGGTCAACATTTTAATGACTTTTTTTTTAGACAGCCAGCAATGGGTAGAACGCTCCCCAAAAAAATTAGTCTCTGTGACACATTTAGGGGCCACAATATGCATTCAAAGATGTTCCTAGAAACTTCGTAATTGGTCGGGAAAAAAAAACCAGTCGCAATGACTAACCAATCAGGACGTAGACAGGCAAATCGACCAATGACAAAGGATGAATGCAGGATGAATGCAGATTGCGGCCCCTAGATATGTCACAGAGACTACATTTTGGGGGAGCGTTTTACCCATTCTACCCTGTCTGGGGGAGCGTTTTACCCATTCTACCCTGTCTGGAAGAAACAATTTTGACATATTATTGCTTATAGCAGCTTTAAATGAATAACCAAAACAATGCATATCGAAATATTTATTCGAGGACCTTTTGATTAATTCAAAACCTGTTTTTATTTTTTTCAAATTTCAAAATATTTCCAGGAATTTCATGAAACCCTGAACATGATTTTATGAAGCCTAAAACGCAACACATACTCCTTCCGACAACGGGTTTTCGGACAGGCTTTCAGAACTACAGGTCAGGAGGTCAGGAGGACATCCGGAGGCGTGCACGAGTTCCGAGAGAAAGTCCATCCGAAGTTTGGAATGACGTCAATTTGTAGTTACGTCACCGCCCTTTACGAAGAACGGTTTGGGCCGTCGGGAGGAGTATGGACCGCGCTTTAAACGGCAAGAAGAAACATGTTTATATTCAGCCAACATACAGTATTCAGACATTTCAGAAGTGAAATAGTTAAATACTGTATATGCAGTGCTCATGTTCATCTTAAAGGGTAAAATGTAAAAATGTGCTATTATGTAAACGCTTAGTAATGTTACGGACTTGAAAGATATATCTAATGTCTAAATGTTTCGTTGCCAACTCGTCATAACTTTGTTTATTTCCATTAAAATTGCCATAATTATTTGTTTTGTTTCGTTAATTATAGTCCTGCGTTGCCAGACAACTATTCCACAATCTCCGAATGCTATATAGAGTCTGAAACTACATCAGTCAGGAAGCTGCCACTTCCGTTCACTAACATATCTTTACATTTAACTTTTTTATTTCCACTTCTGCTAAGCAGAAAGCTATACAAGCTTAGATGATTTCGATTTATATTGGGATACATTTGTGCGACTGTAAAGACGAAACGGAAGTGGAGACGAGGCTTCACTTCCGCTTTATATTTTACTCATGATCAGAGCTTCCGTTGCTCCAGACTGTATGAGGGAAGCATTTATATGTTACTCATGATCAGAGCTTCCGTTGCTCCAGACTGTATGACGGAAGCATTTATATTTTACTCATGATCAGAGCTTCCGTTGCTCCAGACTGTATGACGGAAGCATTTATATGTTACTCATGATCAGAGCTCCCGTTGCTCCAGACTGTATGACTGAAGCATTTATATTTTACTCAAGATCAGAGCTTCCGTTGCTCCAGACTGTATGACGGAAGCATTTATATTTTACTCAAGATCAGAGCTTCCGTTGCTCCAGACTGTATGACGGAAGCATTTATATTTTACTCATGATCAGAGCTTCCGTTGCTCCAGACTGTATGACGGAAGCCTTTATATGTTACTCATGATCAGAGCTTCCGTTGCTCCAGACTGTATGACGGAAGCTTCCCATTGAACGCGAGACTAGGCCGGTTCAACGGCTGCCGTTCTGCTCACCTGTCGTACTGAGGAGGAGGACTCATTCTGCTGGCCTGGTTCTCCAGGCCCGTCTCTAACCCAGTGGGACTCCCGGGGCCAGATGGGAGAGCCGGTCTGTTGCTGGACGGCTCGTAAACAAAGTCTCGACACGACGCCAATTTGGACTCCAGATTCTGACGATAATATTGTAAAAAAAGACAATTACTAGATATTTACTGTTTCCTCTCCGCCAGTGGCTTTCTTCCCTTGGGCACTGGGTCTGTGTGGGTGGGTGGGTGGGTATGTGGTGTTGAACTTGTGCAACAACTTAATAAACATATTTGAATTATAATCAACTCAATGGTCATTTGGCGATACGGTTGTGCACATCACATATTCCTGTTCTGTGGATGAAGAAGACAAAAGGACAGTGGTTAACATCCTGAAGGTATCTTACCCCGACTTTCCTCAGCAGTTCTCCTACGATGTTGAGTGCAGATATCCTCGCCGACGTGGTCAGGGGAGTCCCCGTTAAGCCATCACCTGTACAGACACCAACATTAGAACATAGAGGTGACCCCGTTAAGCCATCACCTGTACAGGCACCAACATTAGAACATAGAGGTGACCCCGTTAAGCCATCACCTGTACAGGCACCAACATTAGAACATAGAGGTGACCCCGTTAAGCCATCACCTGTACAGACACCAACATTAGAACATAGAGGTGACCCTGTTAAGCCATCACCTGTACAGACACCAACATTAGAACATAGAGGTGACCCTGTTAAGCCATCACCTGTACAGACACCAACATTAGAACATAGAGGTGACCCCGTTAAGCCATCACCTGTACAGACACCAACATTAGAACATAGAGGTGACCCCGTTAAGCCATCACCTGTACAGACACCAACATTAGAACATAGAGGTGACCCCGTTAAGCCATCACCTGTACAGACACCAACATTAGAACATAGAGGTGACCCCGTTAAGCCATCACCTGTACAGACACCAACATTAGAACATAGAGGTGACCCCGTTAAGCCATCACCTGTACAGGCACCAACATTAGAACATAGAGGTGACCCCGTTAAGCCATCACCTGTACAGACACCAACATTAGAACATAGAGGTGACCCCGTTAAGCCATCACCTGTACAGACACCAACATTAGAACATAGAGGTGACCCCGTTAAGCCATCACCTGTACAGACACCAACATTAGAACATAGAGGTGACCCCGTTAAGCCATCACCTGTACAGGCACCAACATTAGAACATAGAGGTGACCCCGTTAAGCCATCACCTGTACAGACACCAACATTAGAACATAGAGGTGACCCCGTTAAGCCATCACCTGTACAGACACCAACATTAGAACATAGAGGTGACCCCGTTAAGCCATCACCTGTACAGGCACCAACATTAGAACATAGAGGTGACCCCGTTAAGCCATCACCTGTACAGACACCAACATTAGAACATAGAGGTGACCCCGTTAAGCCATCACCTGTACAGACACCAACATTAGAACATAGAGGTGACCCCGTTAAGCCATCACCTGTACAGACACCAACATTAGAACATAGAGGTGACCCCGTTAAGCCATCACCTGTACAGACACCAACATTAGAACATAGAGGTGACCCCGTTAAGCCATCACCTGTACAGACACCAACATTAGAACATAGAGGTGACCCCGTTAAGCCATCACCTGTACAGACACCAACATTAGAACCTCAACAAGCTGGGATATATCATCTTCTTCCCTCTATACAGTCCTGTATAATTAAAATACAGAGAACTGAAGGCCCAAATAATCTCTCTTTGGTCCTATAAAATGTCTATAAAGCCCTTTTAAAAAAAGGGTATTCGTATTGAAATGACTTCTCTCTCTGCAGTTGAGCCATCTTATTAGCTGCAGTGTGCTGCTCTGAGGGAGCAGTTAGTTGCTACGGGATACCTTGTCCAGAAGCCAGGAGGAAGCAGGGACTGAAACGGTAAAAGGCCAATTCATGGTCCAGTGGTCGGTGAAGAGGTGATGAGCAGAAACTACACCATGACGTCACGCCGCGGTGGTCACCGCTCACAACACACATCTCTGTTTTTACTAACCGAAACGGTGGTCACCTCTTCACCGAAACCTTCCCATTCCCAGGGAGCCACTCTACCTCTACAGTTATTTAAGTTAGTTAGTCAGTTAGTTCACTGTTATACAGACACATATACTGTAGATTTGCCTCGCACACTGCACTGTTATTTGTGTGGCTTTGTTTGCAATCTGCGCACCTTGCACTTGTAACTTGGAAAATAAAATCGATTCTTAGATTAATCGCGATGCCAACATGGACGAATCGATTGACACATGTAAAAAAGATATTATTTTAATGTATTATTATTTTACAAAAAAAGGACTTGTTTATCTTCCTGCAAGTTTTCTGCAATTGTCAATTGCAAATATAACATCTCTTCCATTCATTGTTATTATCAATACAAGATAATGGAAGTAAAGTAATGTTTTCTTATTATGGATCATTAGTTTATTAGCCACACAGTGAGGGGGAAATAAATCATGTATGGAAATCGAGATGCATCGGTAATCGATTCACAATGCAATCGTAGCCCTCTACTCTGAATCAGAATCAAATCGAAACCTAGCGATCTCCGCCCTCTAGTGGCCACACAGTTATTAGACTTGATTTTATATTTTAGTGAAACCTAGATGTAGATTAGTATTGCTTAATTTCTCCGAAGGCTTTCCACTCACGTCTGATGTTGGCAGTGGAGGGCGTTGAGAATGAGACCACGGGTTTGGAAGGCGTTGTGGGACGCTGGAACGCCTCCGTCCTGTCCGTGTCTTTTCCCAGACTGCTGGACGGTCGTCGGTCCTTGTGTCGGACCGCCAGCTCCTGCCGAAGGTCTGACCAGAAGAGGAAACGTTAGCACCAATCAGAAGCAAGACATTTCTATAATTATGGTCATTCTCAGAAGTACACAACTTGAACATCATTGAATTTAAATCTGTACATGTTTAGGCTATAAAGGTAATTTCTATAAGTGTGTGTGTGTGTGTGTGTGTGTGTGTGTGTGTGTGTGTGTGTGTTTGTGTTTGCGTGCGTGCGTGCGTGCGTGCGTGCGTGCGCAGGGTTCCTACACATTCAGAATTTAAAACATTCCATACTTTTCCCAGACTCTAATTTCCGGCCCGTGGGTCGCTCCCCGGGCAAGCTGCGGTCAAGGTGTCAAGAGATTAAAAACAAATGGATGGTTTAGTGTCAGAGAGGCGAACTAGCTTTTCCTCCACGGGTGGGACTTTCGCCCTATAGTTTTAGACCGAGACAGATGGGCGCCGTCTCAAACTAATTTCAGCCACGAGAGACACCATCGAACGAGTTGCCGTGTCACACGTTGGGAAGTACACACACAGTGTATGTAGTACAGGAGTGGGTTACTGTCTTTCTACAGTATATTTGTTACAGTAAAAGAAAGAAACCAGTAAAAGTGGGCGCCTCATTGCTGAACTGATATTATGGGCAGATGATGCTTAGACCCAAAGCTGACTCAACAGCTCATATTGTCCGTCCACTGATCAGCATTCAGCAGAATGGGCCGCTGAAGTGCACAGAGAGGGGGAAAAACTCCTGGCAAGTTTTCCTTCTCAATTTCCCACAGAAATTGGCAAGAGGGAAATATGCTTCATTGCCTAAATCTTGCAGTAACACAAGCACCGTCATGTTTTTTTTTGCGGCTTTCGCCTTTATTTTATATTTTTTATAGAGGGACAGACAGTAGGCTGACAGGAAATGGGGGAGAGAGATGGGGGAGTGACATGCAGTAAAGGCCGTCGGGATTGGGAGTCGAACCCGCGGCACACTGCCAGGCTCAGTCTACCGGCCAAGGTGCCTGGACCGCTGAGCCACGGCCCAGGCCTGGACCGCTGAGCCACGGCCCAGGCCTGGACCGCTGAGCCACGGCCCAGGCCTGGACCGCTGAGCCACGGCCCAGGCCAGCACCGTCACCCTTTCAATTTCCCACATATTAAGTGACAAAGAGGGAAATATGCTTAATTGCCTAAATCTTGCAGTAAAACCCTGCCCAACATAATGGAAATTCGCCATGGTAACAGAAACCTTTAAACTAAAGAGATAGGAACAGTATTTGTAGAATTACGCCAGCTATCAAAATTCACAGACTCAGCCATATCCACTTGTGCTGAGTCTAAATTGTCATAATGACAGCAGTGCTCGTCTACTTCTCTCTCTGTGTGTGTGTGTGTGTGTGTGTGTGTGTGTGTGTGTGTGTGTGTGTGTGTGTGTGTGTGTGTGTGTGTGTGTGTGTGTGTGTGTGTGTGTGTGTGTGTGTGTGTGTATTTGGGACTGTGTGTGTGTGTGTGTGGGGGGTGTATTTGGGACTGTGTGTGTGTGTGTGCATCTGGGACTGGGTGTATGTGTGTGTGTGTGTGTGCATCTGGGACTGGGTGTATGTGTGTGTGTGTGTATTTGGGACTGTGTGTGTGTGTGGGGTGTATTTGGGACTGTGTGTGTGTGTGTGTGTGTGTGTGTGTGTGTGTGCATCTGGGACTGGGTGTATGTGTGTGTGTGTGTGTGTGCATCTGGGACTGGGTGTATGTGTGTGTGTGTGTGTGTGTATTTGGGACTGTGTGTGTGTGTGTGTGTGTGTGTGCATCTGGGACCTGGGACTGGGTGTATGTGTGTGTGTGTGTATTTGGGACTGTGTGTGTGTGTGGGGTGTATTTGGGACTGTGTGTGTGTGTGTGTGTGTGTGTGTGTGTGTGTGTGTGTGTGTGTGTGTGTGTGTGTGTGTGTGTGTGTGTGTGCATCTGGGACTGGGTGTATGTGTGTGTGTGTGGTACCTACCTCTGGCTTCGTCCTTCAGCCTCTGGACAGATTCCAGAAGGTTCTCCTTCTCGTCCAGCTCGCTCTCCAGGAAGGCGTTCCTCTCGATGACTTGGTTCATTCTCTGCTCAAAGTCTTCCAGGGACATGATGGTCGCCCTGGTAGACAAGAGGTGGCAGAGGATGGACGGGGATGAAACATGACAGGGATGGTTGGTTGGGATAGCTGTTGTGCATCTGTGCGTTTGTGTACTATGAGTACATGTATGTCATTTCTGCCAACCGGTCCAAAGTTAACGCTAATCACTCAAATTAGTACTATAGAGAAGATCGAATTGACTTCATGACAGGATTAATTTCTCGAGACAGACCATTTGCTCGCACAGTTTTCAAATGCTTCCACCAAAACAGTCTGGGCATCAGCAGCGCTGAAACGAAATAAGAATAAAGTACAGCGGATATACTAAATGGGTTAAACGCACAATATGGCAGCGCCGTCTATTTATTTTGGGTAGTTATAGCTATGCTGGCGTAGCAGCTCCTAGCAAAATCGTTGTTTTTTCCCCCCCCCCACCGCGCCTCCAGACTCGCATCACTGCGGACACACGTTCGGTGACGTCAGCGACCGGGTTGAGCAACACAGACACAGACACACGTTCGGTGACGTCAGCGACCGGGTTGAGCAACACAGATACAAAGCCAGAAATATGCCGTGTGAATCTGTATACCTTTAAGAGTAGGGATGCCAAACGACTCATATTTGGCCAATCGATAAATCGAGGCCGCAAATCGACGAGTCGATCGACTTTTTTTCCTATTTATTTTCCATTATTTTTTATTTTTTTATTTTTGTTGTTGCTGCGCAGCAGTTGAGGAGAACGCAACTATGCATTCCTTTAAGCAACACAACTTCTGCAGCTGCATCCATATGTTTAGAATTTGCATCAATGATCAAAGCCCAATAATAAAAAATAAACTTTATTTTGTAAACAACGACACTGAAGGAGCAGCGGCGCTATCGGCTGCTATGCTATCAGCTAGTCCCAACTCAAGTGTCTGCAGCAGCCTGTCACAAGTCCCGTAATGAACTGATACGGGACGCACGTTGTTCCGTATTTTAATGTCGGGTCGGGGAATAAATACAGTATGAATGACGGCGGGATTTATTTGACAACGCTGTCCTGCTTTCTTCACGAGAAGAGAAGAGCGCTCACAGCTCAGAACAGAGCGGACCTGTCTTTGAGCGTGAGCAATGAGATGCGAATTGCGAACCTGGGGTCTGGGGGCTCAGAGCTGCAGCCATTGGCTCATGATACGAGCACACGACCAATGGGACAGAGCATTCAGTGTTGCTAAGATACCCTTCCCCTTCACCCCACACCCTTGGACGATGGCGCTCTAACTGCAGCCAGGGCATGCATGCAGGCGCAAAAAAAATAAATAAATAAATAAAAACGATTTTTCGACTCATACGTTTTTGAGTCGCGGAAGGCATGAGTCGAAAATCGAGTCGATTTTCAACTTTTTTCAACATCCCTATTTAAGAGTCATGCATCTATAGAGCGTCGCAGTCCCGCCCCCTACCATGGACCAGGAAATGAAACCCAATGCATTTTTCCCATAGACATTTCTTAAAGTATTTATTTAAAGACGGTTACGCCGCGGACAAAGCGAACTCGAGTCGTGACAACTCATGACAACACAAACAATATTTTGGACCAAACAAATAATTACAAAGAAGAAAAACAACAAAGAAAGTGTTGTAACCTGCCGTTTTTTTCTTCTTTCTAATTATTTGTTTGGTCCAAAATATTGTTTGTGTTGTCATGAGTTGTCACGACTCGAGTTGGCTTTGTCCGCGGCGTAACCGTCTTTAAATAAATACTTTAAGAAATGTCTATGAGGAAAATGCATTGGGTTTCATTTCCTGGTCCAGGGTAGGAGGCGGGACTGCGACGCTCTATTCTGTGCTGTCATTGAAGGACTTGTCAATCAAGGCCTTGGTTACCATGGTTACAGGGAGGGGTATTTAACCCTGGCCCTAATCAGGTGCAGGTGTTGCTGACATGCAGAGAGGCAGACTGCGTTTGGAGGGCTCATTGTCCACCGGTATATTATTTTGACTTATATGTTTATTTATTATTATGTATGTAAAAGTAAAGGGCTTTGGCAGCTAATAAATATACTTCTTCAACTGAATGGACACTTTTGGACAGCACGCTCTTGAGCACACGTCATAACTCTCAATCCTGGCAATCTGGGCGGGAACCCCTTTTGGTGTTTTAAGGATTATGTTATACTTTAGCTATTGAAAAACAGCAGATCTACAAGCTTGTAGCGCGGCACAGAGTGCGAGCTTGTAGATCTGCTATTTTTGAAAAATCATGAAAATGTGGTGCAATCTTTGAATATATATTCTTTCAGAGCGAACAGTTTTTAACTCAAATCTTTGCTTCTTGGGGGGTCCCTCGGGGGGTCCCTCGGGGGGTCCCTGGAACAAGATATTTTCACATGGGGCTCGGCGGGCAATTACATATACTGTATTTTTGGGGGTCCAAATTGTTTGAGAATGACTGACATGGAAACATGGGTTTTTCAGAAAACTGTGCGAGACTAACCTCTTGGTCCTCTCCAGGTCGTCGTTGGCCTGCTCCAACTCCCTGATGTATTTCTGCAGGTGGTCTCGGACAGCGGTGGTCTCGGCCAGGTCCCCCTCCAGGGTGGAGATCTGCCTGAAGGCTTCAGAGTGCTGGACCTCATACTTGTCCTGCAGACACAGACCACAAACCGGTCACAATGATTACACAATCGCCAATTATTTGAGGTAATCGCAATTATTTTTTTTGCATAATCGTCATGTTGAAAAATGTCCAGTTTACAGCTTCAAACATTTTTCAAAAATAGTAGATCTACAAGCATACAACACATCACTTTGTGACTTGTTGTAAGCTTATAGATCAACTATTGTTTTTCCTTTTTTTTTTTTTTTTAAAAGAACAAATGATTAACCCATTCAGGACAGGAACCCCTTTTAGTGTTTTAAAGGGTAAGACCACTTTTTTAGAGGTTTGGGTTGTTTTCTTACCTTATTATGGTCAAACTAGTCCAGTCCAGGAGTTATTTCGCTCCATAGTGCAGTTTTACAGAAAATAACGTTATAAAAATACCAGCCCATTGACTTCCATTGTAACGGGGAAACAGCTCTCAAAATCACTCTTTTAGTTCGTAAACAAACACAAACAAAGTTGTTTCAGACAATATAGAGCAACACCAAAACTCATGTGGTTTTATTTTTTCATAAAAATGTTAACTTCCTGTTGATTTGTCCATTTTTATTCAGAAGAAAACCCGGACTGGATCCATGGATCCGGATCCAGATCTTCATATAGTAAAATCAACAGGAAGTTACCATTTTTATGAAGAAATAAAACCACATGAGTTTTGGTGTTGCTCTATATTGTATGAAACAACTTTGTTTGTGTTTGTTTACGTACTAAAATAGTGACTTTGAGAGCTGTTTCCCCGTTACAATGGAAGTCAATGGGCTGGTATTTTTATAACGTTATTTTCTGTAAAACTGCACTATGGAGCGAAATAACTCCTGGACTGGACTAGTTTGACCATAATAAGGTAAGAAAACAACCCAAACCTCTAAAAAAGTGGTCTTACCCTTTAAGCATTATGTTTTTACTTTAGGTGTTGAAAAATAGCAGATCTACAAGCTCGTAGCACGGCAGCTTGTAGATCTGCTATTTTTGAAAGATCCTGAAAATGTGATGCAAATCTTTGAATATATATTCTTTCAGAGCGAACGTTTTTAACTCAAATCTTTGCTTCTTGGGGGGTCCCTGGAACAACATATTTTCAAATGGGGGTTGGCGGCCAATTACATATAATTTTTGGGGTCCTTGACATGAAAGATTGAGCACCACATGGCGGTGGTGGCTCAGGGGTAGAGTAGCCGGATGGTAACCGCAAGGTTGCCAGTTCGAACCCGGGCTCCCCCAAAGTTGCTGTCGAAGTGTCCTTGAGCAAGACACTGAACCCCTAATTGCTCCTGATGTACTGGTTGGTGCCTTGCATGGTTTCCGCCGCCATCGGTGTACGAATGGGTGTGTGAATGGGTGAATGTAATGCACAATCTATGTAAAGCGCCTTGGATAAAGGCACCATTTACCACTGATATAGAAACATAGGTATTTCAGAAAACCGTCAGGATTTAGAAGACATTTCGACGTCAGGCCTAAATGGGCCTAAACACAATTAAATTGTTAATCACAATTATGTGTGATAATTAAATTGTAACAATCAACTTAAATGTGTAATCGTGACAGGCTAGCCCTAACAATATCAGACACTCTTTCAGAAGATGCTGTATCACTCTTATGTGTCACTGTCAAATGTCTATAAGATAATAGTCTAAAAGTGAGAAACGGGACAGACTGGAGAGGATATCTCTGTCCGTAAATGATACAGGACTTGATATCCAGTTACCAATTTATCCAATACATAGAAATTGACTCATCAAGATTCCTCGCATGAAAAGTTTTTTATACCTCCTTTTTTTTTTTTTAAACTGGCATACGGCTAATAGAATCGGAATATTATTTTAACTTTTAACCATTATTTTAAACTTTAGCCGTTGAAAAATAGCGAGAATGAGTGCAAATCTTTGAATATATATTCTGTCCCAGTGAACGCTTTTAACTCAAATCTTTGCTTCTAGGGGGTCCCTGGAACAACATATTTTTCTAGGGGTCCCTGGAACAACATATTTTGAGATTGGGGTTCACGGTCAATTACATATAATTCTGGTGGTCCTTGACATGAAATAGTTTGAGAACCACTGACATAGAAATATGAGGTTTTTCAGAAAACTGTCACGATTTAGAAGACATTTTGTAGAATCGGCCTCAGGTCTAAATGGGTTAATCACCGTTTTCTGTCATATGCTAGGTACTTTACTATTAGTAAAGTAGTATTTAAAGTAGTATTATATGCTATAATAGTATACTTATGCAAGTACTATTTACAATTTAATTTAGTAGGCCTATACTAGTTATCATACCTTGATGCTCTCCAGCTCCATGTTATTATATGCTAGGCCTATAGAGTTATCATACCTTGATGCTCTCCAGCTCCATGTTATTATATGCTAGGCCTATAGAGTTATCATACCTTGATGCTCTCCAGCTCCATGTTATTATATGCTAGGCCTATAGAGTTATCATACCTTGATGCTCTCCAGCTCCATGTTATTATATGCTAGGCCTATAGAGTTATCATACCTTGATGCTCTCCAGCTCCATGTTATTATATGCTAGGCCTATAGAGTTATCATACCTTGATGCTCTCCAGCTCCATGTTATTATATGCTAGGCCTATAGAGTTATCATACCTTGATGCTCTCCAGCTCCATGTTATTATATGCTAGGCCTATAGAGTTATCATACCTTGATGCTCTCCAGCTCCATGTTATTATATGCTAGGCCTATAGAGTTATCATACCTTGATGCTCTCCAGCTCCATGTTATTATATGCTAGGCCTATAGAGTTATCATACCTTGATGCTCTCCAGCTCCATGTTATTATATGCTAGGCCTATAGAGTTATCATACCTTGATGCTCTCCAGCTCCATGTTATTATATGCTAGGCCTATAGAGTTATCATACCTTGATGCTCTCCAGCTCCATGTTATTATATGCTAGGCCTATAGAGTTATCATACCTTGATGCTCTCCAGCTCCATGTTATTATATGCTAGGCCTATAGAGTTATCATACCTTGATGCTCTCCAGCTCCATGTTATTATATGCTAGGCCTATAGAGTTATCATACCTTGATGCTCTCCAGCTCCATGTTATTATATGCTAGGCCTATAGAGTTATCATACCTTGATGCTCTCCAGCTCCATGTTATTATATGCTAGGCCTATAGAGTTATCATACCTTGATGCTCTCCAGCTCCATGTTATTATATGCTAGGCCTATAGAGTTATCATACCTTGATGCTCTCCAGCTCCATGTTATTATATGCTAGGCCTATAGAGTTATCATACCTTGATGCTCTCCAGCTCCATGTTATTATATGCTAGGCCTATAGAGTTATCATACCTTGATGCTCTCCAGCTCCATGTTATTATATGCTAGGCCTATACTAGTTATCATACCTTGATGCTCTCCAGCTCCATGTTATTATATGCTAGGCCTATAGAGTTATCATACCTTGATGCTCTCCAGCTCCATGTTATTATATGCTAGGCCTATAGAGTTATCATACCTTGATGCTCTCCAGCTCCATGTTATTATATGCTAGGCCTATAGAGTTATCATACCTTGATGCTCTCCAGCTCCATGTTATTATATGCTAGGCCTATAGAGTTATCATACCTTGATGCTCTCCAGCTCCATGTTATTATATGCTAGGCCTATAGAGTTATCATACCTTGATGCTCTCCAGCTCCATGTTATTATATGCTAGGCCTATAGAGTTATCATACCTTGATGCTCTCCAGCTCCATGTTATTATATGCTAGGCCTATAGAGTCATCATACCTTGATGCTCTCCAGCTCCATGTTATTATATGCTAGGCCTATAGAGTTATCATACCTTGATGCTCTCCAGCTCCATGTTATTATATGCTAGGCCTATAGAGTTATCATACCTTGATGCTCTCCAGCTCCATGTTATTATATGCTAGGCCTATAGAGTTATCATACCTTGATGCTCTCCAGCTCCATGTTATTATATGCTAGGCCTATAGAGTTATCATACCTTGATGCTCTCCAGCTCCATGTTATTATATGCTAGGCCTATAGAGTTATCATACCTTGATGCTCTCCAGCTCCATGTTATTATATGCTAGGCCTATAGAGTTATCATACCTTGATGCTCTCCAGCTCCATGTTATTATATGCTAGGCCTATAGAGTTATCATACCTTGATGCTCTCCAGCTCCATGTTATTATATGCTAGGCCTATAGAGTTATCATACCTTGATGCTCTCCAGCTCCATGTTATTATATGCTAGGCCTATAGAGTTATCATACCTTGATGCTCTCCAGCTCCATGTTATTATATGCTAGGCCTATAGAGTTATCATACCTTGATGCTCTCCAGCTCCATGCGCAGTCGGTTGTTGTCTGAAAGCAGCTCCTTGTTCCGAGTCTCACACTGCTTCAGTTCTGTCTCCAGCTCAGCCTCGTAGTCACGACTCATCTGCTGGAACTCCTGCAGCTCCTCCTGGGCCTCATCAGCCCTGGTAGTAACACACACACACACACACACACACACACAGACACAGACAGACAGACAGACAGACAGACAGACAGACAGACAGACAGACAGACAGACGCACGCACGCACGCACGCACGCAGTCACGCACGCACACAGTCACACACACGCACACAGTCACACACACACGCACAGTCACACACACGCACGCACACAGTCACACACATGCACACAGTCACACACACACGCACAGTCACACACACACGCACACAGACACACACACATATGCACACACACGGACACGCACACACACACACACACACACACAGTAAGTACATTTACTTAAGTACTGTACTTAAGTACAATTTTGAGGAATTTTGTACTTTACTTGGGTATTTCCAATTGTCAATACTTTTACTTCTACTCAGTATATTGTATTGTACTATATTGTACTTTAACTCTGTGCTACATTTACTTGACACTGACAGCTTAGCTACTTTGTAGATGTTGATGTATTACTACAACACTACCTACATTTTGCCCCATTTGAAAATAGCAGATCTACAAGCTCGCAATGCATGGCATAGGATTTGTGTACAGTACATGTGAACACTTTCAATGGGACATTCTGCATAGTGAGTACTTTTATTTTTGGTACTTTTAAGTACATTTTGACGCCAATACTTTTGTACGTGTTATTACTATATTAAAGGTCCAGACTTTTACTTGTAACAGAGTATTTATTTCTATACTGCAGTATTGATACTTTTTAAGTAAAACGTGAGTACTTTTTCCACCACCACTGCTGCATACATACACACAGATCATCAACCAACTGTATGGCTGCATACTGTACAAAATATATATCTACATAGGCAGGCATGATGTGCCTAACTACTTGATTGATTGAAATATGTATTAACAGTTTGCAGAATTACAGTACATTTCAAGCACAAACTCAATACAGAGACTGTTAACTGTGAGTGGACGAGCCAATAAACCATTTATACACTTGTTTACAAGAGGGTCCACCTTGTTCAATTCATCAAAACAAACATTTAGAGACGTACAAATAGACAGAGCAGGAATTCATCATAAAGGAGGTAAAAAGAGAAAAGAAACAGCTACAGCAGTAACAGCACAAAGAGTGGAAATCATGTGAACTAACTAACTAAACAAACATTCCAGATGGACTGAAGGAAGGAAAGGCCTCTCGTTTAATTGAGACAACAACAAGCCCCAGTACAGTAATCCACTTATATTACCTCTGCTGGTGTCTCTCCGCCTGCTCCTTCCAGAAATCCACCTCTTCCCCTAAAGAGGCGAAGGTCCGCGTCATACTAGGCTGCTGCTCTCCCATCTCCACAACACTCTCTATCGAGATGATCTATCTATAATAATACAATAATAACACTAGAACAATGTAGCTGCCTATTTATTATGTGTGGCTAACGTCTCATATGGTAGCAGATCGCCATGATATCAGCCTCCTCCACCTCAGTGGGAAAAACACAAAGCTACCATTAATTTAAAAGCGATTTTCGACAACAACGATCGGTTGTTGAAAGAAAAAGGGAACTGTGCGTCTCCTTTCCTTCGCTACCTGGCGCAAAATAAGTTAGTTAACATTATTTTTACCCAAGCTAATATGACACCAGTAGGACTATGATATACGCTAAGCTAACGGCTATGTGAGCAAACCAAACCGAACAGGTCAAGTTAAGCCTTTAGCTTTAGGTAAATAACTAAAAACAAGCTCCTTGGAGACAGGTTTTCTGACGGACGAAGCTAATAACTAACTGAACACCAACACTACAATAAAACAAACTGACGTTTCGTTATATTGAAATAGGTTTTTCTTCTTTTCAACTAACTTGTTCGAATCCACCCATACTCTTTAATATCTCTCTCCCTCAGTCCTCTCTCTCTCTCTCGTCTCGGGTCAACCGAATGTAAACGGCTGTTCGTCTACCGAACGCTATTGGCTGAAACAGATGTGACGTAACGGTATCGTCCAATCACATCAATCCGATTGCAGATCCGGTCCACACAAAACAATCTCTGATCCGGTCTAGAGCGGATACGGAAATGGAATTATGTATTTCCGTACATTATTTATATTTTTGTATTATTATTATTATTATTAAATATGAATCTCTTGATCAGAGCCTGGAACTCTCTCTGCTAAGCACACATAATATAATGCAATGTGTATTATTTTGTCAATCATGTATGTTTATCATGTTTTTTTTATTGTAGACTTATGGACCCCAGGAAGATTAGTTGTCGCCTAAAGCTGCATCAGCTAATGGGGCTCCATCGAATAAACAATAAACAATGACAACACTTGCTATGCATCCCATATAATGCATTATAAGCAATTAAGCGTTCCTGTAATGCATTATAATCTGTTTATAACACTGTATAATAAGTGTTTATAAGAACTCATAATACTCATAATGGTTTTACAACAATAATAATCGTGACACATTATGAAGCATTTTAGAATGTTATAGGTCCAGTAATCTGCTTATAGCACAGTGTAATTACAGATATAATTAGCCAGTATGACTTTATTAAAGTAAAATGCAGCAATCAAAACCTCTTAATGGTATCTAGAACAAAATTAGACATTTATTGCTTGAGTGTAAACCAAAATCAAACATTTATTTGAACAGGTTGCATAGTGCAATTTACAACACATGTTGTGGACACTTGTATCACCACCCAGGTGTGGGATGTGAATAGTTTCACAACACTGTTTTGCTTAACTCTAACTTTGCTCCTGGTGAGAGCAGGAGTGGACCTGGTGAGACGTAGGAGGGGCCCGGACAGGAGTCAACCCAGAGCCTAGTCCTTCCACGTGCCAGTCCCGGCAGAGTAGTTCGGGAGTGGCGGACTGTGTGACCCTGTCTTTCCCTAGTGGGACTGATCGTGGGTAGCTACTGGGACGCAGAGCCATAGAGTATAGACAGAGTTACGCAAACTCCATGACTGAAGCCCTTCTACATAGACTTCAATTGGTTTGTCCCTAATTGAAGGCTTCAAATGGGGATAACCGGAAGTTTACGGAATGCATTGGAGTCTATGGGCTAGCACAAGTACATGAACCGCACGTGACCGGGCTGCCCCCTCAATATTGCAACTCTTCTATGCTCTGCTGGGACGTAAGTCGGGACTTGATCACCCCGGCTGGGTCACCTGAGTGAGGGGTATGATGTTCGAGAGACCCGAAACCCTGATGACCTTGGAATACATCACTGAGGATACGTCCCAGGTGCATCCATACAATGTTTTTTTAGTTCTCTGCTTTGCTCCATTGCCCAATGAGGTCATGCACCAAACATAACACATCTATAAGCTCACAACATGTTCTGATGCAACGCATTGTGAGCTTGTAGGTCAGCTATTTTTAGTAAACATGACTCTGTCTTACGTCAAACTATAGGAATCAGGCTTTTGGTAAATATCACAATATTGGTCTGACTCACTACCCAGCTAGCTACCAGCTACCCAGGCTTTTTATTGACATTTCAAGCATTTTATAAAATAGAACGATAATTCAGTATTACATTAGGCTATACATATAAGGTGTCACAGGATATTAAAACTATTCATGTATGGCTCAAACGTGATATTTTATCACAAGTGTATTCTCATCCATATACTGTTGTCAACAAGCATCATTCTATTACTCAGTAACCAGTGTCAAAATATGTATAAGAAAATAAATAAATAATAATACATACATAATAATAATAATAATAATAATAATAATAATAATAATAATAATAATAATAATAATAATAATAATAATCAGACCTAGCATCAAGCTGGTGAAATTTGATTTTGGGTTGGAAATCCTAGGTCATGGGTTACTTTGTTATAACATTTACATAACACATGATGAGGACACAATATTCACATGCTTTATAGATCAATATTGCTGGCTCTAGAAAAAGCAGCTTTAAGAATTGTATTATTGCTGATGGCCCAGTTGAATCACTCTCAAAGTCTAACCTTCAAATACTTGTAGCTATACAATACAGATAATATATATGTCCATCATTCCTGTTTACAGACATGCTGAAGGTTATTGTTAGTAAAAGGTTAGTTTAAAAGTTAGCCTCAAACTAATATTTCACAGTGTAACTTAGGATAGGCACTGGCAGTTTACTGTACTATAATGGCTCATTCCCGTTTAGAAATAATACTATTGGTCAGCACTAACTCCCTTGGAGTTGCACAGCATATAAATGTAAAACATTATTTTCAAGTACAGCACCATGTGCAATTTCCATTTTTCTGCCCAATCATAAGCAGCAAGGGCAAGACTTACCGAAGGTGAGAAAAATAAAAGTTCCAAGGTTAAATGCCACACAACATCCATAATTTCATTAATTTTAGACCAAACAGCCTCATCAGTAAGACATTGGGCTCCATTTTCGTCACTGCTAAACTTCTTATCCCTAAACTTCTTTGCCTTTTTTTTTTTTTTTACTATTTTGAAAAACATTTTTTAATAGTTAAAATGGCCAGTCTACAAGCTCACAACGTGTCAATGTAGATTGGCTAGTTGAACTATTCAAAAATGTTTTTCAAAATAGTAAAAAGTTTAGCGGTGACGAAAATGGAGCCCTATAATCTTTACCGCACACCTCGCAGAGAAATCACTCTTCAGGTTTACAGGTTTCATTGTTCTTGTTAGGCCGCAGTTTTTTACTGTCCACAACGTCAGTCTTCACTTGGCCCAGGGTGCGTAGCACGCACATGGTGTCAAAGCCCTCGTCAACACCAGCCTCTTGGAGCAGCTCCAGCACCTAAATCACAATAAATCATTGTCAATGGCACATTATTTATTTAATTTGTATTATTTAATTTTTTTACCATCGTGAGTGATCAGTGGTGGAAAAAGTATTCTCATGCATTACTTAAGTAAAAGTATCAATAATGCGACTCTGTTACATCCCAGCAAGCCAAATTACGTCATGATGACATTATGATTACGTCCTCCGGTGACGTTCAGGACTAGGCCAGATCACAGCCCATATGGGGATGATCTTTATGTCATTTCCAGGACGTCTTCAGCAGTTGAAATAATATAGCTTATTCTGAGCCAGATCTGACTAGTTATGATATGACTTTAGTTGATATGGCCTCGATCGGACTCTCTCTGATTCATCCAGGGACGTCCGTCTTGGTGAGGGCAGAATTTACAGTATGTTGGTTGAAATCAGGTGATATTCTGGGCCAGATCTGACTAGTCTTGGTTTGACTTGATCTGGCCCCAATAGAGACGTCATTAATTCGTTTGCTGGGATTATTACGTCTAGTAAAAAAATTACTTGAGTGAAAGTACAAACGTATTGGCATCAAAATGTACTTAAAGTACCAAAAGTAAAAGTTCTCATTATGCAGCATGCATGTCCCATTTCAAGTTATCATGTATAACAATTTCTATTGAAAATAGCAGCTTGTAGATCGGGCATGCAACACCGTAGAGGCTCTATTTTCAAATGGCAGAAATGTATATAGGGCTGAAGTGGATATAGTGTAGCCTATGTTTTGAAATACTAATCAAAATCTACAAATTAACTAGTAACTAACTAAAGTTTTCACATAAATGTAGAATGTAGTGGAGTAGAAGTAAAAGTATTGGAAAAGTAAAGTACCAATACCTCAAAATTGTACTTAGGTACAGTACTTAAGTAAATGTAGGCCACATAGTTACTTTACACTATACTGAAAAAACTAAACCCATAAAAAAAAAAATATATGTTTGGGGCGGCCGTGGCTCAGGGGTAGAGTGGCTGGATGGTAACCGCAAGGTTGCCAGTTCGAACACGGGCTCCCCTAGAGTTAGTGTCGAAGTGTCCTTGAGCAAGACACTGAACCCCTAATTGCTCCTGATGTGCTGGTTGGTGCCTTGCATGGTTTCCGCTGCCAGCGGCGTATGAGTGAATGTAATGCACAATCTATGTAAAGCGCCTTGGATAAAGGCGCTATATGAATGCCCCATTTACCATTTATGTTGAAACTCACCTGTAGACATTTAAAGGACTTGAGTTCACTCAGGTTCTCCTCCAGGAACAACAGGTAGACGCTGAGGTCGTTGTAGAAGGGCCTGACCAGGCCCAGAGCGCCGAAGCCCGGCAGCATCTCGTAGGGCCTCAGGAAGCCAGAGGTCTGCCGCGCCGGTCCCAGCGCGCCGTACACCACCAGGGGAGCGAGCAGGACGTACACCACCAGGTTGATGTAGCTGAGCAGCCTGAAGACGCCCACCGCCACCAGCTTGCACTGCACGGCCGCCGGGATGACGCTGTCGTTCTTCAGCACGCCGGTCCTCATGTCGCAGGGGAACTCGTCGGTGAGCGAGGCCAGCCAGATGTAGTAGGCCAGGTAGAGGCAGGCCAGCAGCAGCGTGACCAGCGTCAGGCCCCGGCACACCAGGTACTTGAGCACCAGGCAGCGAGAGAAGCGCTTGGTCTTCAGATATTGCTCCACCAGAGGGTATTTGAAACAGCCTTCGGTCAGGTCCAGAGCAGACCTGGAGAATATAAGATCAGTCAGTCAGTCTGTCAGAAGGTAAGACGAAGGGACACACAGGGACACACAGGAAGGACAGGGACAGGGAGGACAGGGACACACAGAAAGGGACACAATAGATACTGTATATTTCTTTGTGTCTTTATCACTTTCCCAAAACATCATCTTCCTTGTGCTCAACCAGTGATGAAAGGGAATGATACAAATAAAACAAAACAATTATGTAAGCCCTACACTAACTTTTTTTCAGCATGTCTGTAACAGGGCATGTGAAATATCGCTGTTTTATGTTTTAGAGCGACAACGAGAATTGGACCGCTAAATGGCAGAATGTCATGTACAAAAATACAATAACTCCTGGATAAGTCTTCTGTGGAAAAGAAAGCAATTAGCCACGATGGTCTGCGGTTCACAGTGATTTGAATCGTAATACATCCATGCAACGGTATGGTGAATGTTGTAAACAAGATGTTGGCACAGTGATTCTACTGATACATGAGTACAGGCGTGTGTTTATTATTGAGTATTTTACAATGGGACTCAGCCAATCAGTATCAAGCAACAGGACTTCTTTAATCAAAGCAGAATGTTCTCTGCTACACATGGGAAAATTCAAGTGACTTGATTGACTTGAAATGTACCCTGATAACTTTGTTTAATCCATTTAGACCTGAGGACGATTCTACAAATGTCTTCTAAATCCTGACAGTTTTCTTGAAAAACCTATGTTTCTATGTCAGTGGTTCTCAAACTATTTCATGTCTAGGACCCCCAAAATTATCTGAAATTGGCCGCCGACACCCATCTGAAAATATGTTGTTCTCTCCCAGAAGCAAAGATTTGAGTTAAAATCGTTCACTGGGAAAGAATATATATTCAAAGATAGCAGACCTACAAGCTCGTAGCGCAGCACTCGGTGTAGCTTGTAGATTTGCTATTTTTCAAAAGTCTAACATAATGCTAAAAACACCAAGAGGGGTTGCTAATCATGTGGCATAGAATCGTAGCCTTGCGTTGCGATACTAACGGCCGGGCTCCACCGGGCGCGTCAGCGTCGCGTCTCCGTCACCGTCAGGGAATGTTCCCTTTTTAATCAATGAAGGGTGGCTCCACTGCCCGCGTTGACGGAGACGCGACGCGTGCATTAAAATTGAACCGGTGCGTTTTTTGACGCGACGCAGACGCAACGCAACGCGTCCGGTGGAGCCCTGGCGTAATATACCACTGTGATGCACTTCATCTGCCTCGGGGCATATGCATATGCAATAGGGGCGGATGAAGTCTGGCTGCGCCAGGCTAATAGAATCGTGCTTACTTTGGAGTATCATCTGGCGTGTCTTTACTGTCGAAGGATGCCAGATTCTTGGCCAGTCTGATGGAACGATTATAAAAGCGGTCCAACTCCTCCATGATGAAGTTGAGGTCAGAAGAAAGGTGGGGAGCCGCCGTGTAACGCCAGAGCAGGGCAGGGATGTACATGAGGATGGCCAGCGACAGCAGAATGTATGGGAAGAACTGAGGAAATCAGAGGAACAGAGAAACAATGATATAGGAATGTTAAAATGCACATTATTTATTAGAGTAAGTCATTTTTGAAATTATTATAGTTTAATTGCATGGAGAAACCCTCCAAATGATTGATCGATTGATTGCTAAGATGATTTATAACTTGAGAAAGCAGCACTATATATGGCTTGTTTCTATTGGGGTCCTTCATATACGGTACTCAATCAGAAATCAATATTGATCAATATTGCAGTTATTAGTGTAACTGCTCACAGTGCACACTGGGTGTTTTTTAAACACGTAACATGACTCATGCAATACAAAACAAATACTAGAAATCAGCAGCACAGGTTAAGAACCGACTTGAAATGACTAAACTGAGTTAACATAGATTTGAGCTACCAAAAAACTAAGAACAAAATGTAGGATGGATGGACATACAGAGACATACAGCATATATTCTGTATAGGCCTATACAGACACTTTTCTAAATGGCACATTTCTGTTTGCCCTCCTCCCCTCTGGGAGACGTTATAGGAACCTTGGTCCCAAGTCCAGCAGACTTAGGAACAGCTTCTTCCCCTCCACTGTCATCTACCTAAACTCCTCATCCACTCCTCTCCCCCCTCCAGTGTCAGCCCCCAACCCATCCACCATCCCTGTCGAGACTCTAGACTCATCCTAGTCTTGCACTATGTGGACTCGTGCGATATGGCCACTGGACTTGTGGAATATGGTCTCTGGACCTTAGTTTAGCACTTTGTGCATTGGGCCACGTGCAATAAGGGCTACGTGCAATATGGACAGATCATGCTTTTTCTCTTCCTTCTCATATCCTTATTTATTTATTTATTTATTTATTTAAATGACTACTGCTCAGCCCATATCTACTGTTACTACTGTACTACTGTAATTAATGTATCCTCCTCCTTACTGACATGTTTGCACTATTGGTGAGATGCGAAAATACTTTTCGCTGTGCTGTACTTGTACTGTACATTGACAATAAATTGAATCTCATCTCATCTCATCTCATCTCATTTAGGCTGAACAATGCCATCAAAAAGTTAGTTGTTTTTCTCCAGACTATCCAGACAGTATATATATTTCTTTACTTATGTCCATTCTCCATAGTTCTGCCAGTAAATTGTGTATCATCAAAATGCACATGCACACACAGGCATGCACACAGACAGACAGCCTGTAGTACCTTGTGCATCCATAGAGGGGCGCTCTCAGACTGCTGCTGCACTGCTGCCCAGCAAAATGATTCCACATAGGCTGCTTGTCGCATGGAGAATTTGGTCGGAGCAAAACAGCTGATTTGGGTACCTGGGGGTGAGAAGAAGAGAAAGAACTAAAAATAATGAGGAACAATCTGTGATGCCTTATTATGGTGATTCAAAGAGACATCATCAACTGTCTGGGAGCTGCAACAAGTGCCAGACAGACAGCACTGTGTGTCCTGACCCAGTTTTGTTGGTATACTGCTAACATCATTGTCAATTATGATGTGTTGTTGTCTACCCTCCCCCCTGGTATCGTGGGTAGTCCGGGTACAGTGCACAAATAGCCTCATGGTGGCATACTTTGGTCCAATACAAAGATGAAATACTGCTGTAAATTTGAGTTCATCCATACTGCTGTTACACATTAAAAGGTTTTAACCGAGCTGAGAATATCCTAATTATTGATCTATCTATCACTGTCCATATAGGCCTATACGATATTTTTCCATCCATGACACCATGTGCTCCAATAATAGCTGGTAACAGCCTAACAGGCTGACATGTCAATACCAGCTTACTGGGTCAATACGACAGACTGCCACAGAGACTAAAGAGGATTTAAACTAAAGCAGTAGTGTTTTGTGTTGATCTCTTATAATGTTGTGTTGTTGTCAAATGATTTTCTTTACTGAGGAATACTCCTTTAAATTAAATCATAACAGTGAAGAGAATACAGTAGCCTATGTTTTAGATAATTGAAATCCTTAATTTATTTTTCTTCGTCTTCGATTGATTGACTATTTTGATTGACTAATTTAAAGATACACTACATTACATCCTGCGACGGTGGCTCAAGAGGTAGAGCAGGTCGTCCAATGATCTATAGGTCGGCGGTTCGAATCCCGGCTCCTCCTGGCTACATGTCGAAGTGTCCTTGGGCAAGACACTGAACCCCAAATTGCTCCCGATGTGCTGGTTGGTACCTTGCATGGCTTCCGCCGCAATCGGTGTATGAATGTGTGTGTGAATGGGTGAATGTAATGCACAATCTATGTAAAGCGCCTTGGATAAAGGCGCTATATAAATGCACCATTTACCATTTTATCAGAGTAATCTAGTAAGAGAGTGGCGACACTAGAGTTGACTCCCATTGTAACAATGGAATCCACTCATTCTATCTCAATGGGATAGTTCCAGGGATACTTCCAATGTTTGGAACTTTATAGCCCATAGCACCCCGCTTTGCGGCGAGATCAAAGCATGTCGCCACTCTCTTAATAGATTACTCTGATCCTTATGCCCTGTTTTGGGTGAGTCTGGCTCAGTCTTCTGAGTTGAGAAGTGAAATAAATAATATTTGGGTGGGGTTACAAACATACTCCATACGCCTACATGCTTCCTTTGCATCCCTCCTTTCTGTATGGCCATAGCACAGTGGTTTTCAACCCTCCTTTCTGTATGGCCATAGCACAGTGGTTTTCAACCCTCCTTTCTGTATGGCCATAGCACAGTGGTTTTCAACCCTCCTTTCTGTATGGCCATAGCACAGTGGTTTTCAACCCTCCTTTCTGTATGGCCATAGCACAGTGGTTTTCAACCCTCCTTTCTGTATGGCCATAGCACAGTGGTTTTCAACCCTCCTTTCTGTATGGCCATAGCACAGTGGTTTTCAACCCTCCTTTCTGTATGGCCATAGCACAGTGGTTTTCAACCCTCCTTTCTGTATGGCCATAGCACAGTGGTTTTCAACCCTCCTTTCTGTATGGCCATAGCACAGTGGTTTCCAACCCTCCTTTCTGTATGGCCATAGCACAGTGGTTTTCAACCCTCCTTTCTGTATGGCCATAGCACAGTGGTTTTCAACCCTCCTTTCTGTATGGCCATAGCACAGTGGTTTTCAACCCTCCTTTCTGTATGGCCATAGCACAGTGGTTTTCAACCCTCCTTTCTGTATGGGCATAGCACAGTGGTTTTCAACCCTCCTTTCTGTATGGCCATAGCACAGTGGTTTTCAACCCTCCTTTCTGTATGGCCATAGCACAGTGGTTTTCAACCCTCCTTTCTGTATGGCCATAGCACAGTGGTTTTCAACCCTCCTTTCTGTATGGCCATAGCACAGTGGTTTTCAACCCTCCTTTCTGTATGGCCATAGCACAGTGGTTTTCAACCCTCCTTTCTGTATGGCCATAGCACAGTGGTTTTCAACCCTCCTTTCTGTATGGGCATAGCACAGTGGTTTTCAACCGCTTTCACATCAAGGCCCATTATTTATTCTGCATTTAAGCCACGGAACCACCATTTGATGGGATTTAGCCTCCCAGACCCAAAACTTAGAATATTTTGTTCCATGCTGTATTGATGTTGGCACTATAGGAGAGATAACAGGCAAACATTGATCAAAATAACAATTCTACTTTCTCTGTATAGACTTCTTGTAAATTAAGTAATGCAGATGTTTAACATTAATTTAACTCTTGCTTGCGAGTGTAATATGAAACCAAATTGACCTAGTTTTGAGGATAAACATGGCTCATGGTATAGGAAGGTGTTTGAGAGGCCTGTGGATGAGAACCTCTTTGCCAGGTTTGAAGAGACGCAGAAAAGAGTTACATGAAACCAAATGGACCCTTAAGAGTTAAAGATCTAATAAGGGTCCATTTGGTTACCAAGTCTCCATCATTTAGCTGCATGGGGACCACCTGGCAACCCCCTCAAGGACCACTGGTGGTCCCCGGGCCACTGGTTGAAAACCACTGTCCATGCTCCATGGATGGACAATATTTTAGGGTGGAGTCTCTCAGCATAACCTCCTCCTCAGCATCATCTCTTTAACCCATTCAACACAGCCTGAGTAAACCCACGCCTTCAATAACATGACACTGAAATGCTCTTGTTTTTAATACGAAAACCATGCATTGTCACACGTCACGTGTACTGTGTAGGCTACAAGGTAATAAACAGGTTTCTCCATTTATTGACGAGAGTTTTTGCTGCATGAATCATGATGATGAAATAATTAGCCATGTGTTTTCGAGACTGCGGTGGAAAATGAAATACACTTTGCCATTTGCATTATAGGCTTACATTCTACTCACCCACTGATACCTCTTGGGCGAATGCGAGAGAGATGAGAAACAATGGGAGACCGACCGCTAGGATGGTCACAATCTTGTCAGCAGCCAGTTCCAGACGCATGCCTTTGTACTTGGATTCTGCCGCCGGATCTTTCATCAAGAAGTCAGAAAAAACATATTCTGTGGCTGCGTGGGCAATCGCCATGGTGAGGGGAAAAAGGTTTTTCCAATTAAAACAAATCAATTCAATACCTTTTTGGCTTCAACCAACCTTCTGTCTGGTATGTAGGCTATTGTCTCTCATGTGGTCTCGTCTCTAATGATAGCCTACCCTCCGCCGGCCTGTAATGACTGATTGAGCCGCTGGTCCGTGTTTATTTTTATTTTTTGAATACAGCCTGTGGTCCCCATAGACTAGAGTAATACAAGCAGGGGTGGTCCCTGACGGGCATCAACTGCTATATGAGGGGCAGTCTTGTCCCCATCCGCAAGAGGTCGCTCTTGTCAATCAGAAACAGGGTTAAGCATATAATAATAATAATAATAATAATAATAATAATAATAATAATAATAATAATTGCAATAATAATTGCAATATTAATACGATAATATTAATACGATTCAGTCTATGTCAAGTCATAAAGTGCTAAATGTGAACAGTAGACAGTGTTGCCAGATTGTGTGAGAAAAATAAGCAACCAGGTCTATGAGAACAAGCCCAAAAGAAGCGACTATGGCTACATTAAACCATAGAGTTATACCGGTATATAATATAATCGATTAAACCACATCGGCTGTATAAAAAAAAAATAGCCAAGATATATCTCGTAAAAAAGTGACAAATGGAAACACGCCTAAATAAGCAACGACACTTTAAAAACAAGCACAAATAAAACAAACTACACTTTAGAAACATGATTTCCTGTATTTGGATATTTAATATATAAATAAATATATAAATATAAGTGTATATTCGTACGTCTCTAAATGTTATGATGAATTGAAAATGGTGGACCCTCTTGTAAACAAGTGTAATACTTTATGGTGTCGTCCTCCACTCACAGTTGACAGTTTTTGTATTATTGAGTTGTACTTGAAATGTACTGTAAATACTTACAAATACACTTTAGAAGCAAGCCCCAAAAAACAGCTACTACCAATAATAATACAAGCAACTTTACGGGGGGAAAAAACCCTATAATAAGCAGACATGGCAACGCTGCCTTACGGTCATCATGAGCGCACGCGCACCAGTCATCATTTACGACAGCTGCGTGTAGTTTTCGGTAATAGTTACAAAAGGCTGTGTTTTCTTTCCTGGGAACCTGAAACAGAAACAGTGGGGAGTCAGACAGACAGACAGTCCTTTGGAGGAGAGGAGGAAGATGTGAATGCAGTGAGAGTTTTAAAAGTAAGACATTTAAAACACATACATAAATAATGTGTCCATAAATATGGACACATTATTTCTCGTCAGCTCGGCTACAAACAACAACAAACAAGAATCTCTCGAGCTGTCTGTTGTAAACAAGCTAGCTTAACGGCATAGCTATAAAAGCTCCCTCGTTTTGGGCTTTTCTGAGATGAGAATACAACAAACGAGAAACAATTATCGTTATTACACCACATACACTGGCTAATTGATAGCCGTTTACCGCTGTGTCTGTGATTGTGTGCTAAAAAAAATCGACCGACGTTCTTATATTGTCGTTTGTTTCTTTGACGAACTTTGTGCTAACTTGGCTAATCGATGCATATCCAGGGCGGGAGGAGGGGGGTTCAGACTCTGTTTGCTTTGGAGAGATAAGAGCAAGGTTGTTCAAGTCATAAATAATGTCGATGCAAAAAAACAAAACACTGGTGAGTTTGAAAAATAATGCATATGAACGAACGGGTCAACCTGTTGGGCTGAGACATGTGAGAAGATATGATATTTGCATAGTACTGTGTATTTGTATGTCATTAAGCAAATGTTCAGATGAATTGAATATGAAGGACCCCAAAGGAAACAAGCCGTAGTGCTTTCTTGGCTTATACATCCTTTTTAAGCAGACCTTGTGTTGAACTGTACTTTCTCCTGCAAGTTGTGATTGTTAATCAAAGTATTCAATCAATAAAAAGCACTAAGCAAGTCAGTGTATTTTGTCACATTCAGGAAAGCATGAGCGAGAGAAGATGGTGAAAGACCCTGCATGATGGAAGCGTTGGGACAGGAGCACGCTGCGTGCACTTCTTCGTCTAGACCATGGCTCAGTCACCCGGAAGACCCAGAAGGCTCGACTCTGCTTTGGAAACTCCCAGACTGCCTCTCCACCTTCGAGAACACCACCACCACCTCCACCTTTACAAACAAACCAGTATGTACTACTCAGTACCCTGTGGCCCTATGCTGCAGCGGGGGGGTGTCATCATTTTGGGACATCAGGGGCTGGTAATTACGGGGAACCTGTGTTAGGCAGACGTATATATGGCTGGTTAAGACTCAGCGGTGGCTTCCGTGTGCGGTTTGGGATAGGGTTAGTAATGTCGAATTATTGGGGTGTCGGACTAACGCCGGGGCTCCACTGAGCGACGCAACGCGCCGAACACTCCATCGAATACTTTGTGTGGAGACGGCGTCTGACTACGTCTGCTCCACCACGGGTGTTTGGAAAACCGTGACGGAAACATTTATGGATTTATTATTGGTAAAAGTAGACCTATCTACATTGTATGTGGTTTTAATAAAAGTACACTACCAATTTACAATTTCTGCTATGTGGAAAAGGCATAGCTAGATATAAATTAAAACAATGCAGATTACTGCTTCTTACATAAAAAAAAATGCTAGGATTGTTGAGACATCTCACCCTTGTGTTGTGAATGAATAGCGGCAAAAAAAAAGAAAAAGCACGTAGGCCTACACGAAACGGGTCGGCAGTCAGTCATTATCGAGAAATCTAACCCAGACAGCTAGGATGATTAAACCACAGACGACCTCGAGGTATTTAATCATCTAGGATGATTAAACCACAGACGACCTCGAGGTGTTTAATCATCCTGAAGGGATTTTATTTGTCGATAATGACCGTCCACCGGGCCTGTTTATTTATCCTGCTTATTACGAGGCTACTTAATAAATAAAATGAATTCATTGACCCAAAAGTTCAACAAAACTAGGTGATTGATATGATATGATACAGTACTTGTCAGTTCGCACTGAAATGTGTCTTGCGGCCCAGCGGCCTTGTATGCAACACATATACACACATTTGACATGACACAAAAACAGAAATAAAAATACAGTTACATACATAGAGACATAAGGGCACAGAGCAATGTCCACAGCTCAGTCTAGTCCTGCCAAAAGCCTGATTAAGCCTCAAAGTCGACTGATGGACAAAAGACTTCTTCAGTCTGACCTTATTGTATGCTGGAACACCATCTCCTTCCTGAAGGCAGCAACCTATACTCTCCATACAAAACTCCATACAAAATTCCTTGCGGCAGTAAAAGTATTGTATCAGTGTATTGTGCTGTCTGCCTAGCGCAATTCCTGCCCAGCACACGGTCGCCTCGAAAAACAAGGAAGTGTTATAATATGATAGAATCAATTTTCAATTACTGCATCGTCCATTTCTCGCTTCACATGTTTTCAAAATCATTCTTGAACGTTTAGTTGAAAATCACATTGTGTCTGATTCCAAACGGAATCGAGCATTCTGATTCAACCAAGCCGTAAATACATTTAATTATATAATGCAATTACATTTAATCGTATTGTATATCTTTCATACATGACTGGACGGCGGTGTGACCAGGGCTCGACAGTGCGAGCAGGTACTCGCATTTGCTAGTAAAAATAATACAGTGCGAATTGTGAAATGCAATTTGTAGCACCCGTGCCTCTACAGAATTTGACAGTTCGATCGCAGTGATAAAGACAAACTCTGAAGCCTCTGATACAGCAAGTGCACATTCTATCGCAGTCGCAGTCGCAGTTCAATACCTTTCATTTATATTTCTGTAGTACGGCAGTGTCATTCACCAAAACGAGCAGATCTACAAGCTAACAACGTGTTGAGGCTCGATGCGTCGTTGGCTTGAAGATCTATTCCCCTTGCTCCCATCCGCCCAGCCCCTCCCCCTTTAGCACGCTGTGCTGTGTCGCTGTACTTCCCTGGCAGGCAGCAGACTGAGGCTTCGTACACACATAAAGAACGAATGTTCTGTGCTCTGCCTGTGTTTCATGGCCGCCCCAATGCTTTTCCAATGGAAGTCACGTGGCTTGACCAAACAGTTGTGTGTGTGATGGGGGGAGGGGGGCAATCAAACAAGTGTTTGGTCAAACCACTTGACTTCCATTGGAAAAGCATTGAGGCGGCCATGAAACACTGACGGCACAGCATGTTCGTCTGATGAAATGAAATGAAATCTATATTTACCCAGGGTATCTGGGCTAAGCTCAAGAACTTGTTTCCAGCCAGGCCCTGCTCATAGAACACATTTCATCGTAGTGGTTGATGCCTTGTTCAAGGGCATTTCAGCGGTGGTAATTTTAACGTGTCGGACGGCTGATTCGAACTGGGAACTGGGAACCTTCCGGTATCTAGACCGCGCCGCTATCCGTTCGGCCACCGCTGCCACCAATATATGGCATATATGCGTGTACTGTACAGGGCCTGAGCGAACGCAGCAGGATAGCACGATAGCATCACCCCATGATAGCATCACCCCATGATAGCATCACTCTTTGTGCACGCACACAAAGGGCATGCACGCACATGGACGGATTGATATCGCTCAAAAACAACCCTTAGCACCTCAATTACGAAAGTGTGTGCTCAGCGTGAATGATATTAGGATTGAGCGACCTGGCTGGATACATATCGGGGGTCCATCCATTGTGTGACCCGCTTAACGAACAACGGCAAAAAGGCAAAGCTCTGTCCCCCCCACCCACCCACCACCTCCTCCTCCACGTCAAGGTGTAGTTAGACGTCGGTCCGCCCTCCTCCTCCTCACCTTCTGCGTGGCAGACTATATAGCGTAGTAAGTTAGTAATCTATACTATAGCTGTAAATGTCAGATGTTCTGTCTGAAGGAGTCAAAGCTAAGGAGAATGTTGCAATACTACTTTATCTATCTATCGATCTAAAAAACGAATAGTCTATCAGCAGAAACAACAACAGATTATTTGATAACTTTTCACCGTGCCCCTAAAAGTATTTGTGTGCTACTAGATTTTTCAACTTAAAAGCACACATGCTACTTGGAAAAATGCTAAGCGTCGAGCCCTGGGTGTGACGGCGTAAAACGATTAACCAGGGCATTTCCTGACTAAAACTAAGGCGAAAAATGTCTGTCGACTACCTTTTTCCACTGACAAACTAAATAAAAATTTGACAATTTCGTCAACAAATTAGACTAGTGGACAAAAGATCCAGTAAGAGTCAATTTACACTTGGTTGCATGCTGAACATAGCCGAGCGACGTGTTGTGAGCTTGTAGATCGGCTATTTTCAGCAAGTATAAAAACAGTCATTACGACGGCATCAAGGCCCGCCAAAATATATTTTAGTCGACTAAATCAACTATGGATTTAGTCGACTAAAATCTTACTATATTTAGTCGACTAAAACTAGACTAACACTAAAACATTCCAGGTGACTAAAATGTGACTAAAACTAAATGAACTATTGAAGAGACTACGACTAAAACTAAAATCAAAATTTGCTGCCAAAAACAACACTGCAGTGGAGCCCCGCCATAACGCTACGCTCCCGGCAATTGCAACCCCCTAGTTTCCACATTTAAGCTTAAATAAAGTTATTTTATTATATGCATATTGTCCCCAACTGAATTGTTGAATTCATCGCAAACGATGCCCGTCCATTTACATCTGACACGTGTTATGATTTAGATAAGTGTTATTTTTTGTATGCATTTGTATATTGTATGCAACCATTAATTTATTAACCACTTTTAACGTAGCCTCTGAAACCCAGACGTTTTTTATTTCCAGGGAGGAAAAAAAAAGTCTGGGTCCGAGTCCACTTCAATTCGGCATAGAGTAGCGCAAACGTCGATCACTCTCTGCTGATTTCTGATCGTCTGCACCTTTGTTAAATTGACGCACACACGCACACATGTACACACACACTCCTCTCTGTCGCTCTAATTAATTAGTCTCATGTTGCGCAGCTGCGTCTAGATTCTCCCGGCGGATCCATCCCTATTTTAAAATGTCATTGTGGGCTGAACATTTTCAGACATTTTCTCTTTTCGGCCCCAAAACAATAGCGAAAATAGTGTGTGTGGGGGGGGGGGGGGGGGGGGGGGGGGTTTGCTAGTTGATTTTAGAAATGGAGCCATATGGTAACTTTTGTTTTGCCCCCCCCCCCCCCCCCCCCCCCATTTCTTTGTGAAATGACGGCCCTGAGCTGCAATCACCCTTTCATTCTAACAAAAGACATTCCAGGGAAAGCAGGCCAGCAGGTTAAATGGAGCCATGTTTCTGTGGAGAAAGGAACAATGCGGTCGCCGGTCTCTGGCACAGTGACCTAGTTAGTTAAAATAGTAATGCTACCTGTTATTATCTATAATGCTATTTAACCCATTCTGGATGGGAACTAAGCATTATGTTATACTTTAGCTATTGAAAAATAGCAGATCTACAAGCTCATAGCGCGCCACCGAGTGGCGCGCTATGAGCTTGCAGGTCTGCTATTTTTGAAAAATCGTGAATGTGCCTCAAATCTTTGAATATATATTATTACAGAGTGAACATTTTAACTCAAATCTTTGCTTCTGGGGGGGGGGTCCCTGGAACAACATGTTTTCAGATGGGGGCGGCGGAGGCATATTGCATATCATTTTTGGGGTCCTTGACATGAAATATTGAGCACCACTGATACAGAAACATGACGTATTTTAGAAAATGTTGAAGATATTTTTTAAATTTCGAACCACTTCACCACTTTTCAACCTATCTTCATATAATAGGTCCTCACTAATAATCATGATAAAATGGCACGATTCTTTTCTACTCAGTCTGTGTCTCATAGGAGGGCTGTGGGGAGTTCAGAAACCTGTCCACCAGTGACATCATCATTAGGCAGATTTCTTTTTTTTTTAAACAAGTTATTTTACAAAAATGTTTAGATTTGTATCGTGAGAACGATGGCTTCCATTTTCGCATTGCAACTTTTCAGGACAGTTTCTATTAGCTTGTAAACCTCATCGATGATGTCACTGGTGGGCGGGTTCCTGAACTGCCCACAGCCCTCCTATGAGACACAGACTCAGTAGATTATTAGTGAGGACCTATTATATGAACATGTTATGCTTTAGCTATTACAAATAGCAGATGTACAAGCTCATAGCGCGCCACCGAGTGGCGCGCTACAAGCTTGTAGGTCTGCTATTTTTGAAAAATCCAAGAACCACTGACATAGAAACATAGCTTTTTCAGAAAACTGTCAGGATGTAGAAGACATTTTTAGAATCTGATCTCAGGGCAAAATGGGTTAATATCACTGTTGTTTCTCTGGTTTCTCAGAACGACTACATGGACAACAGATTCCCCATGCTGGAGCTCAAAGACGTCCCCCCTCCTCCATACCACCCCGCTTCATCCCACCCCTTCCCTCTTGCCCCTCTGCCCCCTCCTTGCTTGCCAGCTCCTCAGCTTCCACAAGATTCCTACCAGCAGCAACAAGGGCTTAGCCCCAAAGTAAGCATTTGCACTCATTGCGAGCACTGCGGCGGCACGGGCGAATACGGGGTTTCAGGTGGCGTCGGAGTTGGCAGTAATCTAGCCCGTAGCGGCGTTCTCTCGCTCTATATGACCCCTAGCTCTGTGGAACCATCCAATAATAATAATACCGCCTCCACTCTCAATGCATATCCGCACCACGCTTGCCATGGAAGTGGAGGTGACGCCTTTGACTCCATACACGGCCCTGGCGGTTACAAGCTGCAGCTGCCCTCCTCCGTCGCCACCCGCAAGCCCCTGTCCGCTCACTGCTACCTCCCCTGCTGCACGGGGCTCCTCCACACCTATCCGTCTATCCCCTGCAGTCAGCCTTGCCTCTTCCCGGTTCCTCCTTCGGCCCCCCTGGCCGCCTCTCTGCCTTCTCTGCCCTCTGTTGTTCCCACCTCTATGCACGGCTCTTGTCTGGTGTCGTCCGCCTGCTACCCCTGCAGCGGCTCTGTGGACTACAGCTCTGCCGCCGCTGTGGGCGGCAGAATGACTACTCTACCACACGGTGACCACCACTCTGCCGCCACTGCCATCACCACCACCACCACCTCCTCCTCCTCGGCACACTTCTACTCTAGCCCCATGCACCTAAATGTAGAACACACGGTTTGTCTGAAGGGGGCGCACTACTGCCGGGAATGCATGTTGAAGGTTGGTAGAATTCCCTAGTTTTTATTCTTGAGTATATACAAAGCACTGGTGGTGTCTTGACTGTGGAAATTATGTGTACAAATGAAGGCTGCACGATATTAGAAAATCATGCGATATTCGATAACGATACCTCTAATGATATGAATAAAACAACGATAAGTAAAAAAACAACCT
The DNA here is from genome assembly GCF_951216825.1 of Electrona antarctica. Lineage (NCBI taxonomy): Eukaryota > Metazoa > Chordata > Actinopteri > Myctophiformes > Myctophidae > Electrona > Electrona antarctica. Next base: position 4,067,268 of record NC_136809.1, on the reverse strand, counting down.
GACACAAAGAGAAAATACATTAAAAAAAACTATACTGCAATTTTAAGTTTAGCAAACATTAATTCAAATATGTAAAACATATTTCATAAATCTAGCCTAACAAAATGCAATATAATGCCTATGAACTTTGCCTTTCAGTTGCATTATTTGCACATAGCCTAAATGCAAGAATATTAGGCCTGCTGGTGCCATTCAGGATGTAAAATAAAACTATCCTTTCGGATTTGGGGGAGAAGTGGTTTCATGAGGGAGGGGCTACTGGGTGGGAAGGACTTGATATCAAAGGAACATGTTCAGTTGAGGGGCGGTGAGGAGCAGCTCTGCTCCACATGTTCAGTTGAGGGGCGGTGAGGAGCAGCTCTGCTCCACATGTTCAGTTGAGGGGCGGTGAGGAGCAGCTCTGCTCCACATGTTCAGTTGAGGGGCGGTGAGGAGCAGCTCTGCTCCACATGTTCAGTTGAGGGGCGGTGAGGAGCAGCTCTGCTCCACATGTTCAGTTGAGGGGCGGTGAGGAGCGGCTCTGCTCCAGGGTTGTTTAAGGAACATGTTCAGTTGAGGGGCGGTGAGGAGCAGCTCTGAGGGGCGGTGAGGAGCAGCTCTGCTCCAGGGTTGTTTTTGGTAGCAAGTTTTAGTCATAGTCTCATGAATAGTTTTAATTTAGTTTTAGTCACATTTTAGTTTAGATTTTAGTCGAGTAATCTACAGTTGATTTAGTCGAACAAAATGTATTTTGTCGTGCCTTGATGCTGTCGTAATGACTGTTTATTTCACTATAATATATACAACGTTGTGGGCTTGTAGATCGGCTATTTTCAGCATGCAACCAATTGTAAAATCACTTATACTGGATCTCTTGTCCACAAGTGCCTTCCTAACATTTTAGTCTAGTTTTTATTTGTTGACAATTCAGTATATTTAGTTTTAGTTTTAGTCATCATAGCTTAGTTTTTATGTAGTTTCCATTTAGTTTTCGTCAGTGGAAAAAGGTAGTCGACGGACATTTTTCGTCTTAGTTTAAGTCGACAAAATCAACACTGCTGTGCTCAACCTGATCTCCACTCCGCGGTGCCCTGCCGATGGGCTCTGCGGTGCTCTGCCGATGGGGTTGACATAGTAATATATCTCTGCTGTCGGGAGGAAACCTCATAACTCCAAAATGTTCATTTTTCAGGAAATTAAAAATATATTTTTTTCAGGAAATTAAGAAATCCTTGTATTTTTTTAAAACAAAGCAATACTGCCTCATCAAAGTTGGTGTAACTGTATATATAACTGTATATATTGTCAATTACTTCCATGAGAGGGGGAGAGGTGGTGGCTTTAGCAGACATGTTGAGGGTCCAATGGAGTTGAGAGGTTTTGTCCAAAGCACCTTTTATGTTCCAAACAACACACAGACGTAAAGGGTGTTCAATAGCATTGATTTATGCCAAAAAAAACGGAGTTATGAGGTTTCCTCCCGACAGCAACGATATGCCATTTATTTACCTCGTTAAGTGCTGTCCCTGGTGATATGTATTACCTTGCATGACGATACCTCTATCTAAATCTTTATAAATATATCTTGCAGCCTTAGTACGAATGTAAATTGATGTTTGTTTATCTGTTGGTGTAATATGTATTATACTGATTTTCCACACCCGCTCCCTCCAGCCTGTGAACGGTCTGCTGTCCGAGTCGGACATGGGGTGGCCCACCGTGCCCCTGCCCTCTCGCCAGAGCGCTCCCATCCCCGTGCCCATGTGCAACGGCTGTGGCACGTCCTCTGACGGCATGCTGCTGATGCCACCCTCCAGCCTGGGCAAAGGTGGCCAGAAGTATGGTCAGTGGAGTCGCTCGTTTTAACTTTGCATTAACACGGACATGGATCTGAAAAAAGAGAGACGATCTGGGCACTCAAAAGAGAGAAAAGCCTTAAAAAGGCACCTGCCAACATGTTTCCACCAGTAACATGTTGGCAATGTGCATGTGGCTCTATTATGGTGACTATGAGACGTTTTATGTCCCCTACACACTGCACGACGTTCAAAGTCTTCACATGGTCGTCGGATCGCTATGCAGTTCAGTTCGAACCGTCTTGAATTAGGGTATCTTAAGTCATGGTTGTTTCCAGACTGCATGATTGGTCTGCGACAGGAGATGACATACGGAGCAAAACGTCAGGGAGCAAACTCAGATTTGCTTCAGATCGGGGGCCTTGTCGGCGAGCCAAAAAACATTGGTCTTTTTCAGTTGCCCCTCCGGTGCTGGTTCCAACAATGCTGGTGTAACTAAGATGTGTTTTTATTTATTTTATTTGTCTTGGTGGGGTGGATTTATTATTACAATATTATTACAATCATCGCTATTGGGGAGAGAACGTCCTGTCGTTCGGAGTACGCATTGTCAGAAATGCCCATACCACAAATACACTGTCAACATTTATTTTTGAGTGGTGCATGCAACCACTCCTATAGACAGCTATGTGTGTGGCTGTGTGTATATATACATACACATCTCTATCTGTCAGGAGAAAACCTCATAACTTCAAAATGTTAATTTTTCAGGAAATGAAAAATATACATTTTTCAGGAAATAAAGAAAACCTTATATATTTTTTAAACAAAGCAATACAGCCTCATCAATATATATTGTCAATTACTTCCATGAGAGGGGGAGAGGTGGTGGAGTTAGTTGCTTTAGCAGACATTTTGAGGGTCCAATGAAGTTGAGAGGTTTTGTCCAAAGCACTTTTTACTACTTTCCATTGGTTCAATATTTTCGAAACAACACACAGACGTACAGGGTGTTCAATAGCACTGATTTATGCCCCAAAAAAATCACCTCAAAAATGGAGTTGTGACGTTTCCTCCCGACAGTAACGAAAAGGAGAAGTTGCCCATGAAGTTCTGTCTGTGTTTTCAAGGCTCTCCAGACAGCGGAGGTCCAGAGAACATCCCTCCAGTAGGCGTGTTCTGGGACATAGAGAACTGCCACGTGCCCAGCGGGCGCTCGGCCGGCGCCGTGGTCCAGCGCATCCGCAGTCGCTTCTTCCAGGGACACCGCGAGGCGGAGTTCATCTGTGTGTGTGACATCAGCAAGGAGAGCAGGCCCGTCATCCAGGAGCTGAACAACTGCCAGGTAATGCCGACCGCAATGAATCCATACATCATCTTGTATTTAACCCATTTCGACCTGATACCAGATTCTACAAATGTCTTCTAAATCATGATAGTTTTCACAAAAACGTATGTTTCTATATCAGTTGTTCTCAAACTATTTAATGTCAAGGACCCCCAGAATTATATGTAATTGGCCGCCGACCCCCATCTGAAAATATGTTGTTCCAGGGACCCCCACAGTAGCAAAGATTTGAGTTAAAAACGTTCTCTCTGAAGGAATACATATTAAAAGATTTGCGTCACATTTTCATGATTTTTCAAAAATAGCAGATCTACAAGCTCATAGCGCGGCACTCGCCACGCTATGAGCTTGTAGATCTGCTATTTTTCAATAGCTAAAGTGTAACTTAATGCTTAAAACACCCTCTCTTGTTGAAACTCTGACTCCTTACTGCCAGGTGAAAAGAAGTGGCTGGTGACTACTAGCCACTTCCATGTGTATCGGAGGAGACCAACTCGTAGGGGTTGGAACTTGGCAGAGAAAATTCGGAATTGGCATAACAAATTGTTAGAAAACGGTTGGGGGGGGGGGGTTACATGATTTTTGCATGGGGAAAATAAAGGTGACTTCAGACAAGAGGCCGATCTCACGTGAACGTTTACTTCCTCAGGTCACCGTGGCGCACATCAACGCCACCGCCAAGAACGCTGCCGATGATAAACTTCGGCAGAGCCTGCGGCGCTTTGCGGAAACCCACACTGCGCCCGCCACCGTCGTCCTCGTGTCCTGTGAGTTCCCCTCAGCACCACAGAACTATGCCTCGTGTCCTGTGAGTTCCCCTCAGCATCACAGAACTGGGTCTAGTGTCCTGTGAGTTCCCCTCAGCATCACAGAACTGGGCCTCGTGTCCTGTGAGTTCCCCTCAGCACCACAGAACTGGGCCTCGTGTCCTGTGAGTTCCCCTCAGCACCACAGAACTGGGTCTAGTGTCCTGTGAGTTCCCCTCAGCACCACAGAACTGGGCCTAGTGTCCTGTGAGTTCCCCTCAGCATCACAGAACTGGGTCTAGTGTCCTGTGAGTTCCCCTCAGCATCACAGAACTGGGCCTAGTGTCCTCTGAGTTCCCCTCAGCACCACAGAACTGGGCCTAGTGTCCTGTGAGTTCCCCTCAGCACCACAGAACTGGGCCTAGTGTCCTGTGAGTTCCCCTCAGCACCACAGAACTGGGTCTAGTGTCCTGTGAGTTCCCCTCAGCATCACAGAACTGGGTCTAGTGTCCTGTGAGTTCCCCTCAGCACCACAGAACTGGGCCTAGTGTCCTGTGAGTTCCCCTCAGCACCACAGAACTGGGCCTAGTGTCCTGTGAGTTCCCCTCAGCATCACAGAACTGGGTCTAGTGTCCTGTGAGTTCCCCTCAGCATCACAGAACTGGGTCTAGTGTCCTGTGAGTTCCCCTCAGCACCACAGAACTGGGTCTAGTGTCCTGTGAGTTCCCCTCAGCACCACAGAACTGGGCCTAGTGTCCTGTGAGTTCCCCTCAGCACCACAGAACTGGGCCTAGTGTCCTGTGAGTTCCCCTCAGCATCACAGAACTGGGCCTAGTGTCCTGTGAGTTCCCCTCAGCATCACAGAACTGGGCCTAGTGTCCTGTGAGTTCCCCTCAGCATCACATAACTGGGTCTAGTGTCCTGTGAGTTCCCCTCAGCACCACAGAACTGGGCCTAGTGTCCTGTGAGTTCCCCTCAGCATCACAGAACTGGGCCTCGTGTCCTGTGAGTTCCCCTCAGCATCACAGAACTGGGTCTAGTGTCCTGTGAGTTCCCCTCAGCACCACAGAACTGGGCCTAGTGTCCTGTGAGTTCCCCTCAGCATCACAGAACTGGGCCTAGTGTCCTGTGAGTTCCCCTCAGCACCACAGAACTGGGCCTAGTGTCCTGTGAGTTCCCCTCAGCATCACAGAACTGGGTCTAGTGTCCTGTGAGTTCCCCTCAGCATCACAGAACTGGGCCTGTGAGTTCCCCTCAGCACCACAGAACTGGGCCTAGTGTCCTGTGAGTTCCCCTCAGCACCACAGAACTGGGCCTAGTGTCCTGTGAGTTCCCCTCAGCATCACAGAACTGGGCCTGTGAGTTCCCCTCAGCACCACAGAACTGGGCCTAGTGTCCTGTGAGTTCCCCTCAGCACCACAGAACTGGGCCTAGTGTCCTGTGAGTTCCCCTCAGCACCACAGAACTGGGCCTAGTGTCCTGTGAGTTCCCCTCAGCATCACAGAACGGGGCCTAGTGTCCTGTGAGTTCCCCTCAGCATCACAGAACTGGGCCTAGTGTCCTGTGAGTTCCCCTCAGCATCACAGAACTGGGTCTAGTGTCCTGTGAGTTCCCCTCAGCACCACAGAACTGGGCCTAGTGTCCTGTGAGTTCCCCTCAGCACCACAGAACTGGGTCTAGTGTCCTGTGAGTTCCCCTCAGCATCACAGAACTGGGTCTAGTGTCCTGTGAGTTCCCCTCAGCACCACAGAACTGGGCCTAGTGTCCTGTGAGTTCCCCTCAGCACCACAGAACTGGGCCTAGTGTCCTGTGAGTTCCCCTCAGCACCACAGAACTGGGTCTAGTGTCCTGTGAGTTCCCCTCAGCATCACAGAACTGGGTCTAGTGTCCTGTGAGTTCCCCTCAGCATCACAGAACTGGGCCTGTGAGTTCCCCTCAGCACCACAGAACTGGGCCTCGTGTCCTGTGAGTTCCCCTCAGCATCACAGAACTGGGCCTGTGAGTTCCCCTCAGCACCACAGAACTGGGCCTCGTGTCCTGTGAGTTCCCCTCAGCATCACAGAACGGGGCCATACGTCTAGAACGGGGTTCTGTATCTCTGATTGTCTCCATGAAGGCACACAGAACTGGGCCATACGTCTAGAACGGGGTTCTGTATCTCTGATTGTCTCCATGAAGGCACACAGAACGGGGCCAGCTGTCTAGAACGGGGTTCTGTATCTCTGATTGTCTCCATGAAGGCACACAGAACGGGGCCATACGTCTAGAACGGGGTTCTGTATCTCTGATTGTCTCCATGAAGGCACACAGGACGGGGCCAGCTGTCTAGAACGGGGTTCTGTATCTCTGATTGTCTCCATGAAGGCACACAGAACGGGGCCAGCTGTCTAGAACGGGGTTCTGTATCTCTGATTGTCTCCATGAAGGCACACAGAACGGGGCCATACGTCTAGAACGGGGTTCTGTATCTCTGATTGTCTCCATGAAGGCACACAGGACGGGGCCAGCTGTCTAGAACGGGGTTCTGTATCTCTGATTGTCTCCATGAAGGCACACAGAGATGCAATCGCATTCAGCAGTGGGTTTTCAACCCTTTTCATGTCGAGGTCCATTATTTATTCTGCATTTGAGCCACGGAACCACCGTTTGATGAGATCTTAGCCTCTCTGACTCAGATTTCGTCCACAATTCCATGCTGTATTGATGTTGGTACCATTAGGAGAGATAACAGCCAAATGTTGAATATAACAATTCCAATACATTCTCTATAACTAATGCAGATGTTTAACAATAATTTAACTATGTCAAATGAAACCAAATGGACCCGTAAGGGTCTATAAGGGTCCCTTTGGTTACCAACTCCATAATTTTAGCTGGAACCCCCTCAAAGACCACTGGTTGAAAGCCCCTGGCGTACAGCACACCACAAGCTGAACTGACGCCAATCATCGCTTAATGTTGGCACATGATTTAAGATGATATGCAAATCACAAGGAAAGCAATTGTACTCAACAGGAAGCCTGAAGATATTCAACAGGAAGCCTGAAGATATTCAACAGGAAGCCTGAAGATATTCAACAGACGCTTCATGATACAACTTGCTTATTAACCCATTTAGGCCGGACGTTGAAATAAAATAAAAAGTCTTCTAAATCATGACATTTCTCTGAAAAACCTCATGTTTCTGTATCGGTGGTTCTCAATATTTAATTATATGTTATATGTTACATTATATGTAATATTAGCCGCCGACCCCCATCTGAAAATAATGTTGTTCCAGGGACCCCCCCAGAAGCAAAGATTTGAGTTAAAAACTGGAACTCTGAAAGAATGTATAGGCAATGATTTGAGGCACATTTTAACGATTTTTCAAAAATAGCAGACCTACAAGCTCGTAGCGCGGCACTCGATGCCACGCTACAAGCTTGTAGATCTGCTTCTTTTTCAATAGCGAAAGTATAACAAAATGGGTTCCCGCCCAGAATGGGTTAAAATAAAACACAATCATGTTTTGTAGTAATTCTTACACATTTTCCCCATAACTTGCAGCGGACGTGAACTTTGCCAGTGAGCTGAGCGACCTGCGCCATCGCCACGGGTTCCAGGTGATCCTGGTCCACGGCAGCCACACCTCCCCCGCCCTGCTGCAGCACGCCCATCGACACGTCGCCTTCGCCGAGATCACCGCCGACCTGCCGCCACGTATAGCCATCGATGCTCAGGTAGGACACACAGTCTGCTGGGGTTCGTCCCAATCCCCCAACGCTTGATTGTCCCATTCAGGACGGGAACCCCTTTTGGTGTTTTAACCCATTTTGGGCGGGAACCCCTTTTGGTGTTTTAAACATTATGTTATAATTTAGCTATTGAAAAATAGCAGATCTACAAGCTCATAGTGCGCCACCGAGTGGTGCGCTACGAGCTTGTAGGTCTGCTATTTTTTAGAAATCGTGAAAATATTTATTTCAGAAAACTGGAGGATTTAGATTTTTTTTTTAAATTTCGAGGTCAGGCCTAAATGGGTTAACACGAGGCCTGCCAGGAACATAGACACGTAGAATAGCGTAGCGTGCCACACCCGGAAAAGCCGTTTTAACAGCGATGTATTCTTTAATGCATGTTTTAATACGATCGTATCGAAAGCTACCGTTCATTAGCTCTGTTATGCTTCTGAGCCAATGGCCGCGGCCATTTTGAAGATGTGCGCGCAATCGCGCATCCACTTACATTGCCTGCTCTGTTTTCAGACGGCTGTATCTCACAGAAGCGACATTGGAGGGGTCGCTTTGTCCCAGACAAGCGTTTTCAACGGCCTGTAGCAGGCGCTGTGATACTCGCGGTCCACTTTTTCCACCACCGACCGAGAGAACAAGCACCAGCTTCGTCAACACACACGGAATGGTTTCATAGTAAAATGCGATTACGGATATTTGGCTCTTCAAAGTAAGTGTTACGCGCGATAAAACCCTGGCAGGACGCGGCGGAGGGATTGAATAATGGTAGCGGTCAAACGGTTTTAAGCATTACTAGCCCTTACCCGTTGTGAAATACTTGCCTCCTTGTAGCCGCGGGGGGTACTGCGCTCTGTGGCCGCGGGGGGTACTGCGCTCTGTGCCCGCGGGGGGTACTGCGCTCTGTGGCCGCGGGGGGTACTGCGCTCTGTGGCCGCGGGGGGTACTGCGCTCTGTGGCCGCGGGGGGTACTGCGCTCTGTGGCCGCGGGGGGTACTGCGCTCTGTGGCCGCAGGAGGTACTGCGCCCTGGGTGTGTTTTCGCATTTTTAATTCACTAATAAATTAATTATTAATTTATAATTTGTTAAATTGGAAAAAGGGCTTTGTTAAGACTATTATTATTGTCAATGCCTGTGTGAAAAGTGGGAGTGATTGGTGCAGGCAGTGAGGAGCTACGGCAGTCACAGTGACAGACAGACATTGTGAGAATTATAGTATGATGATGATGATATACTTTAGCTATTGAAAAATAGCAGATCTAGCAGGTCTAGCAGGCAGTTGCTATTTTTTTGAAAAATCATGAAAATGTGGCACAAATCTTTGAGTAAATATTCTTTCAGAGCGAACGTTTTTAACTCTAATCTTTGCTTCTGGGGGGGGGGGGGGGGGGGGGGTCCCTGGAACAACATATTTTCAGATGGGGGGGTCAGCGGCCAAATACAGATAATTCTGGGTGTCCTTGACATGAAAAGGGTTGAGCACCACTGACATAGAAACATAGGTTTTTCAGAAAACTGTCAGAACCCTTTTTTTTTTAGAATCGTCCTCCAGTCCAAATGGATTATTTGATCTTGGTCTTTTTCAGTGGATCAGTATAAATGACCACTATTATAATCCTCAGTATTCGTTTAACTGGAATGGAACCGATCCATTCACCTCTTGAGTTACAGAGCCTTAATAAAGGTCTATTTGGTTCCATTTGTACCTCTTGAGTTACAGAGCCTTAATAAAGGTCTATTTGGTTCCATTTGTACACTCTTGAGTTACAGAGCCTTAATAAAGGTCTATTTGGTTCCATTTGTACCTCTTGAGTTACAGAGCCTTAATAAAGGTCTATTTGGTTCCATTTGTACACTCTTGAGTTACAGAGCCTTAATAAAGGTCTATTTGGTTCCATTTGTACACTCTTGAGTTACAGAGCCTTAATAAAGGTCTATTTGGTTCCATTTGTACACTCTTGAGTTACAGAGCCTTAATAAAGGTCTATTTGGTTCCATTTGTACACTCTTGAGTTACAGAGCCTTAATAAAGGTCTATTTGGTTCCATTTGTACACTCTTGAGTTACAGAGCCTTAATAAAGGTCTATTTGGTTCCATTTGTACACTCTTGAGTTACAGAGCCTTAATAAAGGTCTATTTGGTTCCATTTGTACACTCTTGAGTTACAGAGCCTTAATAAAGGTCTATTTGGTTCCATTTGTACACTCTTGAGTTACAGAGCCTTAATAAAGGTCTATTTGGTTCCATTTGTACACTCTTGAGTTACAGAGCCTTAATAAAGGTCTATTTGGTTCCATTTGTACACTCTTGAGTTACAGAGCCTTAATAAAGGTCTATTTGGTTCCATTTGTACACTCTTGAGTTACAGAGCCTTAATAAAGGTCTATTTGGTTCCATTTGTACACTCTTGAGTTACAGAGCCTTAATAAAGGTCTATTTGGTTCCATTTGTACACTCTTGAGTTACAGAGCCTTAATAAAGGTCTATTTGGTTCCATTTGTACACTCTTGAGTTACAGAGCCTTAATAAAGGTCTATTTGGTTCCATTTGTACACTCTTGGAGTTAAACCATCACTCAGGACTTTCTTTAGTGCAGCGATCATCTCTCATCATTTCAGTCTGACTTTAACAAGGTCTGAGTAACGCAATTGGAATGTTGAAATATGTGAGCTTTTGTCAGCGAGTTATGCCACCTTGACAGCAAAAACCACATGGTCAGATTTTCATATGATCTGCTGCTTGTGTTCAGGGCTGGACTGGGACAAAAATTCGGCCCGGTCATTTTCGCGTGAATTTGGCCCAGACCGGCCCACCGTCCACAACCAGCGCGCAGATAGCAGAAACTCTACCGCCCGCTCCGTCGAGGCACACACACACACACACACACACAAACAAGCCCTAATACCACCACTTTTACAGAACAACATAAATGATACAAACCAAACAGACAACTACACAACCCTTTGTAGAGGGTCTATTTGTCACTCACTGATACAGGTACAGTGAAATTATCATGATGGCACTGGCAGAATGGCAGCAGGCCCGGACCTTTCCTGGTGGCCTGCCGCCTATTGGCCTACCTGTCCTGTCCAAATAAAAATGTTTTTTTTTTATTATCATGGCGGCCCCCTACCGGGAATATGCCCGGTACGTCCTGTGGCCAGTCCAGCCCTGCTTGTGTTGTGAAAAGGGGATAACTGCCTTCATGTCTTGTCACAAAGAGAAAAGAATCCAAACCCAGAGTGCGGCGCTGTTTCTCCCTCCTCCCTCCCTCCCTTCCTCCCCCCCAGCCTAGTTTCAACCTGCTCTATGTGCACAACCTTCCTGTCAACTGTGACAAGAACTTCCGGAACGCCGTGAAGGTGCGTCTCCGCCGCCTGTCGGACAACTGCGGCGGCAAGGTGCTGGGCGTGTCCCAGGGCACGGCCGTGCTCCGCTTCGGCAGCCAAGAGGCGGCCGAGCGCGCCCGCCGGCGCATGGACAACGAAGACGTGTTTGGCCACAGCATCAGCCTCTCGTTTTCCCCCCGGCCCAAAGACGATACGGCCCCAGAGTCCGAGCCACAGCTCCATGCTGCCGCCGCCATGCCCCAGTCCTGTCAGTTCCAGGACACTGTGCCCGTCCGTCCCCCGTCCCTACCCTTCTCCTTTCTGCCCCTGGAGAAGCTGCCCAGGTCGCCCCGGAGGCGGCGGCGAGCAGCCCGCCTCTGCCAGACCCCCAGCCTCATGCCCGAAAGGCCCTACAGCCCCCGGAGGGGCTGCAGTGGGCCTCCCGGCGGCGTCCCAGCCAAGCCCCATCAGGTCAGCAGCCGTGACAGTGCCTGCACCCCCACCACCACCCACCCCTAAAACTCCCCCCGATCGCCTATAAATCCCTGCCTGAGATTTGTGCATGACGCTTCTTAACTGATGTGCCGTGGTATCGCTTGTGCATGACGCTTCTTAACTGATGTGCCGTGGTATGACGCTTCTTAACTGATGTGCCGTGGTATGACGCTTCTTAACTGATGTGCCGTGGTATGACGCTTCTTAACTGATGTGCCGTGGTATCGCTTGCTGTGTGTTCTTCTTAACTGATGTGCCGTGGTATCGCTTGCTGTGTGTTCTTCTTAACTGATGTGCCGTGGTATCGCTTGCTGTGTGTTCTTCTTAACTGATGTGCCGTGGTATCGCTTGCTGTGTGTTCTTCTTAACTGATGTGCCGTGGTATCGCTTGCTGTGTGTTCTTCTTAACTGATGTGCCGTGGTATCGCTTGCTGTGTGTGTGATTCATCTGCTTAACCCTTCTCTGTGCTCGCAAGCAGCTTCTAGGTCTGATTAATCTGCCTAACCCTTCTCTGTGCTCGCAAGCAGCTTCTAGGTCTTAAACGAGTGCTCTTTCTGTTGCCGTCATTGCGTGATAGGCCCCCTTCTGTCTGATAGGCCCCCTTCTGTCTGATAGGCCCCCTTCTGTCTGATAGGCCCCCTTCTGTCTGATAGGCCCCCTTCTGTCTGATAGGCCCCCTTCTGTCTGATAGGCCCCCTTCTGTCTGATAGGCCCCCTTCTGTCTGATAGGCCCCCTTCTGTCGTGATAGGCCCCCTTCTGTCTGATAGGCCCCCTTCTGTCTGATAGGCCCCCTTCTGTCGCTGATAGGCCCCCTTCTGTCGTTGATAGGCCCCCTTCTGTCTGATAGGCCCCCTTCTGTCTGATAGGCCCCCTTCTGTCTGATAGGCCCCCTTCTGTCTGATAGGCCCCCTTCTGTCTGATAGGCCCCCTTCTGATAGGCCCCCTTCTGTCTGATAGGCCCCCTTCTGTCTGATAGGCCCCCTTCTGATAGGCCCCCTTCTGTCTGATAGGCCCCCTTCTGTCTGATAGGCCCCCTTCTGATAGGCCCCCTTCTGTCGTTGTCAATGTTTGTCTGGTTTTATGTTCCATTTGTCGTCTGTTGTGTGAAATATCTGTTAATCTAATATAGCTTGGTATGATTTAAATAATGTAGTTCTCCGCCTGCAGTGCCTTGGTATGATTGGCTGATTTAAATAATGTAGTTCTCCGCCTGCAGTGCCTTGGTATGATTGGCTGATTTAAATAATGTAGTTCTCCGCCTGCAGTGCCTTGGTATGATTGCCTACATCCATGTAGTTCATAATGTAGTTCTCCGCCTGCAGTGCCTTGGTATGATTGCCTACATCCATGTAGTTCATAATGTAGTTCTCCGCCTGCAGTGCCTTGGTATGATTGGTCTGATTTAAATAATGTAGTTCTCCGCCTGCAGTGCCTTGGTATGATTGCCTACATCCATGTAGTTCATAATGTAGTTCTCCGCCTGCAGTGCCTTGGTATGATTGGTCTGATTTAAATAATGTAGTTCTCCGCCTGCAGTGCCTTGGTATGATTGCCTACATCCATGTAGTTCTGTAAAGAATACTAACCTGACCATTGCTTTTTTTTTTTTCTTTGCCTAATCAAACAAAACTCAGGTGGAGTTCCATGCATGACTGAATATTTGCCATTTCCATGCCAATTCCTGTATTCTCTCCCCTTGCCTTGTTTTCATTCTCTCCCTTGCCTTGTTTTCATTCTCTCCCTTGCCTTGTTTAAGCTTGTTTTGAGCTAACAAACTGTTACTTTCCCCTGGTTGTGTTCTAACCTCCCGTCTGCCTGTGTCTCTGTGGTCCAGGAGCTGCTAGGTGGAGGTGCTGGTGGTGGAGGTGGTGGTGTGGAGAACAAGCCCAAGCTGGGCTTCCACCACCTGGACAAAGAGCGTACCGGCTCCTCCTCCCCCCACAGCAACGGGGAGACGGTGACCACAGAACAGCTGCCCAAGGCTGGCCTCATCGGGGAGTCCATGTACCGGAGAAGGTACTAGTTGGAATGATGACGTAAATCGAAGAGTAATGTGATTTTAATCTTTCGCTAAGAAATTGTGGATTAACTCTTCTGTCTCTCTTAACGTAGAAGAGAGTGCTCTAGTCCTCGCAGTGCGACAGACTCGTCGACGGAGCGAGGAGACTTCCATGTCAGCACGCCCTCTGCCTTCAGCAAGCTGAACCTCCACAGGAGCTTCAGCCCCCTGGTCCACACCCAGGGCACCTGGTCCCCCAGGTGAGTTTCAGTCCCCTGGTCCACACCCAGGGCACCTGGTCCCCCAGGTGAGCTTCAGCCCCCTGGTCCACACCCAGGGCACCTGGTCCCCCAGGTGAGTTTCAGTCCCCTGGTCCACACCCAGGGTACCTGGTCCCCCAGGTGAGTTTCAGTCCCCTGGTCCACACCCAGGGTACCTGGTCCCCCAGGTGAGTTTCAGTCCCCTGGTCCACACCCAGGGTACCTGGTCCCCCAGGTGAGTTTCAGTCCCCTGGTCCACACCCAGGGCACCTGGTCCCCCAGGTGAGTTTCAGTCCCCTGGTCCACACCCAGGGCACCTGGTCCCCCAGGTGAGTTTCAGTCCCCTGGTCCACACCCAGGGCACCTGGTCCCCCAGGTGAGTTTCAGTCCCCTGGTCCACACCCAGGGCACCTGGTCCCCCAGGTGAGTTTCAGTCCCCTGGTCCACACCCAGGGCACCTGGTCCCCCAGGTGAGTTTCAGTCCCCTGGTCCACACCCAGGGCACCTGGTCCCCCAGGTGAGTTTCAGCCCCCTGGTCCACACCCAGGGCACCTGGTCCCCCAGGTGAGTTTCAGCCCCCTGGTCCACACCCAGGGCACCTGGTCCCCCAGGTGAGTTTCAGCCCCCTGGTCCACACCCAGGGCACCTGGTCCCCCAGGTGAGTTTCAGCCCCCTGGTCCACACCCAGGGCACCTGGTCCCCCAGGTGAGTTTCAGCCCCCTGGTCCACACCCAGGGTACCTGGTCCCCCAGGTGAGTTTCAGCCCCCTGGTCCACACCCAGGGTACCTGGTCCCCCAGGTGAGTTTCAGTCCCCTGGTCCACACCCAGGGTACCTGGTCCCCCAGGTGAGTTTCAGCCCCCTGGTCCACACCCAGGGTACCTGGTCCCCCAGGTGAGTTTCAGCCCCCTGGTCCACACCCAGGGCACCTGGTCCCCCAGGTGACACCTTACAGAGTCCTAACCTACATGGGCAAGTAGGGGAGGACATCTCTAGGTGGCATGCCATGCCAATCCGATTCAGAGGGCTACGATTCCATTATAAATCGATTACTGATGCACCGTGATGTGTCAGATTTATTTCCGGGCGGAAACCCCATGTGGCGCAACTTTGGAATATACTTTCAGAGCGAATGTTTTTAACTCAAATCTTTGCTTCTAGGGTGGGGGGTCCCTGGAACAACATGTTTTCAGATGGGGGTCCGTGGCCAAATACAGATAATTCTGGGGGTCCTTGACATGAAAAAGGTTGAGCATCACTGATATAGAAACATAGGGTTTTTCAGAAAACTGTCAGGATTTTAGAAGGCATTTGTAGAATCGTCCTCGGGGTCTAAATGGGTTATTAAAAAGTTATCCTTTCCTCTCTCCGTCCGTCCGTTCCCGCCTCCAGGAGCGCGTCTCCCTGCCTGTCCAGCCGCTCCTCCCCCCTCCTGGCGGCCCCCCGCAGTCCCTGTCGCTCTGACGAGCCCTTCTCCGAGGGGGCCGACGTCCAGGTGACCAACCTGGACTACCGGATGTCCCGCAAGGACCTCCAGCAGGCGCTGCTCGACACCTTCTCCCGCTACGGCAAGGTGGGTTGTGGTGGTGCAGTGCAGGGTTTTTTCTTTATTTATTTTTACCAGCTGATTCGAAGAATCGGGCTGGTCTATATTAGGATGGGAAACTTGCAACATGAGATCGACACGAGATCATTCTGCTGAGTGTTGCCAAGTCTGCATATTTCCAGCCAGGTCTGCATATTCCAGCCTGCATATTTCCAGCCTAACGTGGAGGCTGCTTCGCTTATTTCTGTCACGACAGTTGGCAACACTGGCAACCATACTGCCGAGTACTTCTTGCTGAGTGTTGCCAAGTCTGCATATTTCAAAAGCCCACAAAAAAGACCTTTCAACACACTACTTACACACACTCCAACTCGCTTATAATTCGCGGACCTGGCAACACTGCCTCCCCTCGCGCCATTGGCTCAGACACACACGCACACACACACACACACACGCCTGGAAGCCACCGCCCACTGTGATCTCTCCTCAGGAGAAGAGAAACAGCGGAGGAGGAGGAGGAGGAATTGTCGCCTCACGATTTCGCTTATTCCTTCTACATCTCTGTATATAAAATATAGCTAACTCATCCAAACTCTTAGTTACATCAATATTGTTCTTCGCCAATAGTTGGATTGTGCCAAAGTATTACGCTTATAGAGTTCGCATTGGCCAATTCCATTGCCACGCACATTCACAGCCATTTCACATCGCGGTGGTTTGACCCAGAGCCAACTCATACAGTTACGACATTGAGGGGGCAGAAACCGAGCGCTCGAGCGCTGTTCATGCAGGCTGAACTGAACAGTTTCGGGAGACAAACGCAGCAGTTACTTATGCACCATGCTAATGCTTGCTAAAGCTAATGTTGACAGCCTGTGTGTGTGCGTGCTTGCAGCTATGGCTTGCAGGAGAGAGAGGCAGGCGGAGCGGAGGGGTCTCGTCTCGCGCAGCGTGTGTGTGCCCTCTTCCATGGCATTTGCAACAAACACAAACATTCTCCCATGTTGATAAGAGTATTTTGAAAAGCACTAAAGCAGTGGTTCTGAACCTGTGGTCTGGGGACCACCAGGTGGTCCCCAGCTACATGATGGAGACTTGGTAACCAAATGAACCCTTAGAGATCTTTAACTCTTGCGAGTACAATTAAACCAAGTGGGTCCTTTTGGTTCAATTTCACACTCAACAGTTGAAAAAATGTTAAACATCTGCATTACTTCTACACAATTTCAGAATGTAGCAAAATCAACTTGATCAACATTGGCCTGTTATCTCTCCTAATGGTACCAACATCAATACAGTTCTTTAGTTTGGGTCTGGAAGGCTAAATGTCATCAAATGGTGGTCCGTGGCTCAAATGCAGAATAAATAATGGGCCTTGATATGACAAATCTTGACAACCACTGATTTAAGGTATATTTAGAACGGATAAAAATATGCGATTAATTTGCGATTAACTATGGACAATCATGTGATTAATCGCGATTACATATTTGAACATATTCGATTGACAGCCCTATTATTATATAAGACAGAGGCAACAATTGTGCAAATAGCCAATCCACAAGTTCACAACGACCTTGGACATCTGCTATTTCACAACATTTATCTGTGGAACCATTCTGTTGCTTGTCTGGGTGGGGGGGTCCCCACTTCAAATATGATTACTTTGGCGGGTCACAGCCTGAAAAGCCTCCTAAAATTGCTAGCCTACCACCTTGATATTACCAAAAAAAAATTGTAACTTGTTGCCTTATCTAACTATTCATTGATTCACTCCCAAAATCCATTTGGCCAAAAAAAAAAAATCACACCTGTGAAGTGTGGGGCGCTCACTTCGCATTCTCTCATGTTGGGCTAGTTTGTGTCAAGGTGATGTATGTTTGCTCAGCAGTTGCTGATGTCTGCTCAGGAGGTTTGAGTGTTTACTCAGACCGAAAACAAATTAGAGGGAACATTGCCGCGCACCAACCTCTGCAGGGACACCCCTTATATTAAACACACATCTATACGGAAGCTGCTGGTTATTATTCATATTGAATCAATTCTTCAATTGCATTGATTGAATATAAGGGGGGTCCCTGCGGAGGTTGGTGCGGTGGTCCGTGGCAATGTTCCCTCTAATTTGTTTTCGCTCTGTTAAATCAAGCTACAGACAACACATTCCAAATAACCTCCATTTCCTCTAATGACTTGATAGTCACCAATGTTTCGTTCCATTTTGTACTAGGCTACACTTACCTGGACAGATCCTGTTGTTGTTTACACACACACACACATAAACAGACACAGATATATACATTTCAGATAATAGCACAATTCTGAAGATTGTAATCAGCTGGTTATTAATTGATTTGAATCAATTCTTGTTTAATGTTTTTTTATGGCTTCCGCCTTTATTTTATATTATGGAGGGACAGACAGTAGGCTGACAGGAAATGGGGAGAGAGATGGGGGGGGGGGGGGGAAGACATGCAGTAAAGGCCGTCGGGATCGGAGGTCGAACCCGTGGCACACTGCCAGGCTGGATTACCAGCCAAGGTGCCTGGACCACTGAGCCACGGCCCAGGCTGGATTACCAGCCAAGGTGCCTGGACCACTGAGCCACGGCCCAGGCTGGATTACCAGCCAAGGTGCCTGGACCACTGAGCCACGGCCAAGGCTGGATTACCAGCCAAGGTGCCTGGACCACTGAGCCACGGCCCAGGCTGGATTACCAGCCAAGGTGCCTGGACCACTGAGCCACGGCCCAGGCTGCGGTGCAGTGTTTTTGACCTGAATAGATTTTTTTCTTTTTTGTTTCTTTTGTAACCATGTTGGGGTTGTACTTGACATGTGGTGTGGTGTTTTTTGCAGGTGAAGGCCGTGGAGCTCAGCCCTCACACGGACTACCAGCTGAAAGCCACGGTCCAGATGTTCTCCCTCCAGCAGGCCATCAGTGCGGTCAGCGGTCTCCACCGCTACAAGATAGGAGGGAAGCGCATGCAGGTCTCTCTGGTCACCGGGGGCAGCAACAACAAGTCCCTGGCACTGCTCAGGTACAGTGTATAAGTCAAGTCCCTGGCACTGCTCAGGTACAGTGTATAAGTCAAGTCCCTGGCACTGCTCAGGTACAGTGTATAAGTCAAGTCCCTGGCACTGCTCAGGTACAGTGTATAAGTCAAGTCCCTGCCACTGCTCAGGTACAGTGTATAAGTCAAGTCCCTGGCACTGCTCAGGTACAGTGTATAAGTCAAGTCCCTGGCACTGCTCAGGTACAGTGTATAAGTCAAGTCCCTGCCACTGCTCATGTACAGTGTATAAGTCAAGTCCCTGGCACTGCTCAGGTACAGTGTATAAGTAAAGTCCCTGGCACTGCTCAGGTACAGTGTATAAGTCAAGTCCCTGGCACTGCTCAGGTACAGTGTATAAGTCAAGTCCCTGGCACTGCTCAGGTACAGTGTATAAGTCAAGTCCCTGCCACTGCTCAGGTACAGTGTATAAGTCAAGTCCCTGGCACTGCTCAGGTACAGTGTATAAGTCAAGTCCCTGGCACTGCTCAGGTACAGTGTATAAGTCAAGTCCCTGCCACTGCTCAGGTACAGTGTATAAGTCAAGTCCCTGCCACTGCTCAGGTACAGTGTATAAGTCAAGTCCCTGCCACTGCTCAGGTACAGTGTATAATACACATGATGTTTGATTACGTCAGTCGTTCTCAAACTATTTCATGTCGAGGACCCAAAAATGATATGGAATTGGACGCGGACCCCCACCTGAAATATATTGTTCCAGGGACCCCCCCCCCCAGAAGCAAAGATTTGAGTTAAAAACGTTCGCTCCGAAAGAATATATATTGAAAGATTTGTGCCACATTTTCAGGATTTTTCAAAAATATTGAAGATCGTAGCTACGAGCTTGTAGTTCAATAGCTAAAGTATAACAATTTTAACATAATGCTTACGACACCAACATGGGTTCCCGTCCTGAATGGGTTAGCCCATTTTAGACCTGAGGACAATAAGTGCCTTCTAAATCCTGAACTAAGTTTTCTGAAAAAATTAAAAAAATGACAAACTGCTGTTGCTATATACTGTACTATATACTGTACATGATGAGGACTATAACCCCAAAGGGCTTCCCATCTTGAAAGGACATGCTTTGTTTCTATAGCACTGAGATTATCAGCATCCTTCAAGACGCACCTGCCCACTGCCTTCCTCTTTTCAAATTCACAGAGATCTACGAGAAGAAGTAAGCAATACGTCTTATCTTATATCGTTTTTGAAATGTGTACACTCAAAATTAATTTTCACGTCCACCGTCCCCTTCGCCACACTCCACCCCCCCGTGGCGGTGGCTCAGGGGTAGAGTGGCTGGATGGTAACGGCAAGGTCGCCAGTTCGAACCCTCAGAGTTTGTGTCGAAGTGTCCTTGAGCAAGACTCTGAACCCCTAATTGCTCCTGATGTGCTGGTTGGTGCCTTGCATGGTTTCCACCGCCGTCGTGTATGAATGTGTGTGTGACTGGGTGAATGTAATGCACAATCTCTGTAAAGCGCCTTGGATAAAGGCGCTATATAAATGCATTTACCGTTTACTCCAAGGTGTTCCCGCAAACTGGTAGTGGGCGACCTCTACAGGCTGCCGGAGGTGGTGGCGCTGCGGGACCAGGGAGGTTCCAGGCTGCTGTGTCTGCTCCCCAACAGCCACATGAGGCAGAGTCCCCTGGGGGGTTCCTCCCAGTCCCAGGAGGGCTCCTCTTCGGCCAGCGGCAGCCCGGTGGTCTTTGAGGAGCTGGAGTATCACGAGCCCATCTGCCGTCACCACTACACCCAGCAGGACTTCAGGTACGGGAAACAGAACATGTTAAAAGTAAAAAATATTTAGGACGACCGCTGAGCCGATTCTACTCTATGGCTCCGAGACATGGACACTTTCAAAGAAATTAGAGAAACTTACACCCGCCTTCTAATGAGAGCGCAAAATCTGTATTGGAAGAGCCACCCGCAGTCCCGCCCCCTTTCATGACGACGCCAGGCCCAGGAAATGAATCCCAATGCATTTTTCCCATAGACATTTCAAAAAGTATTTATTTAAAGACCTTTTAAGCGTCGTACGAAGCCAACTCGAGTCGTGACAAATCATGACAACAAACACAATATTTTGGACCAAACAAATAATTACAAAGAAGAAAAACAAGTGTTGTAACCTGCCGTTTTTTTCTAATTCTTTGTTCGGCCCAAAACATTGTGTTTATTGTCATGATTTGTCACGACAAGAGTTGACTTTGTCCGCGGCGTAAATGTCTTTAAATAAATACTTTTTGAAAAGTCTGAGGAAAATGAACAGGGATTTTCCGGGTCTGGAAAGGGGGCGGGACTGCTCTATAAGATCCCATTGGTAGTGAATGATGTCTCTGTTTGTCCCCCTGCAGTGAGGCTGACTTTGACCCCGACTCCTATAAGATCCCATTCGTGGTGATGTCTCTGAGTGCCTTGGCCTCTCAGGTCCACAGTCTGCTGCAGGCACACGATGGCACCCTGCCTCTGCTTAGGTAAGAGTTCATTAACACACAGCCTCTCAGGTCCACAGTCTGCTGCAGGCACACGACGGCACCCTGCCTCTGCTTAGGTAAGAGTTCATTAACACACAGCCTCTCAGGTCCACAGTCTGCTGCAGGCACACGACGGCACCCTGCCTCTGCTTAGGTAAGAGTTCATTAACACACAGCCTCTCAGGTCCACAGTCTGCTGCAGGCACACGATGGCACCCTGCCTCTGCTTAGGTAAGAGTTCATTAACACACAGCCTCTCAGGTCCACAGTCTGCTGCAGGCACACGATGGCACCCTGCCTCTGCTTAGGTAAGAGTTCATTAACACACAGCCTCTCAGGTCCACAGTCTGCTGCAGGCACACGATGGCACCCTGCCTCTGCTTAGGTAAGAGTTCATTAACACACAGCCTCTCAGGTCCACAGTCTGCTGCAGGCACACGACGGCACCCTGCCTCTGCTTAGGTAAGAGTTCATTAACACACAGCCTCTCAGGTCCACAGTCTGCTGCAGGCACACGACGGCACCCTGCCTCTGCTTAGGTAAGAGTTCATTAACACACAGCCTGAGTTTACATAATATAGTGACTGTAAGAGCTAGATGTTAAAGGAGAATTCCATGCTAGAAGGCTTTCTTACCTTTTATTTGTAGTTGTTACGTCCAGGTGTTATTTGTAGTTGTTACGTCCCCACCAAAGAGCTCCAGGTGTTATTTTGTGCAAAAGTGCATTATTGGCTATTTCCCCTAATATAAGCCCTCAATGGGGGTTGGGTTTTTGTGATTTTTGAGTGATGGAAATAAGCAAATGAGCACAACGCCCCATTCAATTCAGTTAATTGAGGGCATATATTAGGGAGAGATGGCCGGTCCTGCCTCTGAGATGCACCAGACTGGCCTGCCATAGGCTAGAGGCCTCTGAGACGCACCAGACTGGCCTGCTATAGGCTAGAGGCTTCTGAGATGCACCAGACTGGCCTCCCATAGGCTAGAGGCCTCTGAGATGCCCCAGACTGGCCTCCCATAGGCTAGGCTTCTGAGATGCACCAGACTGGCCTGCCATAGGCTAGAGGCTGCCTTTGAGATGCACCAGACTGGCCTGCCATAGGCTAGAGGCCTCTGAGATGCACCAGACTGGCCTCCCATAGGCTAGAGGCCTCTGAGATGCACCAGACTGGCCTGCCATAGGCTAGAGGCCTCTGAGATGCACCAGACTGGCCTGCCATAGGCTAGAGGCCTCTGAGATGCACCAGACTGGCCTGCTATAGGCTAGAGGTGCGGTTGGAACTCCCTTCTGCTGAATAATACTGTGTTGTGTTGACTTTCCTTCCCCTCAGCTTTCCTGAGTGCTACGCGGCCAAGTTCCCCCCCCTCCAGCTGGGAGACGAGACAGTGGACGGTGGCGTTCCCCTGGAGCACCTGATCACCTGCCTCCCCAGCATCACCATCGTCACGGCCCAGAACGGCTTCAAGGTCATCAAGTGGATGCACAGCAAGCCGCCAGCGCTGAACCCAGGTGAGATACAGTGTTGATTTCATCGACTAAAAGTAAGACGAAATTGGACAAGAGATCCTGTATAAGTAATTTTGCACTTGGTTGCATACTGAAAATAGCGGATCTACAAGTTCACAACGCGTTAGATCTGCTATTTTCAATAGATTTTGTACAGTTTGAACTTGTGAAATGGGACATTCTGCAATATAAGTACTTTTACTTTTAGCACTTTAAGTACATTTTGATCCCGATACTTTTGTACTTTTAGTCAAGCACATTTTCAATTCCGTATTTTTACTTGTAACGGAGTAGTTCTAAATTGCAGTATTGGTACTTTTACCTAAGAAACAATTGAGTACTTTTTCCACCACTGGTCTCTCTCCTCCAGAACCATGGATCCAGTAGGAAACCCTCATTCAGTTCTGTCTATCTCTCTCCTTCAGAACCATGGATCCAGTAGGAAACCCTCATTCAGTTCTGTCTATCTCTGTCCTCCAGAACCATGGATCCAGTAGGAAACCCTCATTCAGTTCTGTCTATCTCTGTCCTTCAGAACCATGGATCCAGTAGGAAACCCTCATTCAGTTCTGTCTATCTCTCTCCTTCAGAACCATGGATCCAGTAGGAAACCCTCATTCAGTTCTGTCTATCTCTGTCCTCCAGAACCATGGATCCAGTAGGAAACCCTCATTCAGTTCTGTCTATCTCTCTCCTCCAGAACCATGGATCCAGTAGGAAACCCTCATTCAGTTCTGTCTATCTCTCTCCTCCAGAACCATGGATCCAGTAGGAAACCCTCATTCAGTTCTGTCTATCTCTCTCCTTCAGAACCATGGATCCAGTAGGAAACCCTCATTCAGTTCTGTCTATCTCTGTCCTTCAGAACCATGGATCCAGTAGGAAACCCTCATTCAGTTCTGTCTATCTCTCTCCTTCAGAACCATGGATCCAGTAGGAAACCCTCATTCAGTTCTGTCTATCTCTGTCCTTCAGAACCATGGATCCAGTAGGAAACCCTCATTCAGTTCTGTCTATCTCTGTCCTCCAGAACCATGGATCCAGTAGGAAACCCTCATTCAGTTCTGTCTATCTCTCTCCTCCAGAACCATGGATCCAGTAGGAAACCCTCATTCAGTTCTGTCTATCTCTGTCCTTCAGAACCATGGATCCAGTAGGAAACCCTCATTCAGTTCTGTCTATCTCTGTCCTTCAGAACCATGGATCCAGTAGGAAACCCTCATTCAGTTCTGTCTATCTCTGTCCTTCAGAACCATGGATCCAGTAGGAAACCCTCATTCAGTTCTGTCTATCTCGGTCCTTCAGAACCGTGGTAAATGGTAAATGGTGCATTTATATAGCGCCTTTATCCAATGTGCTTTACAGAGATTGTGCATTACATTCACACACACATTCACACACACCGATGGCGGAGAAAACCATGCAAGGCACCAACCTGCACATCAGGAGCAATTAGGGGTTCAGAGTCTTGCTCAAGGACACTTCGACACTAACTCTGGGGGAGCCCACAGGGTTCGAACTGGCAACCTTACGGTTACCATCCAGCCGCTCTACCCCTGAGCCACCGCCGCCCCAGTAGGAATTTCCTACTCGATCCAGTAGGAAACCCTCATTCAGTTCTGTATCTCTTATCCTCCAGAACCATGGATCCAGTAGGGAACCCTCAGCTCATTCAGTTCTGTATCTCTTATCCTCCAGAACCATGGATCCAGTAGGGAACCCTCAGCTCATTCAGTTCTGTATATCTTATCCTCCAGAACCATGGATCCAGTGGGGAACCCTCAGCTCATTGAGTTCTGTATCTCTTATCCTCCAGAACCATGGATCCAGTAGGGAACCCTCAGCTCATTCAGTTCTGTATCTCTTATCCTCCAGAACCATGGATCCAGTGGGGAACCCTCAGCTCATTGAGTTCTGTATCTCTTATCCTCCAGAACCATGGATCCAGTAGGGAACCCTCAGCTCATTCAGTTCTGTATCTCTTATCCTCCAGAACCATGGATCCAGTAGGGAACCCTCCGCTCATTCAGTTCTGTATCTCTTATCCTCCAGAACCATGGATCCAGTAGGGAACCCTCAGCTCATTGAGTTCTGTATCTCTTATCCTCCAGAACCATGGATCCAGTAGGGAACCCTCAGCTCATTCAGTTCTGTATCTCTTATCCTCCAGAACCATGGATCCAGTAGGGAACCCTCAGCTCATTCAGTTCTCTATCTCTTATCCTCCAGAACCATGGATCCAGTAGGAAACCCTCCTCATTCAGTTCTGTATCTCTTATCCTCCAGAACCATGGATCCAGTAGGGAACCCTCAGCTCATTCAGTTCTGTATCTCTTATCCTCCAGAGCCATGGATCCAGCGCTGTAAGAGCCCGGTGGGGAACCCTCAGCTGATCCAGTTCAGCAGGGAGATCATCGACCTGCTGAAGAGCCGTCCGTCCTGCATCATGCCCATCCAGAAGTTCATCCCCTCCTACCACCACCACTTCGCCAAGCAGTGCCGAGTGTCCGACTACGGCTACTCCAAGCTCATCGAGCTGCTGGAGGCCGTGCCGCACGTTCTGCAGGTACGGTACAATCTGTCCGTTGAGCTGCTGGAGGCCGTGCCACACGTTCTGCAGGTACGGTACAATCTGTCCGTTGAGCTGCTGGAGGCCGTGCCACACGTTCTGCAGGTACGGTACAATCTGTCCGTTGATGAAACCCACATATGCCCTTACTAGGGCTGACCTCGATTAGTCTAATAGTCGACTAATCGATCGGAACGGGTCTCAGTCGACTGACAACCTCTCAGTCGATGTTCACCAAAAAAAACAAAAAAAAAAAACAGTCGGGACGATTTTTTTCTTTTGGGCCGGGTGGAAAACCCCTCCGTTATAATGTCATGCTCCCAGTCCCCGCACCGCAGCATCGGGGAACACTCTGGCAGCCAGAGTAAAGGCTGGGAGGGACCGAGCCGAGGGAGGCTACTGTACTGTAGCCTACATGTTGTTTATGCTCCGGAGTCCAGACCCATGCAGTTTAATAATATACAGTCACAACAGAATGCACACTGCTGTCTCGTGTCTCATCACAATCCCAATGCGCCACCCGTGAAGTCGGGGGGAAAATAAAAAACAGGCTGCTAGTGTTAGTGTAGGGTCGGGGATCGTTAGCTTAGCGCGTAGCTAGTGCTACTGATTCAACCCACTGATTGAACTTAATCTCCGCCTGTAATCTAGGTTATTTTTTTATTGACAACGTGAACGAACCCCGACACCAGCGCTGCAAAAATAGACAGATCTACAAGCTCTCAACGCGTAGCGAACGGCGCTGCAAAAACAGGCAGGACGCGATGCCTTGAGAGCTTGTGGATCAGCCTCCCCGACGGTGCGGGGAGGCAAGAGTTCTCCGGGGAGGAGGAGAAGTTACCAGGGCAGGCTACATGTTGCTGCGGCTAACAACACTGTCACCAGCCAGTGGTTGTGATGTTAGCTTGGCTTCATGGCTTGCAGCTGCTTGTCCGTTCCAACTTCACTTCATCTCCACCTGTAACTTATTTTTTATTGTGTTACCCTGGCTGCGCAGCTGCGCTGCAAAAATAGACGGATCTACAAGCTCTCAACGCGTAGCGAACGGCGCTGCAAAAACAGGCAGGACGCGGCGCCTTGAGAGCTTATCGCCCAACCTTAATGCAAATGTGTTTTTTTTTGGGGGGGGTGCAGGGGGGTGTTCAGTCGACTATCAGTCGACTAACAGCAAATTTATTCATATTAATTTCGACTATACAAATCCTTAGTCGGGGACAGCCCTAGCCCTTACTGAGCTGCATTCCCCCCATCAAACTAAATGTTTGGTCAACAACCATATAATGCATTTCCTTTGGAAATTGGCATTGGAGTGGCCATTAAACACAGACACAAGACAAACGCAAGACAGGTGTCTTGAATGTGTGAATGCAGCCCAGTAAGGGCATATGTCGACCCCACCCGCTCACCTCCGCCCCACCCCCTCCTGGTGCTGCGGCCATCTTGGAAACTAAACGCAGAAGGGTGGGGCCGAGAGGCCCGTATTTCCTCCACTCTTTTACACCCTGTAAAACAAGCTTGACGTTCTGATTTTATTTACCACTGACCCAACTTTGTTGTCCTCCAGATCCTGGGCATGGGCACCAAGCGCCTGTTGACCCTGACGCACCGTGCCCAGGTCAAGCGCTTCACGCAGGATCTGCTCAAACTGCTCAAGTTCCAAGCCAGCAAGCAAGTGGCCATTAAGGACTTCATGCAGGCGTACCATTGGTCAGTACACACAGGCTCGTACTGTAGTTTAGCATTCCCTCAGTGTGCTTTGTTTTGAAATGGATATCTTTCTTCGTCCATTTTGTTTTTTTAAAGCTCCAATTATTAACTATTTTTTATTAACTGTTGGATGATCTTTCTTGCGTATTGGACTAGAAGCTCTTCACGGGTTGCTGTGTGAATGTGGGACATGAGGACGCTCCGGTCGACTGTTCGCCGCTTCACCTCCCAATGTATGAATGAATGCATTTGTAAAGCGCTTTGAGCACTTGTAAAAGCGCTATAAAAATGCAATTCATTATTAATGCATGCATAGCGTACCACACTGCAAGCCAAGCCAGCCACTGCCTGCAAGGCTGATTAGAATTGAAAACAATCATGGATTCCTCATCGGGTCTTTAAAAACTCAGAAATAATCGGATCTCGGAACAAATTGGGTCCATAAAGAAAAAGTCTGAACGGCTCCGAATCGATCCAAATTGTCACGGGTGCGCTCGGTGCCGCCATTTGTAAGAAATGTCTGGTTTGGGACCATTTCTTTGGACCCGTGAAGACTTAAGAGCTCTGTATTGGACTGCTTCAGCATCGTGGGGTTTCTCCCCTTTTGTACCAGGTGTTTCTCCAGGGACTGGAGGGTGATCGACTATGGAATATGTGACCTGCTGGACCTCCTGGCCGAGATCCCTGACACCACCATCACCATAACGCACCAGGACACAGACACGGTCATCTCCGTGCCCAAGAGAGGTGAGAATCACTGTAACGCACCAGGACACAGAGGTGAGAATCACTGTAACACACCAGGACACAGACACGGTCATCTCCGTGCCCAAGAGAGGCCAGGAGAACGCTCGGTCCTCAGGAAACCGGAGGGCAACACTGATGCGTGTTTGTGATTTTGTACTAAAATAACCGAATAAACTATTTGTTGGTAGTTGGATTTTTTTAGAAGCTTAATATTTACGAGACATCACACACACTATTATGTCGAAACAACATCTGGTCAGAGTTTTGTCGACAGCCAATTACATATATTTTTGGGCGTCTGACAGAAACATGAGGTTTTTAACCCATTCTGGGCTGGAACCCCTTTTGGTGTTTTAACTAAGCATTATGTTATACTTTAGCTATTGAAAAATAGCAGATCTACAAGCTCATAGCGCGCCACTCGGTGGCGCGCTATGAGCTTGTAGGTCTGCTATTTTTGAAAAATCGTAAAAATGCGGCACAAATCTTTGAATATATATTCTTTCAGAGCGAACTTTTTTTTTTTTTTTTCGACGTCGGGCCTAAATGGGCTAAGAAAACTGTCAGGATTTAGAAGACATTTGTATGGTCAGGTCTAAATCAGGTCTGTTCCCTCCCTGTGTGTCCGTCCGTCCGTCTGTTCCCTCCCTGTGTGTCCGTCCGTCCGTCTGTTCCCTCCCTGTGCGTGTGTCCGTCCGTCTGTTCCCTCCCTGTGCGTGTGTCCGTCCGTCTGTTCCCTCCCTGTGTGTCCGTCCGTCCGTCTGTCCGGCCCCTCAGAGCGTACCGTGGACGAGATGGAGCGCACCAAGCAGTTTGGCAAGGAGGTGGTGGACCTGCTGCGCCACCAGCCCCACTGCCGCATGCCCTTCAGCAAGCTGATCCCCACCTACCACCACCACTTTGGACGGCAGTGCAAGCTGTCCTACTACGGCTTCAACAAGCTCATAGAGCTGTTCGAGGCCATCCCCGACGTACTGATGGTGAGTTGTTGTTGTTGTTGTTGAGGGGAACGCAAATATCTGCTAGTGTTGTACAAATGTTTGACTGTCTGGTGGGTAGCAAGGTTGCCTGTTCGAACCTGGGCTCACCAGAGTTAGTGTCGAAGTGTCCTTGAGCAAGACACTGAACCCCGAATAGAGCACCGAAGTCCTGACGTCACTGTCGGTAGAGGGCACCAGTCCACAGGTTTGTGTACTTTTTATTTGCATTGTAATCTCCATGGGGGGATTTTAGATCGCCTCATATAATAACTGTTTGAAAAATAAACCGATCATCCCGGCCTTTTCACGGATATGAAGCATCGACTGAAGGTGGAAATGTACAAATATACCCAAAGAGTAACACTATAAGCGTTAAACGAGTCAAACAACCCAGAGACTACATTTCCGGGTAGGCAGGGTGGCTGCATCTGCCCGTCACACAACATAAACTGACATGTTAATTAAGTTTCTAATATCTCTCAGGTTCTAGAGTGTATATTAGACTGATGTGTTCCTAATATCTCTCAGGTTCTGGAGTGTATATTGGACTGATGTGTTCCTAATATCTCTCAGGTTCTGGAGTGTATATTGGACTGATGTGTTCCTAATATCTCTCAGGTTCTGGAGTGCGGTGAGGAGAAGGTTCTGACCCTGACGGAAGTGGAGCGTATTAAGGCGCTGGCGGCCCAGCTGGTGAAGCTGCTGCGATCCCAGAGGAACTCCAGCCTCCCGGTGACTCAGCTGCTCAGCGAGTACAGCAAGACCTTCGGCTACGGCCTGCGCCTGCAGGACTACGACGCCAGCTCTCTGCCCGCTCTGATGGGCAAACTGTGCCATGTTGTCAAGGTAAGACCTACCTACGATGCCAGCTCTCTGCCTGCTCTGATGGGCAAACTGTGCCATGTTGTCAAGGTAAGACCTACGATGCCAGCTCTCTGCCCGCTCTGATGGGCAAACTGTGCCATGTTGTCAAGGTAAGACCTACGATGCCAGCTCTCTGCCCGCTCTGATGGCCAAACTGTGCCATGTTGTCAAGGTAAGACCTACGATGCTAGCTCTCTGCCCGCTCTGATGGCCAAACTGTGCCAAGTTGTCAAGGTAAGACCTACGATGCTAGCTCTCTGCCCGCTCTGATGGCCAAACTGTGCCATGTTGTCAAGGTAAGACCTACGATGCCAGCTCTCTGCCCGCTCTGATGGCCAAACTGTGCCATGTTGTCAAGGTAAGACCTACGATGCCAGCTCTCTGCCCGCTCTGATGGCCAAACTGTGCCATGTTGTCAAGGTAAGACCTACGATGCTAGCTCTCTGCCCGCTCTGATGGCCAAACTGTGCCAAGTTGTCAAGGTAAGACCTACGATGCTAGCTCTCTGCCCGCTCTGATGGCCAAACTGTGCCATGTTGTCAAGGTAAGACCTACGACGTGAGCTCTCTGCCCGCTCTGATGGCCAAACTGTGCCATGTTGTCAAGGTAAGACCTACGACGTGAGCTCTCTGCCCGCTCTGATGGCCAAACTGTGCCATGTTGTCAAGGTAAGACCTACGATGCCAGCTCTCTGCCCGCTCTGATGGCCAAACTGTGCCATGTTGTCAAGGTAAGACCTACGATGCCAGCTCTCTGCCCGCTCTGATGGCCAAACTGTCCCATGTTGTCAAGGTAAGACCTACGACGCCAGCTCTCTGCCCGCTCTGATGGCCAAACTGTGCCAAGTTGTCAAGGTAAGACCTACGACGTCAGCTCTCTGCCCGCTCTGATGGCCAAACTGTGCCAAGTTGTCAAGGTAAGACCTACCTACGATGCCAGCTCTCTGCCCGCTCTGATGGCCAAACTGTGCCAAGTTGTCAAGGTAAGACCTACGATGCCAGCTCTCTGCCCGCTCTGATGGGCAAACTGTGCCAAGTTGTCATGGTAAAGGCCTGTCTGATTTGGGAGAGTTGAGGGACATATGTTTGCATTTCCATTTCAGATATTATTTTAACTGCTTTTTAAAAATCTTTTGTTGCACAACAGCTCGGAAGATATTGACAATGGCTTTCTAAATGCCCCCTAGTGGCTTCTCAAAGCATAACATCATTTGTATTTAATTTAAAACTGGACCTATGCTCGCATATAATGCCATGTCCAAATCTGCCATGTCCAAACTATTCGTATTGTTATCAGGCTAGACAATACATTTAAATGTATGTATAGCATCATACCTCTAACCTCACACTACATTAATATATACTATATTATTTCACATTGCCTCCCTATTGAGACGGCAGCAATAAAAGGAGAGTAAGTTGAAGTAATAAACAAACATCCAAACAAATGATTAAGACAACGAATGGGAAAAGAATAGGGAGAGGAGGGGGGGATCAAATCAAACTTTATTTATATAGCACATTTAAAACAACAGAAGCTGACCAAAGTGTGAACTGAGTGGTGCAAGGTCTTATATAGCCTGATCAGCTGTGGTCTGACGTAATGTCCTACGTCAGTGACCATAGTAACCATGCTCATTTTTTAGTGACCATATCAAATCAAATCAAATCAAATCAAACTTTATTTATATAGCACATTTCCAACGACCGAGGTCGAACCAAAGTGCTTCACAATACATCACAGAGCATAAGAACATACATCGAGAGTAATACAAGAATAAAAGGAAAGTAAAGCATTATATAAAAATCACACCCGTGTGAACTGAGTGGTGTAAGGTTTTATATAGCATGATCAGCTGTGGTCTGACGTAATGTCTGACGTAATGAAATAAGGTAAGGTATTATGTAGCCTGATCAGCTCTGATCTGACGTAATGAAATCACACCTGGATGTGATTTCACAACTGGCTTTTTTTGCGCAGAGAAAATGACCACGGTTGCTACGGTCATCCAGTTCACCCGGGTGTGATTTAATTACGTCAGAAATTATTTTGAACATAGCAACCATGGTCATTTTTTTATGCACACAAAAGCCAGTTGTAGGAGTGGTTTACACCACTCAAAAATGAGCATGGTTATGGGTCATACTTTAGATTTGATTTTATCCCATGGGCTCTCCGTTTCTGTCAGTGACATCTGCTCTTCATTTAAGGTATCTGATCACTTCCCAATTTTATTTTCCGTCTCAGTCCCATGCTTGCCACTCAAACCTAGTGCCCCTGCTCGCCGTCAGCGTGCCATAACCTCTACAACGGCCTCCCAGTTTTCCCTCACTTTCAATAACTCCCCTCCCTATCCCTCCGACAGTATTCTCAGCGCTGAGGAACTCTACCGCCTCTTCGATACCTCATGCTCCACAACACTGGATACCGTTTCTCCTTTTAAATTAATATCTAAAAGCACCAAAGCACTTTCGGAGCCGTGGCTCAATAGCTCCACTCACTCTCTCAGATGCGCCTGCCGGCGCGCTGAGAGAAAATGGAAGAAAGATAGACTTTGCATTTCTGCCGACATCCTACGTGGCCTGATCAGCTCTGATCTGACGTAATGAAATCACACCTGGATGTGATTTCACAACTGGCTTTTTTTGCGCAGAGAAAATGACCACGGTTGCTACGGTCATCCAGTTCACCCGGGTGTGATTTAATTACGTCAGAAATTATTTTGAACATAGCAACCATGGTCATTTTTTTATGCACACAAAAGCCAGTTGTAGGAGTGGTTTACACCACTCAATAGGAGTGGTTTACACCACTCAAAAAGCCAGTTGTAGGAGTGGTTTACACCACTCAAAAATATGTCAGAACAGAACAATAAATTAAATGGGAACATAGTGCATAGGTAGGTTATAAAGGCCACGGTAAACTTAATTTAATTATGAAACGCGATTGAGAAGAAATGAGTCTTTAGCAAGGATTTAAAAGTCGTCAAAGACCGAGCTGAGCGAACATGAAATGGCAGGGCATTCCAGAGAGTGGGTCCGGCCACAGCAAAAGCGCGGTCTCCTTTGGTCCTGAAGTGTGTATCCGGCACAGTCACGAGAGACTGGTTAGCCGATCTCAGGGCTCTTGTTGGGACATATGGAGTGATCAATTCCGCCAAATATGGAGGGGACAGGTCATTTTGGGCTTTAAAAACAAACGTTAAAATCTTAAAATCAATCCTAAAACGGACAGGGAGCCAGTGGAGGGAGGCGAGGACTGGGGAGATATGATCACGCCTATTTGTGCCAGTGAGGAGGCGAGCGGCGGCGTTCTGTACGAGCTGTAGACGTCTGATTGCTGACAGGTCGATGCCTGCATAAAGAGCATTGCAATAGTCGAGTCTAGATGATATGAATGCGTGAATGACTCTCTCCAGGTCAGTACGGGGCAGATAGGTCTTTACCCTAGCCAGAAGCCTTAATTGAAAGAAACTGGCCTTGACCACAGAACTGATGTGTTTATCGAATTTTAGATTACTGTCAAACGTGACACCAAGACTTTTAACTGAGGACCGGATATTGGCACTGAGGGGACCGAGAGGGGTGATGGGAGAGCTTGGGTCGTGATTGAAAATGATAACTTCGGTCTTGGTTTCATTCAGAGTGAGGAAGTTTGTGTTCATCCACGATTTAATGTCGGAGAGACACATCAATAGCGGCTGAGCGGGGTCAGTGCTGTCCATATTCAGAGGAAGATAGAGCTGAACATCATCTGCATAAAAATGAAATGATACATTATGTTTTTTAATGAGTGAGCCTAGAGGGAGCATATAGAGCAGGAAGAGGATGGGGCCAAGGATGGAACCCTGAGGGACGCCACAGGTTAGAGGGGCCACACTGGAGTGGAATGCGCCTAGCCCAACCTTAAAACAGCGGTCGGTTAGATAAGACCTGAACCATTCCAAGGCAGTGCCAGAAATACCGACATGGTGCTCCAGTCTGGACAGCAAGATCCGATGATCCACTGTATCGAATGCAGCAGTCAGATCCAGGAGCACCAGGGCTACCGGGCTGCCTGTATCTGTAATTTGGCGAATGTCATTGAGAACTCTGAGGAAAGCGGTTTCGATGCTATGTCCAGGTCTAAAGCCGGACTGAAATGTATCATAGATGCCATGAGTGGTGAGAAAGGATTGCACTTGGGAGTAGACTACCTTTTCCAGGGCCTTGGATAAAAACGGAAGTTGTGAAATTGGCCTGAAATTGGAAAGGGAGGAAGGGTCTAAGTTTACCTTTTTTAGGAGAGGCTGCACCATAGCTTGTTTGAAGGCGGCCGGGACGGAGCCGGTGCTAAGGCAGGTGTTGAGAAGCCGCAAGACACTCGGTCCAACGGAGTCTAACACATCCTTGAGGAGACTGGAGGGAATACTGTCGGAGGGACAATTTGTAGGGCGCAAGTGCGAGATAACATCAGAAAGTTGGGCTAAGGATACGGGCTCAAAATGGCTGAGTGTGGCAGTAGGAGGAGAGGGAAGGGGGGGGTGAAAAGGCAGTGGGGGTATGGGCTGACCTGAGGGTGGAAATTTTGGCAGTGAAGAAAGTGAGAAAGTCTTCGCAGAGGATGAGTGAAGGCACAACAGGGGAGGGCTCACGGGGATTGATGATAGAGTCGAGAACATTGAAAAGAATCTGCGGTTTATGGCTGTTTTTGGAGACCAGAGCGGAAATGTAATTGGACTTGGCCAGTTTGACCGCCTTCTGGTAATCAGAAAGATAGCCACGTAGGATGTCGGCAGAAATGCAAAGTCTATCTTTCTTCCATTTTCTCTCAGCGCGCCGGCAGGCGCATCTGAGAGAGTGAGTGGAGCTATTGAGCCACGGCTCCGAAAGTGCTTTGGTGCTTTTAGATATTAATTTAAAAGGAGAAACGGTATCCAGTGTTGTGGAGCATGAGGTATCGAAGAGGCGGTAGAGTTCCTCAGCGCTGAGAATACTGTCGGAGGGATAGGGAGGGGAGTTATTGAAAGTGAGGGAAAACTGGGAGGCCGTTGTAGAGGTTATGGCACGCTGACGGCGAGCAGGGGCACTAGGTTTGAGTGGCAAGCATGGGACTGAGACGGAAAATAAAATTGGGAAGTGATCAGATACCTTAAATGAAGAGCAGATGTCACTGACAGAAACGGAGAGCCCATGGGATAAAATCAAATCTAAAGTATGACCCATAACCATGCTCATTTTTTTGGGTACGAACACACACGGGTACTAACAGTTGTTGGAACCCGTGTGAACTGAGTGGTGCAAGGTCTTATATAGCCTGATCAGCTGTGGTCTGACGTAATGTCAGTGACCATAGTAACCATGCTCATTTTTTTTAAATCACACCCGTGTGAACTGAGTGACCATAGTAACCATGCTCATTTTTGAGTGGTGTAAACCACTCCTACGACTGGCTTTGTTAGTTTACGTGTCTGTCTGTCTGTCTCTCTGTTCGTACCAAAAAATGAGCATGGTTGCTACCGTCACCCAGTTCACCC
Source organism: Electrona antarctica (assembly GCF_951216825.1). NCBI lineage: Eukaryota > Metazoa > Chordata > Actinopteri > Myctophiformes > Myctophidae > Electrona > Electrona antarctica. Next base: position 4,032,618 of record NC_136809.1, on the reverse strand, counting down.
GGGTGTGATTTCATTACGTCAGACATTACGTCAGATCAGAGCTGATCAGGCTATATAAGACCTTACACCACTCGGTTCACACGGGTGTGATTTTTTTTTTTGGTACGAACACACACGTACAAAGCCAGTTGTTGGAGTGGTTTGCACCACTCAAAAATCAATGGTACATCAAACATCAAACATCCCATGATTTTGTAACCCATTTTTCACCTGGTGCAAATTGCCTATAAACTGTAATCCCGGGCGCTACTCTCCCTCTCCCTCTGGGGAGAGGGAGAGGGAGCAGGAGAGGAAGGGGCCTGCTCCCTCTCCCTCTGGGGAGAGGGAGAGGGAGAGGCTCCCTCTCCCTCTCCCCAGAGGGAGAGGGAGCAGGCCCCTTCCTCTCCCTCTGGGGAGAGGGAGAGGGAGCAGGCCCCTTCCTCTCCCTCTGGGGAGAGGGAGAGGGAGCAGGCCTTCCTCTCCCTCTCCCCAGAGGGAGAGGGAGAGGAAGGCCTGCTCCCTCTCCCTCTCCCCAGAGGGAGAGGAAGGGGCCTGCTCCCTCTCCCTCTCCCCAGAGGGAGAGGGAGCAGGCCCTCTGGGGAGAGGGAGAGGGAGCAGGCCCCTTCTTATCGCCTGACGGGTGAGTTTCCGAGCGGATTCGACCCGTATCTCTGTACTGAATCGGCGAAATCATCCGTTATCAGCACCTTTCAATAGGGCCAATATGGCCATACTGGCATACTCACCCTTGGCTGAACGTGTCATTTCCAACTCTCTTGTCGGCGCATGGAAACTAGGGGCTACTAATATATACTATTCTCTGCCTATCGGGACGTAACTCGGATGGCGCCGATTCAATACAGAGATACGAGATACGGGTCGAATGGGGTGGAGTTTCCCCGGTACACACAGATCTCCATCTCTCTCTTTCTCTCTCTCTCTCTTCAGGTGGTGGATGGTCCCGAGGGCCGAGAGGTCCAGTTGATCAACAGGAAGTCTCTGCGCTCGCTGACCTGCCAGCTGCTGGCCCTGCTCATGTCCCTGGAGGACCGGCAGTCGGCCGTGGGCCTGAAGGTGGAGGCGCTGAGCCAGCGCTACCTGGCCGTCCACAGGACGCCACTGAATCCCTGTGAATACGGCTTCCTGTCCCTCAGTGAGCTGCTGAAGAGCCTGCCCTACCTCGTAGAGGTGACCTACTGTTCTGTTCTACAAAACCTACACTGTTTTCTAAATGTTTCTTCTGTTCTCAGCCCAGATCAAGGTTATAGTTTCTCTGCCCAGATCAAGGTTATAGTTTTGAATTTTTCATTATAGTTTAGTTGGTTTTGATTCGTCTTTAGAGCGGGTTTGCTATTTATTTTATTCTTTTAAGTGACACAGTTTAGATTAATTTGAGTGATTTAGTGTTTTTCATACTTTGACCTTTTTGAATCCTGCACCTGACGAATAACCCAGAGTAAGTAGGCCTATTCTGTAATAAAACAACTCAACAAAATATATAATGTACTGTTGGTAACGAGAATATCTAAAACTAAGGGGATTTTGTCTATAATTGTTTTATTGTTAACCAAAATGATTTTTTCAAATTTATTTTAGTTTTCGTTAACTATAATAACCATAGCCCATATAATTACATTTTTTCTCTCGTGCTGGTTGTTCCGTTTCTCTCCTTCTCTGCTCATATAATCTCTTTTCTGTTGTCCACTGCATGGATTTAACCATGTTTTAACAATGGTCCTCTGTCGTCCCCCTCCTCAGTTATACTATGAGGACACCAGTCCAGACTCGTCTCCGTACGGCCGCAGTGCCAGCGGCCGTGAGGAGTGGGTGAGGCTCACCAAGCTGTACCAGTTTGCCCGCAGCGTGCGTGCCCTGCTCCACACCTACCACTACAACCAGATCTTCCTCACGGAGTTCCTCGGAGCCTACAGCAAGTTCACCGGCTGCAGCCTCCAGCCGCGAGCCTTCGGCTACGCCAGCACCGATGAGCTGCTGAGTGCCATTCCACAGGTCTGAGACGCCTCCAGTTTCATTTCAAAAATTCATTTAGTTTGTCCACGTGGATTTAGGTTAATTGAAATGATGTTGTACAACAAGTGTATGTCAACTGCTTGATCTTGTACACAAAGGGATCAGTATATGCTAGTTTATTTTGGTTTAGTTTTTTGTTTCATACAAATCCACCGCATGGACATGTTATGAGCTACCAGTCAGTGGCCTTGTGGTTAGAGTGTCTGCCCTGAAACTGGGAGGTCGGGGTTCGACCCCCAGCTGGGTCATACCAAAGACTGTAAAAATGGGTCCCTGCTTGGCACTTGCAGATCTACAATCTATGAGCTTGTAGATCTGCAATTTTTTAATAGCTAATTAAGTATGACATAATGCGTAAAACACCAAAAGGGGTTCCCGGTCTGAATGGATTAAATCCAGGAACCCCCATCTATTCAGGTGGATGCGATTCATGCATTTTTATTGAGCTGAAATGATTTTTCTGATTGACTAGTGTGTTCCTATCAATCAGGTTTCTGTTGATTGACTAGTGTATTCTCATCAATCAGGTTTCTGTTGATTGACTAGTGTATTCTCATCAATCAGGTTTCTGATGATTGACTAGTGTGTTCCTATCAATCAGGTTTCTGTTGATTGACTAGTGTATTCCTCATCAATCAGGTTTCTGTTGATTGACTAGTGTGTTCCTATCCATCAGGTTTCTGTTGATTGACTAGTGTATCCTCATCCATCAGGTTTCTGTTGATTGACTAGTGTATCCTCATCCATCAGGTTTCTGTTGATTGACTAGTGTATCCTCATCAATCAGGTTTCTGTTGATTGACTAGTGTATCCTCATCAATCAGGTTTCTGTTGATTGACTAGTGTATCCTCATCAATCAGGTTTCTGTTGATTGACTAGTGTATCCTCATCAATCAGGTTTCTGTTGATTGACTAGTGTATCCTCATCAATCAGGTTTCTGTTGATTGACTAGTGTATCCTCATCAATCAGGTTTCTGTTGAATGACTAGTGTATCCTCATCAATCAGGTTTCTGTTGATTGACTAGTGTACTGTATCCTCATCAATCAGGTTTCTGTTGATTGACTAGTGTACTGTATCTCATCCATCAGGTTTCTGTTGATTGACTAGTGTACTGTATCTCATCCATCAGGTTTCTGTTGATTGACTAGTGTACTGTATCTCATCAATCAGGTTTCTGTTGATTGACTAGTGTATTCCTATCCATCAGGTTTCTGTTGATTGACTAGTGTATTCCTATCCATCAGGTTTCTGTTGATTGCCTAGTGTATTCCTATCCATCAGGTTTCTGTTGATTGACTAGTGTATTCCTATCCATCAGGTTTCTGTTGATTGACTAGTGTATTCCCATCCATCAGGTGGTCTGGATCAAAGGGCACAGCCACAAGAGGATTATCGTTTTGAAGAACGATATGAAAGGTAAGCTCTATACTTATATTATACTTAAATAATAATCATAATCCTGAGTATTATCCACATTTACACCATTTAATTTGCACTCGGGGACTTAAAAGTTCACTGCAAAATCCTATTACCGATAGATACGCAATTAGCGGATGGATATCATGTCATTTTGAGGTTAAATGATGGACTTTACGGCCCTTCTTCCTGGGCCTTAGTGGGAGGTAGAGCCTTACGCTTATCATCTGGCAAGTGAGATGTGATTTTTGAGGAGCGCTAGCCCCTCCTATATTTAAGCAATAAGCCACGAGAGATCTCAGGTTACCGGGTATTTTACAATGGCTGGGGGCGTAGGCAGACCCGACGCGGAGCGGAGGGTCTTCTACCCCCCAGCCATTGTAAAATATATTTATATTTTTCAATAGCTAAAGCATAACATAATGCTAACACCAAAAGGGGTTCCCGCCCAAAATGGGTTAATGTGAGATTTTGGGGCCTAAATAATACTATTATTTGAAGCTTTTTTTGTATCAAGAAGTGATCAATGTCACCATGGTCCACATACTGTACAGTGTACACTGGGGGTTTCAAAAGGGCCATTTGTCCAGAGGGAAAAGGGCTCTAGCACCCCCTAGTGTCTATCTAGTGCACGCCACTGGAGCCGCCCCCTCTAGACCAGAAATCATACAGGCTGGACCAGGCTAGTCTGCCCTTGGTGTGTGTGTTTACACTAGGGCATTCACTTCTAGTCATTTTTACTAGTTGCCTAGTTGTTTAACTACCTAATGTACCTATTCTTTTTTTTTTGTTGGAAATGAACATTTGTACATTTAAAAACTGTAACATTGGTGACTAACTATAATCTACCTGATCTTGAGTCCTACAAAAAAAAACGTTTTTTTTTATTTGTATCAACTAGTCAACTAGTACCAACAAGGTCGACTAGTGGATTTACTAGTTGACTAGTTGCTTAATGCCTAGTGTTCACGTGCACTGTTTTGGTGTCCAGCCAAGGCATGCTCTGCAGCATCAGACAGCCCGCTGCCAGAGGAGGAGAGGAACGACGACAGCCTCTCCAGCGGCGCCACCTCCAGAACTCACAGTCCAGGTAAAATAAGACCCACCTCCAGAACTCACAGTCCAGGTAAAATAAGACCCACCTCCAGAACTCACAGTCCAGGTAAAATAAGACCCACCTCCAGAACTCACAGTCCAGGTAAAATAAGACCCACCTCCAGAACTCACAGTCCAGGTAAAATAAGACCCACCTCCAGAACTCACAGGGAAACAAAAGTTTAAAAAGTACATTTGTGTTGATTTCTTTCGCTGGTTCAACTTCTGCCTCTTCTGAGTTGGAGCGCAATAAGCGCATGCATGCAGAAGCAGCGCACGCGTGCATGTGCGCTCAAGAGCGAGCTTGCGCAATGTATTATGGGGCAGATTTGCTTTGCTGTGTTTTTGTAGTGACCATCGGATGGTCCCTACAATTCCCGGTGCATTGTGGGATACTTCAGTCCACTACATTAGGGTGCAAAAATGCTCACTACATATTCGGACACTATAACAAAATAGCGGAACCCCAAAGTAGTGCACTATATGGGGCATAGGGAATGAATTAGAACGCAGCCCAACTAACTCCAGAACTCACAGTCCAGGTAAAATAAGACCAACTAACTCCAGAACTCAGTCCAGGTAAAATAAGACCAACTAACTCCAGAACTCACAGTCCAGGTAAAATAAGACCCACCTCCAGAACTCACAGCCCAGGTAAAATAAGACCAACTAACTCCAGAACTCACAGTCCAGGTAAAATAAGACCAACTAACTCCAGAACTCAGTCCAGGTAAAATAAGACCAACTAACTCCAGAACTCACAGCCCAGGTAAAATAAGACCAACTAACTCCAGCACTCACAGTCCAGGTAAAATAAGACCAACTAACTCCAGAACTCACAGTCCAGGTAAAATAAGACCAACTAACTCCAGAACTCACAGTCCAGGTAAAATAAGACCAACTAACTCCAGAACTCACAGCCCAGGTAAAATAAGACCAACTAACTCCAGAACTCACAGTCCAGGTAAAATAAGACCAACTAACTCCAGAACTCACAGCCCAGGTAAAATAAGACCAACTAACTCCAGAACTCACAGCCCAGGTAAAATAAGACCAACTAACTCCAGAACTCACAGCCCAGGTAAAATAAGACCAACTAACTCCAGAACTCACAGCCCAGGTAAAATAAGACCAACTAACTCCAGAACTCACAGCCCAGGTAAAATAAGACCAACTAACTCCAGAACTAACAGTCCAGGTAAAATAAGACCAACTAACTCCAGAACTCACAGCCCAGGTAAAATAAGACCAACTAACTCCAGAACTCACAGCCCAGGTAAAATAAGACCAACTAACTCCAGAACTCACAGCCCAGGTAAAATAAGACCAACTAACTCCAGAACTCACAGCCCAGGTAAAATAAGACCAACTAACTCCAGAACTCACAGCCCAGGTAAAATAAGACCAACTAACTCCAGAACTCACAGTCCAGGTAAAATAATACCCACCTCCAGAACTCACAGCCCAGGTAAAATAAGACCAACTAACTCCAGAACTCACAGTCCAGGTTAAATAAGACCAACTAACTCCAGAACTCAGTCCAGGTAAAATAAGACCAACTAACTCCAGAACTCACAGTCCAGGTAAAATAAGACCAACTAACTCCAGAACTCACAGTCCAGGTAAAATAAGACCAACTAACTCCAGAACTCACAGTCCAGGTAAAATAAGACCAACTAACTCCAGAACTCACAGCCCAGGTAAAATAAGACCAACTAACTCCAGAACTCACAGTCCAGGTAAAATAAGACCAACTAACCCCAGAACTCACAGCCCAGGTAAAATAAGACCAACTAACTCCAGAACTCACAGCCCAGGTAAAATAAGACCAACTAACTCCAGAACTCACAGCCCAGGTAAAATAAGACCAACTAACTCCAGAACTCACAGCCCAGGTAAAATAAGACCAACTAACTCCAGAACTCACAGCCCAGGTAAAATAAGACCAACTAACTCCAGAACTCACAGCCCAGGTAAAATAAGACCAACTAACTCCAGAACTCACAGTCCAGGTAAAATAAGACCAACTAACTCCAGAACTCAGTCCAGGTAAAATAAGACCAACTAACTCCAGAACTCGGTCCAGGTAAAATAAGACCAACTAACTCCAGAACTCACAGTCCAGGTAAAATAAGACCAACTAATTCCAGAACTCACAGTCCAGGTAAAATAAGACCAACTAACTCCAGAACTCAGTCCAGGTAAAATAAGACCACCTCCAGAACTCAGTCTTGAGAAAATGCAAACGGATTTGTAAAGTTTCAAATGAAAGTTTTAAACGAAACAATTGTCAAGTGCTATATGTACTGTATTCATTCTTTAGATCTTTTAGATTTAAGCATCCAAATGCTTTCCATTATACTCCATGCGGTGGAACTAGGCCTGTCACAATTGTCTAATCGCAATTATTTGAGATAATCTCAATTATGTATTCATGAATTAAACAAGCCCAAATTGATTAAATCAATTAATTACCAGCTGCATTATTATTATCTGTGGGTCTGCTGCTGACGTTATGCCACTTTGTAGCTGCGCTTCGGCTCCGCTGTTATGCTCAAATTAGTGACCCTAAAGAATTCAACATGTCTGGAGACGAGGCAGCCAATCAGAACTGCTCGACTAGCCATACCGTGCAGACGATGGGATGTTATGGGTTGTTGCCAGTGGTGGCAACTGTCGTGACAGAAATAAGCTAAGCAGCCTCCAAAAACCAAACCAGGCAAGCAACTGTGAATGAATCCATGTTAGGCTGGAAATATGCAGACTTGGCAACACTCAGCAGAAAGACTAGCGGTGTCCGTCTACCGGTCGCAAGTTTCCCAGGTAAACGCTGACCTGCCGCTTCTACGAAGCAGCTGGTAAAAAGCTGAAATGGCAGTAGAAAAAAAGGGTTTTTAGATCTTGGCAGCGAGTGAGTTTTAACCAATTTAGACCTGAGGACGATTCTACAAAATGTCTTCTAAATCCTGACAGTTTTCTGAAATTCCTATGTTTCTGGTGTGGTGTTTCTCAGTGGTGCTCAGTATTTCATGTCAAGGACCCCAAACATTGGATCTGTTGTGTGGTCCTGTTCCCCAGTAGATCTGATGTGTGGTCCCGTTCCATCCTGTTCCCCAGTAGATCCTGTTCCCCAGTAGATCTGATGTGTGGTCCTGTTCCCCAGTAGATCCTGTTCCCCAGTAGATCTGATGTGTGGTCCTGTTCCCCAGTAGATCTGATGTGTGGTCCTGTTCCCCAGTAGATCTGATGTGTGGTCCTGTTCCCCAGTAGATCTGATGTGTGGTCCTGTTCCCCAGTAGATCTGATGTGTGGTCCTGTTCCCCAGTAGATCTGATGTGTGGTCCTGTTCCCCAGTAGATCTGATGTGTGGTCCTGTTCCCCAGTAGATCTGATGTGTGGTCCTGTTCCCCAGTAGATCTGATGTGTGGTCCCGTTCCATCCTGTTCCCCAGTAGATCCTGTTCCCCAGTAGATCTGATGTGTGGTCCCGTTCCATCCTGTTCCCCAGTAGATCCTGTTCCCCAGTAGATCTGATGTGTGGTCCCGTTCCATCCTGTTCCCCAGTAGATCTGATGTGTGGTCCCGTTCCATCCTGTTCCCCAGTAGATCCTGTTCCCCAGTAGATCTGATGTGTGGTCCCGTTCCATCCTGTTCCCCAGTAGATCCTGTTCCCCAGTAGATCTGATGTGTGGTCCCGTTCCATCCTGTTCCCCAGTAGATCCTGTTCCCCAGTAGATCTGATGTGTGGTCCCGTTCCATCCTGTTCCCCAGTAGATCCTGTTCCCCAGTAGATCTGATGTGTGGTCCCGTTCCATCCTGTTCCCCAGTAGATCCTGTTCCATCCTGTTCCCCAGTAGATCTGATGTGTGGTCCCGTTCCATCCTGTTCCCCAGTAGATCCTGTTCCCCAGTAGATCTGATGTGTGGTCCCGTTCCATCCTGTTCCCCAGTAGATCCTGTTCCCCAGTAGATCTGATGTGTGGTCCCGTTCCATCCTGTTCCCCAGTAGATCCTGTTCCCCAGTAGATCTGATGTGTGGTCCCGTTCCATCCTGTTCCCCAGTAGATCCTGTTCCCCAGTAGATCTGATGTGTGGTCCTGTTCCATCCTGTTCCCCAGTAGATCCTGTTCCCCAGTAGATCTGATGTGTGGTCCTGTTCCATCCTGTTCCCCAGTAGATCCTGTTCTATCCTGTTCCCCAGTAGATCTGATGTGTGGTCCTGTTCCATCCTGTTCCCCAGTAGATGCTGTTCCATCCTATTCCCCAGTAGATCTGCTGTGTGGTCCCGTTCCATCCTGCCTGCCCTCCCCGGAGCTCCACCCAGACCCCGTTCCTCAGCCGGCCGACCTCATTCACTTTGAGGGAAAGACCCCGACGACACAAGCAGCAATCTCCACAGGTTGGTGCTTTATGCCACACACAAATGCTTGCTTTTTAGTGTGTAAGCCACACACAAATGCTTGCTTTTTAGTGTGTAAGCCACACACAAATGCTTGCTTTTTAGTGTGTAAGCCACACACAAATGCTTGCTTTTTAGTGTGTAAGCCACACACAAATGCTTGCTTTTTAGTGTGTAAGCCACACACAAATGCTTGCTTTTTAGTGTGTAAGCCACACACAAATGCTTGCCTTTTAGGCTCTTTCCCAATTCATTTTTTAACCCTACCCCTCAGCCCTTGGCCCTAGCCCTTATCCCTTGGCCCTTCCCCTTGCCCCTAGATAATGAGTGTCAAGGGGTAGGGGGATAAATCATCACCCTAGGAATTGGAACGTCCCTAAATATTGAACGTCCCTTGTAGATATTGATATACAACCTGTTCTCAGAAAATAGCTGATCTGCAAGCTCACTACAGGCCAGTGGTCCCCAAACTTTTTCATGTCAAGGACCCCCAAATTGACAATAATTAGCCCGCAGACCCCCATTTGAAGAGATATGCCAGGGACCCCATAGATTTTTACGAATCTAGCAGTGTCACGGACCGCCAGTGTGACATGCATTAGTCCATGGACCCCCATTTGATGGCATTTCTGTCTCTGGGACCCCCAATTTATATTGTAAAATCATTGTTAATTAACTCCGAGTGGTCCATTTGGTTCCAAACTATCATTTAGCTGGGGACCCCCTAGCTACCTCTCTGGACCCCCTCTGGGGGTCCCCATAACCCACTTTGGAAACAACTTTCTATAAGCTGTAGATCGGCTATTTTGGGAGAAGAGATGGAACGTAAACATTGCTGTGGTTATGATGAAATAAATATATTGTAATTTTGTCTCATCTTGGTAGCCCACCAGAATGTAATTCAGCTAGATATAGCTCATTCTGACACCTGCTCAACAGTTGTACCTGATTCATTGATTATTGTATTAACAGTTTGTATAGAATGGGCACAGTTATATCATATACAGGGTTAAAAAAAAGGAAAAACAATTTACAGTATAGAAAGAAGGGGCTGTGGTCACTGTGTTCATTGTTTTTAATATCATTAAGAACAGTCATTTTCTATCATGTCCTATGACAAGTCGTGGTATGCTACATATGAAATTATGAATGATATGATATGAATGACAATGTTTCAAATTCAACAACATTTAGGACAAATGCCATCGTGATTCATCTCCAGTACAGGCTGTACAGCAGCTTGCATTCTGTTCCATATAGCTGGTTTGCCTGGGGGAAAAAACAACACCATTGCTAATTAGTTATGTAACTTTTGCAACTTGTTGGGATTATATATATAATGAAATGTAATCAATGTATTCAATGTTCAATTCTTTGACCAAAATAAACTAAACTGAACTGATTAGCATAACATTGGTCATGATTAAACCATACCAGCTATCACTGCAGCGAGTAGCCAACGTTATGCAGCGACAGCGTTGTGTAGGTACAGTAGGCTATTTCACGGCTTTAAAGAGCTCCAAAAACTGCAGAATGTTGACATATTGTGGTCTGACTAATGCCTGCTAGTTAAGCTATAGCTTGCATCCGAGTTGTTCCACCGGGGCAACGGCGGTAAATAAAAAATAATAAAGCGCCGATGTGAAAAATGAATGGTTAACGTTACCGTAACGTTGTATGAATGCAACTCCGTATGAATGCAACGCCGTAGCATATCGTTAGTTCAAGTGAGGTAACGTTAACCTTTGCTAGAGATTGCGATATTTTTGGCGATGCAGATTGTTAACACATTCAAATAATATTGGTTATTATCATATTCTTCCATAATAAAGGACGAAAAAGGCGTCTTACCTCGTCCGCCTTCCGCCCTCTGATGTCCCTCCGTTGTGTTGCTCCGTTTTAAGTCTGGTCGCGAATCCCCTTCGTTTGAAGGGGATCCAATCCCTTGCCCTTGGCCCTAGCCCTCGCTACAAAGAGAATTGAGATAACCCTTCCTCCTCACGTGAACGCGCATCAGCAAGGGGAAGGGCTAAGGGACATGGAGAAGGGGGGAATTGGGAAAGGGCCTTAGTGTGTAAGCCACACACAAATGCTTGCTTTTTAGTGTGTAAGCCACACACAAATGCTTGCTTTTTAGTGTGTAAGCCACACACAAATGCTTGCTTTTTAGTGTGTAAGCCACACACAAATGCTTGCCTTTTAGTGTGTAAGCCACACACAAATGCTTGCTTTTTAGTGTGTAAGCCACACACAAATGCTTGCTTTTTAGTGTGTATGCCACACACAAATGCTTGCTTTTTAGTGTGTAAGCCACACACAAATGCTTGCTTTTTAGTGTGTATGCCACACACAAATGCTTGCCTTTTAGTGTGTAAGCCACACACAAATGCTTGCTTTTTAGTGTGTATGCCACACACAAATGCTTGCTTTTTAGTGTGTAAGCCACACACAAATGCTTGCTTTTTAGTGTGTATGCCACACACAAATGCTTGCTTTTAGTGTGTGTGTGTGTGTGTGTGTGTGTGTGTGTGTGTGTGTGTGTGTGTGTGTGTGTGTGTGTGTGTGTGTGTGTGTGTGTGTGTGTGTGTGTGTGTGTGTGTGTGTGTGTGTGTGTGTGTGTGTGTGTGTGTGTGTGTGTGTGTGTGTGTGTGTGTGTGTGTGTGTCTTTATTTTGCCGTCGGCTTATCTTGTACTTGCGTTTTCAGAAATGGATAAACCCGCGACGGCGGTCAATCCCACATCCGATGCACCAGAATCCTTCGCCGCCGCTGTGCCAGTGGACACGCAGCCTGGCGCCCCAGCAGAGGCCGTGGTCGCCCCAGAAGAGGCCGCGGTTGCCCCAGCCGCCCTACAGTTTCCAACCAGCAAGGCCACAGCCTCCACTGGCAGTCCCGGCAGAAAAGCCCCACGTAGCAAAATTAAGCTAGCTGTTAATTTCTCGTTTGCGGCCGGCCCCTGATCGCTCTCTCTCTCTCTCTCTCCATCCGAGATGCAACACATCTAGATAGCAGGTGACACATGCAACTCTTAAAGAGAAGAGTTATCTGGTTCCACGTAAAAGAAACTGTCCTGAAGGACATATTGCTCTTGTATCCGTGACGTGCCAACAGACTGCTGCGTTCTTCTGTCCCGCCTCATCACGTCTGTATTTTCCATTCCTTTCCCTCGCCTTGTTCTTGTCACAACGTGTCCTTGTGAGATTGCTCCCCTCAAGCTGTGATTTCCTTTTTTTTTTTCCCTCATGCAGATTTTCTGCAACATTTTAGTTGTTTTGGTCAGAACTTTCCAACTTCTGTTGGAGTTTCTGTCCAGGTAAGTTGAGATCCATACTGGGTGATGGATCACCTTGTGGCTCACAGCGGACAATGAATGCAGAACCAGAAAGAAATGAGTTAGTTGGCACTGTATGCTGAATATTAACATTAGGAGTGCTGCTAAGACTATTAACAAAGTTCCCTTTGCTAAAAATCCCAGATATTTAGCTACCTACAATCTCCGTTTATAGAGAATTTAATTATTGAGACTGTTTATGTTCACAAGTATTGTTGAAGTAAGGAACCGTGATGTTTAGTTGGCTGTGTCACAGAAAAGACAGAACCTTTCATTTCTGACTTAGTACAGAAGCACATTTCACAGTTTTTTTACCTTTTTTCAGGCAGCCACAGAAACCAGTGAATTATATAATAGAACTGCCCACGTCATTGTTTCAGGCCTCTCTTAGGGAGCGTTTCCTCTTGTAGAGAGGTCGAGGTCATTTGTCTTTCAGATATTCTCTTGTCTCCCTTTCAAGAAATGGACCTGAATTGTTTCTGTCATGAAATGGGAGCAGAATTGTTCATTTTTCTTATTAACACTATTTATAATAAAATGTTGTGTTCTGTAAAAGTACGGCCTAAGTTAGTTAATGGAGTAATCTGGTGGAAAGGTCCGCGATGGGACTGAACAGACTAATATTAAGTTAGTTAATGGAGTAATCTGGTGGAAAGGTCCGCGATGGGACTGAAAGGTCCGCGATGGGACTGAACAGACTAATATTCAGGGAACTGTTAAAATGCCATTTATTGTTTTGTGTTTTCCCATTCATGGCCTTTCAGACGTTTCCAGCTGGGATCTGAAGGTCGTTGTGTTTCCAGCTGGGATCTGAAGGTCGTTGTGTTGTTGCAGCGTTTCCAGCTGGGATCTGAAGGTCGTTGTGTTGTTGCAGCTGGGATCTGAAGGTCGTTGTGTTGTTGCAGCCAGCACTGCGCTCGAGAATATAGCTGGAATGGCCAGGCATGTTCTGACACGGTGAAACCCAACCAAATGGACCTGGTTACATTGAACACTGAGGGTTGTACTAGTCTGTAAGGGTGAGGCATTAGCAGAGACGTTCACTGTGTGTGTGTCAGCCAACCCCATTTATGTTGTTTTAGCTGTAACTCGGGCAGTGGTGTGTGTGTGGTTTACACTCGAGACGGTGGCGTGAAATATGTATGGTGTGTGTGCATAAATAATCGTTATGCATGGTGTAAACCGAGGGGAGCGTGCGAGAACGGAGACCCTTTTTCCCTTAAGATCTATTCAGTCTTTTCATTTCCACAACATTTTTAGGGATTATTATAGACTTGACATCACCCTTGCAGTTGTCACTTAAATGCTCAAGGTTGTTTTGAGTAAACCCTGTTGCTGCTAAAAGCATTGCATCTGAGGTGATGTCCATGCTAGGTTGATGACTCGGGAGGCGAGCCGAGCGCTCCTTAGTTTTGCTTTAAGGTGAACGGGTCTTGTTTTTAGTGAGGTGTGGCGGTGGAAGGCTTTACGGGGTACGTAACAGGAAATCCCCCTGGAATAATATAGTATGACACACAGAGGGACCCCCCTTGCGGCTCTCTGGAACCTGCCTGGCTCTTACAATGGCTTGTATCTGCCACGGCGCTGAAGGAAAAGCTCTTTGGATGGATGCCTTGCCACTCCCATCTCAATCTCACAGAGTCGTTTTTTACGTAGTGTATGTTTCCTTTTGTTTTCTTGTCTCGAGTGCTGACGAGGGTTGTGCGGGTTGTTTTGATTCCCCCACTAAAAAAAAACGCCTGCTTCCCACAAATGGGTTTAGCAAAGACCAAGAATTCAGCGCTGAAGTTAAGAGGGCTGCTACTGTTTGTTAAACAGAATGTGTTTTGTGGAAATGGGCAGGTGCCCATTTTATCCTTTTTCTGTCGAGTTTGTTTTTTCTATCCAATGTTGGCGTTTTCATCATGACTTTCCTCATTGTAAGACTACATTTAGATTTGACGTTTAAAGAAGGAGAAAAAGAAGACCATGTTGCATGCCGAGTCTCATGCCCTATTCAGATCACTATAGCCACTCCCCTATAGCCCAGATCACTATAGCCACTCTCCTATAGCCCAGATCACTATAGCCACTCCCCCTATTAGCCCAGATTGCCATTTGATATGCTTTTAATTGGGGGTGTTGATAGGGTCCCCCCCCCTTAATCTTTTTAGTAATTGTCTGAAAACCTCTTAAGAGATTTACTTTGGCAATAAAACAAATGTGTTTTTTGTATTTTGCGCAAAACCCCCTAACTAACTCCCTAAAGTGCTACAGTGACTACTAACTCAAGAAGGTTAAAACGCATATTTTCTTTCTTTTTTTTTTTGTTTCCTCTATCCGGCTTTCTCCTTTTCCGTTTGGTTACATCAGTGAGAAAGCTGTCTGTCACGCTGCTCAGAATATGCACGTTTGCATAGTTTTGGTTCATTAGAGATGTGCTGTGAATTGGGTTGTAAAACGGGGGGGGGGGGGGGGATTATGGTTCTGTGAAATCTTAATTGCATTTATCCGTTTATAATTACATTTATTTCACAGTGGTACTTTTCGTCTTCTTCCATTGTTAAAATTCCACAGCGGTTACTTTTTGTCCCTTGATGTTTAAGTTGCATGTCTCAACTGCTCTGGAGTCCTATGTGTTCTACTGTTGTACAATTAGTGTATTTATGGAAGTTCTTTCAGTGACCTAAAGTCAAGATGTGTTTTTCTCTCACTGATGTACATCCCCCCCCCCCCCCCCCCCAACCCCCTCCTCTGCCACACAGAAGTCGCTGTAACAGTCTAAACGTTGTTGATGGGACCAAATTGATTTCTGTTATGAATAAATTATAACATTCACAAGCATTATCTCTGGTTGGTAGCGATGGTTTTTTTTTCTCCTTCCAATGAACATTTACACTATTTGAATTATTAAATGTCAGCAATTTATTTGTATATTTAAGGTATTTGTCATAACTGCCCTACGCAATTCGTGATTACAAAAAAACTAAAACCGGAACGGAAATAAAAATGTTCCAGTGTTCAATGCCAAAAAAGCACAATTAAGAGATCAGATTCTAAAAATGTCTTCTACATCCTGACAGTTTAAATGTCTTCTACATCCTGACAGTTTAAATGTCTTCTACATCCTGACAGTTTAAATGTCTTCGGTTTAAATGTCTTCTACATCCTGACGGTTTAGATGTCTTCTACATCCTGACAGTTTAAATGTCTTCTACATCCTGACAGTTTAAATGTCTTCTACATCCTGACAGTTTAAATGTCTTCTACATCCTGACAGTATAAATGTCTTCTACATCCTGACAGTTTAAATGTCTTCTACATCCTGACAGTTTAAATGTCTTCGGTTTAAATGTCTTCTACATCCTGACAGTATAAATGTCTTCTACATCCTGACGGTTTAAATGTCTTCTACATCCTGACTGTTTAAATGTCTTCTACATCCTGACAGTTTAAATGTCTTCTACATCCTGACGGTTTAAATGTCTTCTACATCCTGACCTGAGATCAGATTCTATAAATGTCTTCTCCATCCTGACCTGAGATCAGATTCTATAAATGTCTTCTACATCCTGACAGTTTAAATGTCTTCTACATCCTGACCTGAGATCAGATTCTAAAAATGTCTTCTACATCCTGACAGTTTAAATGTCTTCTACATCCTGACGGTTTAAATGTCTTCTACATCCTGACGGTTTAAATGTCTTCTACATCCTGACAGTTTAAATGTCTTCTACATCCTGACAGTTTAAATGTCTTCTACATCCTGACGGTTTAAATGTCTTCTACATCCTGACGGTTTAAATGTCTTCTACATCCTGACGGTTTAAATGTCTTCTACATCCTGACGGTTTAAATGTCTTCTACATCCTGACTGTTTAAATGTCTTCTACATCCTGACGGTTTAAATGTCTTCTACATCCTGACAGTTGAAATGTCTTCTACATCCTGACGGTTGAAATGTCTTCTACATCCTGACGGTTGAAATGTCTTCTACATCCTGACGGTTTAAATGTCTTCTACATCCTGACGGTTTAAATGTCTTCTACATCCTGACGGTTTAAAATGTCTTCTACATCCTGACGGTTTAAAATGTCTTCTACATCCTGACGGTTTAAATGTCTTCTACATCCTGACGGTTTAAATGTCTTCTACATCCTGACGGTTTAAATGTCTTCTACATCCTGACGGTTTAGATGTCTTCTACATCCTGACGGTTTAAATGTCTTCTACATCCTGACGGTTTAAAATGTCTTCTTCATCCTGACGGTTTAAATGTCTTCTACATCCTGACGGTTTAAATGTCTTCTACATCCTGACGGTTTAGATGTCTTCTACATCCTGACGGTTTAAATGTCTTCTACATCCTGACAGTTTAAATGTCTTCTACATCCTGACAGTTTAAATGTCTTCTACATCCTGACAGTTTAAATGTCTACTACATCCTGACAGTTTAAATGTCTTCTACATCCTGACGGTTTAAATGTCTTCTACATCCTGACAGTTTAAATGTTTCTACATCCTGACAGTTTAAATGTCTTCTACATCCTGACGGTTTAAATGTCTTCTACATCCTGACGGTTTAAATGTCTTCTACATCCTGACGGTTTAAATGTCTTCTACATCCTGACGGTTTAAATGTCTTCTACATCCTGACGGTTTAAATGTCTTCTACATCCTGACGGTTTAAATGTCTTCTACATCCTGACGGTTTAAATGTCTTCTACATCCTGACGGTTTAAATGTCTTCTACATCCTGACGGTTTAAATGTCTTCTACATCCTGACGGTTTAAATGTCTTCTACATCCTGACGGTTTAAATGTCTTCTACATCCTGACGGTTTAAATGTCTTCTACATCCTGACAGTTTAAATGTCTTCTACATCCTGACGGTTTAAAATGTTTTAAAGTTTAAATGTCTTCTACATCCTGACAGTTTAAATGTCTTCTACATCCTGACAGTTTAAAATGTCTTCTACATCCTGACAGTTTAAAATGTCTTCTACATCCTGACAGTTTAAAATGTCTTCTACATCCTGACAGTTTAAAATGTCTTCTACATCCTGACAGTTTAAAATGTCTTCTACATCCTGACAGTTTAAATGTTCTTCTACATCCTGACGGTTTAAATGTCTTATACATCCTGACGGTTTTCTGAAAAAGCTTTTTCTATGTCAGTCGTTCTTCGATTTTTGCATCCTGATGATGTAAGGGTGAGGTTACTGTGGCCAGCGATGCATCCTGATGATGTAATGGAGAGGTTACTGTGGCCAGCGATGCATCCTGATGATGTAAGGGTGAGGTTACTGTGGCCAGCGATGCATCCTGATGATGTAAGGGAGAGGTTACTGTGGCCAGCGATGCATCCTGATGATGTAATGGTGAGGTTACTGTGGCCAGCGATGCATCCTAGATGATGTAAGGGTGAGGTTACTGTGGCCAGCGATGCATCCTAGATGATGTAAGGGTGAGGTTACTGTGGCCAGCGATGCATCCTAGATGATGTAAGGGAGAGGTTACTGTGGCCAGCGATGCATCCTGATGATGTAAGGGTGAGGTTACTGTGGCCAGCGATGCATCCTGATGATGTAATGGTGAGGTTACTGTGGCCAGCGATGCATCCTAGATGATGTAATGGTGAGGTTACTGTGGCCAGCGATGCATCCTGATGATGTAATGGTGAGGTTACTGTGGCCAGCGATGCATCCTGATGATGTAATGGTGAGGTTACTGTGGCCAGCGATGCATCCTAGCCCATTTTGACCTGAGATCAGATTCAAAAAATGTCTTCTACATCCTGACAGTTTTCTGAGAAAGCTATGTTTCTATGTCAGTCGTTCTTTGATTTTCCAAAAATAGCAGATCTACAAGCTCGTAGCGCGCCACTCGGTGGCGCGCTACGAGCTTGTAGATCTGCTATTTTTCAATAGCTAAAGCATAACATAATGCTAACACCAAAAAGGGCACAATCACATCTCATGGTTTATAATATTACCTGAAAGGAGAAGTGTAGACTAAATGAGTCCATGTCGCTTATCCTTATTTGGTCTTGGAGTTGCGGCGTTCTAGTCAAAGCACATCGCACGGTACGAAATATCTACAGGCTGTAGATATTTTGTACCGTGCTTTTATTTTTATGAATTAAGACCTTTTTGTTCTAATCATGCACTTCAGTTCCATTAGTCCCTACTTCAACCCATAGCTTGGTGGTTTTGAACCTTTTTCACATCAAAGCCCATTATGTATTCAGCATTTGAGCCACGGACCACCATTTGAGCCACGGACCACCATTTGAGCCACGGACCACCATTTGAGCCACGGACCACCACGGACCACCATTTGAGCCACGGACCACCATTTGAGCCACGGACCACCATTTGAGCCACGGACCACCATTTGAGCCACGGACCACCACGGACCACCATTTGAGCCACGGACCACCATTTGAGCCACGGACCACCATTTGAGCCACGGACCACCATTTGAGCCACGGACCACCATTTGAGCCACGGACCACCACGGACCACCATTTGAGCCACGGACCACCATTTGAGCCACGGACCACCATTTGAGCCACGGACCACCATTTGAGCCACGTACCACCATTTGAGCCACGGACCACCATTTGAGCCACGGACCACCATTTGAGCCACGGACCACCATTTGAGCCACGGACCACCACGGACCACCATTTGAGCCACGGACCACCATTTGAGCCACGGACCACCATTTGAGCCACGGACCACCATTTGATGACGTCAGACCCAAAACTAAAGAATTTTGTTGGATAAGATTTTGTCCACAATTCCTGGATGCTGTATTGATGTTGATACCGTAAGTCAAGGAATAACAGGCAAACGTTGATCAAAATGACCAGGATTGACATTTGGGAGATTTTTCATTCTGTTACCAGGTGTGCTAAATAACACAAAATAACACAAAACGAACAACTTGAAAGCCATCGTTTTCAAGATGGCGTCCACGAAGGCTGCCGGTACACCGTTCATACTAGGCTGAGGAATATATCCCACCCTTTTCACATTGGCCTGTTATAGCGCCACCAACAGGTGGATTTTTGCAAAACACATTTTTGGAACAAAATGCCTCAAATCATCCAATTGCCATCCATGGCGTAAGAAGAAATGGCACCCTTTTCACATTGGCTATCTATAGAACCACCAGGAGGCCACAATTAAGCTGACCTGCCCTAGAGACCTGTGCCCCGAGGGGCACTTTTTCTAGTTTACAATGCAGATGTTTAACAATAATTTAGTTACACTCTCAAGAGTGCAAGAGTCCACTTGGTTACCAACTCTCCTTCATTTTGCTGGGGACCAACTGGAACCCCCTCAAGGACCACTAGAGATCCCCGGACCACTGGTTGAAGACCACTATAATAATAAAATGGACCGTTTAGAGATGTGAGCTTCCACCGGGCTTCTCAAGTGCGTGAGTGGTTCCAGGACTACCCACGACACCAATGACATCACAACCGTATAAATTGTTCTTTAAAAAGACTTGTGCGATACACTAAACATCAGAGCTGCTTTTATCCTAACAGGTTCATCTGGTTCATCTGGTTTCATCCTAACAGGTTCATCTGGTTCATCTGGTTTCATCCTAACAGGTTCATCTGGTTCATCTGGTTTCATCCTAACAGGTTCATCTGATACACTAAACATCAGAGCTGCTTTCATCCTAACAGGTTCATCTGCCAATAATTTATCAACACACATTGTTGCTGCTGCTGTGTGAAATGTTTCACTGGACGATACATCTGGAAGGAGGTTATCATAGCAGTTACCCGGTAAAAGTGGGACACAAGATCTACTGCTTTGAAGACTACTCAAGGAAAGGGGGTTGCATTACAGTAGACGTCTTTGACACAGTGTCGTTATGCTGGAGGAAGTTGACCCCAGTAACCCCTGGAACAGGAGAACGAGTCACTCGGGAGAGACTCGGAGTAGAACCGCTGCTCCTTCGCCTGGAAAGGAGCCAGCTGAGGTGGTTCGGGCATCTGGTTAGGATGCCTCTCGAGCGTCTCCCTAGGGAGGTCCTCGATGCACGCCCCACTGGGAGGAGACCTCGGGGCAGACCAAGGTGCAGATGGAGGGATTACATCGACTCACTGGCCTTGGAACGTCTCGGGATCTCCCAGGAGGAAGTCACTAATGTTGCTCTGGAGAGGGAAGTCTGGAGCTCTCTGGTGGAGCTGTTGCCCCCGCGACCCGACTACGGATAAGCGGTTGAAGATGGATGGATGGATGGATGAACTAACCACAAAGTTGCTAGTAATCACTTGATTGCTGATACACAACACCTGCATCCAAAGGTCCCAGATAACAAAAGATGATTGCATCAACATTGTGATTGTCAGTCTGAAGGATGCAATGCAAGGTTGCTATGTCTAATATCATGTCCCATTAAAAAAACACTTTTACTCTAGGGTAGAGACTGACACGGGAGTGGATTTTCACTCCTGTCCCACTCCCACCAGAGTAAAACATAATTCCATCCTGTCCCACTCCTGTAGAATCAAAACAAAAGATCACAGGATCTACTGAATGTGTCAAACTGACATATAAAAATTGAAATCGCTATAAAATCTCCTATACAAAATACATATTTAGCCCCATGCTCGAATGACCCCACCCCCCTGTCAAAAACAGCTAAAATCCCTAAAACGAAAGAAAGCAGCAAATGAAAAAAAAATGAACAAATAAGGTGTCTAGACCTATGTTTTGAGGGTCAAGGATCTCAGTGAAACTATTCTTAAAGTGACCACATGCGCCTGTGGCGTGCTGGTGTGCAAATCAGTGCCTCCATCACAATTTAATCACATTTCTACCAAGTAAGAGATATCAATATTGCATATAGTAGTAGTAAGTATAAGCCTTGCCGAGCCATGAGGCGCATAGGGCAGGAGCCTATCTGTAAATAACATCCAGGAACGCCACCGACTTCTCTGGGCCTGAGCTCATCTGAGATGAACTGAGGAAGTTTGTACAAAGTACTCATTCTGACAGACAGTACCGTGTCTTGATTGACTGTCGCCAGGTCTCTGAAAGTTCAGTGCTGCTCTGCTGCTGGGCATCCGCTCACCAACTGGCAGTGCTGCTGGGCATCCGCTCACCAACTGGCAGTGCTGCTCTGCTGCTGGGCATCCGCTCACCAACTGGCAGTGCTGCTCTGCTGCTGTGCATCCGCTCACCAACTGGCAGTGCTGCTCTGCTGCTGCTGGACATCCGCTCACCAACTGGCAGTGCTGCTCTGCTGCTGCTGGACATCCGCTCACCAACTGGCAGTGCTGCTCTGCTGCTGCTGGACATCCGCTCACCAACTGGCAGTGCTGCTCTGCTGCTGCAGGGCATCCGCTCACCAACTGGCAGTGCTGCTGGGCATCCGCTCACCAACTGGCAGTGCTGCTCTGCTGCTGCTGGACATCCGCTCACCAACTGGCAGTGCTGCTCTGCTGCTGCAGGGCATCCGCTCACCAACTGGCAGTGCTGCTCTGCTGCTGCTGGGCATCCGCTCACCAACTGGCAGTGCTGCTCTGCTGCTGCTGGACATCCGCTCACCAACTGGCAGTGCTGCTCTGCTGCTGCAGGGCATCCGCTCACCAACTGGCAGTGCTGCTGGGCATCCGCTCACCAACTGGCAGTGCTGCTCTGCTGCTGTGCATCCGCTCACCAACTGGCAGTGCTGCTCTGCTGCTGCAGGGCATCCGCTCACCAACTGGCAGTGCTGCTGGGCATCCGCTCACCAACTGGCAGTGCTGCTCTGCTGCTGTGCATCCGCTCACCAACTGGCAGTGCTGCTCTGCTGCTGTGCATCCGCTCACCAACTGGCAGTGCTGCTCTGCTGCTGCAGGGCATCCGCTCACCAACTGGCAGTGCTGCTGTGCATCCGCTCACCAACTGGCAGTGCTGCTCTGCTGCTGTGCATCCGCTCACCAACTGGCAGTGCTGCTGTGCATCCGCTCACCAACTGGCAGTGCCACCACCAGTGCCTGGCCATGAGTCATTAGCAGAAATGTGTACATGAATTATGTTAAGGTTAACTTATTCTGTTAAATTTCATACAACCAATAAATATATTTTTCAAAGTGATGTCATTGCTTCCACAAAGCATTCAACCCATCCATGTAATTACAATTTAAATAAATGGTAACTTACGGTAACACTGACATATCTCTTATCATTTATACCAGTAAGACGCCAGAGGGCGAGAAGCGACCTTGTATGCACGCATCCGCCTGGGTGACAGCAGACTGCTGCGCTAGCGCTGGCGCGCTGGTCTCTGGTAGGTCTCTACCAGAGACCTACCAGGGCAGGTCTCTGGTAGAGACCTGCCCTGGTAGGTCTCTACCAGGGCAGGTCAGCTTAATTGTGGCCTCCTGGTGGTTCTATAAATAGCCAATGTGAAAAGGGTGCCATTTCTTCTTACGCCTTGGATGGCAATTGGATGATCATTTGGTTACCAACTCTCCATCATTTAGCTGGGGACCACCTGGACCACCGCCCTGACCACTGGTTGAGAACCATTGCTGTAGAGTGTCTCTCCAACTCTTTAAAGGAGAATTCCATGCTAGAAGGCTTTCTTACTTTTCTTACCTTTCTTTGTAGTTGTTACGTCCCCATCAAAGAGGTCCAGGTGTTTTTTTGTGCAAAAACTCCTTATTGGCTATTTCCCCTACCATAAGCCCTCAATGAATTGCATTGAATTTAATGGGAATTGAATGGGGCTATGGGGTGTTGTGCTAATTCGCTTATTTCCATCGAAATAAGTAGTAAAGTGTGCCGCTTGGGATATTATTTACATTATGAAGAGAGGATATATACAAAAAATCACACCCGTGTGAACTGAGTGGTGTAAGGTTTTATATAGCATGATCAGCTGTGGTCTGACGTAATGTCTGACGTAATGAAATAAGGTAAGGTATTATGTAGCCTGATCAGCTCTGATCTGACGTAATGAAATCACACCCGGATGTGATTTCACAACTGGCTTTTTCTGTGCAGAGAAAATGACCATGGTTGCTACGGTCATCCAGTTCACCCGGGTGTGATTTAATTACGTCAGAAATTATTTTGAACATAGCAACCATGCTCATTTTTTTCTGCACACAAAAGCCAGTTGTAGGAGTGGTTTACACCACTCAAAAAATAATAATTTTGAGCGATGGAAATAAGCGAATTAGCACGTCTCACATTTGCCATTGACAATGAAAGATGAATTCACATCATATTTACGTCATATGTGCCTGAAATATGACGTAAATTTGTGGCAACACAAACATTAAATGCCGTTGACAATGAAAGGAAAAATGACGTCATATGTAGACGAGTAAATCGGCTAACCAATCACATAAGTTCAGTTGTCATCTTCATTAATTCATGAAGAAGTATATTCCTTTTTTATTGGATGGTGTACGACAACAATAGCGCCCCTCACTTCACGCGGGTGTGATTTTGTTATTCTATATACAGTATAACCTCTGGTAACCTGTGTTTGTCCCGTTTCCTGCGTAACCAATAGCAACAGCCTTTCTCTCGTTACACCCAGAGTAATCTAGTAAGAGAGTGGCGACACTAGCGTTGACTCCCATTGTAACAATGGAATGCGGAAGTGCTCATTCTATCTCAACGGGATAGTTAGTTCCAATGTTATGTGTGGAACTATAGCCCATAGCACCCCGCTTTGCGGCGAGATCAAAGCGTGTCGCCACTCCCCTACAGGCCAACTAAAGGCAGTGTGTTCTCAAACCGCTTCACGTCAGGGACCTCCACATTAATATTGGCTGCAGCCTGCAGACCACCACCTGGATTTGGATTGTTTTTTTTTAAACAAATATTCTAAAATGGGTGGTTTAACCCTGTAAGACCCGGATACATTTCTACTTGCAAAAAATAGATTTCAACCTTACTACTACTTTGTACTACTAGGACTTATGTTAAAAAAATATGTTAAAAAAAAAAAAAAAAAAGTTTAATGAAAATGTTATGCAAATTTATAATAATTATTAAAATAATATTAATAAATTAATAATTTACATTCGGTGGATATCTTTCACAATAATACATGATACATGTTCTAGACATTCTAATGATCACACAAATATATGTATTACATGCATTTTAGTTACTTTTATCAGGGTTAAAGATTAAAGGTCATAGGTAAATTTTGATTAGAAATTGCACTGAGTCCAGAGATTTTGAAGTTGTGTAAATTTGTGCCTCTGTGGGGGGTATTTATATGCAAATATCATGACCAATGGCATTGCAAGACTAAACAATGAACATCAATGATGATGTTTAGGTGAAAAAAGAATAGAAAAAAAAAAAAAAGAGTTAAGTGATTAATTAAAATTAAAATGTTACCGAGAAGCATCGCTGGGTCTTTTTGATGGTATATCTACACATTTTGTTGGGGACCCCTGGGGGTCCTGAGGTCCTCGGACCCCACTCTGCGAACCACTGAACCAAGGGAATCTTCCGCAGACTAAACCATAAGATGGAAAGAATATTAGAAGCCTTATAAGTAAGGTTAGACATTATCTATAATGGGAGATTCACCAGTAAATATATAATTGCCATGAGAAATGTATGTATGCTACAGCTGTGTCAGAACGCATTCAATTCAATTTGCATTCAATTAAAGTCTGTAACAACCTCTTTGGTGAGGTTGCCACCATGTGGTGCAGAGAGGAACAGCAACATTAAAATGATTCAGCAATATAAAAATATTTATTACAAATACAACATACCAAATTAAAGAAAGACACATGAAGAGCAAATACTTACAAACATGTTTGGGGACACTGGGAGCAGAAGAAATTCACAATTAGGTCTAAAACACACAACATCCCCATTTGACTTTCACGTTTCACACAAACACCATGAATCGCATAAGATAGGTATGAATTGGCCCTCATGGAACATTTGGCAACAGCTCAACAATAGCAGTTCAAAGACTTCATTCATATTCATTGTAGCAGAATTATTGTTCCATATTCTAATGAATGCCTGAATGAAATATGAAATATTCAAAATATGACCACGGGAAACATTTCAGGGCAACATAGAATAATAGGGTTACCATTGGGAAATGTCGAGGCACCTTGTTGTACTGTACTGTACTGTACTGTACTGTACTGTACTGTACTGTACTGTACTGTACTGTACATCAGTAGCTCTCAAACCTTTTCATTTCAAGGATCCCCTGTTTGGTATTTATTAGGCCACAGACCCCCCTTAACTCTAACAGTGTACAAATGGAACCATTGGTTCCATCAGAGTTACAGACATAAGTGTCCACTTGGTTCTTAACTATAAATCATTATGCTGGTCGAGACCCCTTGGAACCCACCCACTCAAGGACTCCTGGGGGTCCGCGGACCGCACTTTGGGAACAACTAAATGGACATGAAAACATTCCAGTGGTCAACGTTTAGACATCAGGTCCAGGCAGAGTGTTGGAGTGGTCAACGTTTAGACCCCCTGGGACAGGGTGACCCCCTTGGACAGGGTGACCTCGCAGGAACACCTTCCCTCCGCTGTCACCCCTGCTGCTCAGGAAGTGAGACACCAAGCCATACAGGAGGGGCCTGCCAAAAGAACCCTGTATCAGCTGACATACAGAGCCCAATGTATTTCATTGAAGTAGTAACAATAATATTGACTTTTTTTTCCTTTCAAGTCCTGATGAACTTACACAGATTTGGAGCCTGCGTCCTCCACTACTTTCAGTTCATTCTCCAAGAACTGTCTGTCCAGAGGAAGTTCAGGCTGGCCGGACTCTGAAAATGGTAAACGGTAAATGGTGCATTTATATAGCGCCTTTATCCAAGGCGCTTTACATAGATTGTGCATTACATTCACCCATTCACACACACATTCATACAACGATTGCGGCGGAAGCCATGCAAGGTACCAACCAGCACATCGGGAGCAATTTGTGGTTCAGTGTCTTGCCCAAGGACACTTTGACATGTAGACAGGAGGAGCCGGGATTCGAACCGCCGACCCACGGATCATTGGACGACCTGCTCTACCTCCTGAGCCACAGTCGCCCCTGAAAGAACAAACCTGGGCCGAGTTAAAACCCATTTAGACCTGAGGACGATTCTACAAAATGTCTTCTAAATCCTGACAGTTTTCTAAAAAACCTATGTTTCTATGTCAGTGGTGCTCAACAATTTCATGTCAAGGACCCCCAGAATTATCTGTATTTGGCCGCTGACCCCCCATCTGAAAATATGTACTTCCAGGGACCCCCCCCCCCCCCCCCCAGAAGCAAAGATTTGAGTTAATAATGTTCGCTCTGAAAGAATATATATTCATTCTTGCACCACATTTTCACGATTTTTCAAAAATAGCAGACCTACAAGCTCGTAGCGCGGCACTCGGTGCCGCGCTATGAGCTTGTAGATCTGCTATTTTTCAATAGCTAAAGTATAACATAATGCTTACAACACCAACAGGGGTTCCCGTCCTGAATGAGTTAAAGTCTGCCGATCAACAGTGGCTCAACAACATCATGTGTTTTAGGACTGGTGGGGGGGGGCCTCAAATCAACAGCACAAATATTTAAAACTTTTCATTCATTTTTCATTCATGATCAATGAAAGAATATATTTTTAAATGGCTGATCTACAAGCTCGCAAATTACTACTTTTGCTGGGGAATAAAGGCGCTTGAGTGCCAACTGCCAAGCTTCTACGGAGGCCGTGTAGCGGTACTTGTTGTGGTCATTTAGTTCTACTAACTAGACTCACCCGCAGTGAGCACGGAGGCCGTGTAGCGGTACTTGTTGTGGTCATTTAGTTCTACTAACTAGACTCACCCGCAGTGAGCACGGAGGCCGTGTAGCGGTACTTGTTGTGGTCATTTAGTTCTACTAACTAGACTCACCCGCAGTGAGCACGGAGGCCGTGTAGCGGTACTTGTTGTGGTCATTTAGTTCTACTAACTAGACTCACCCGCAGTGAGCACGGAGGCCGTGTAGCGGTACTTGTTGTGGTCATTTAGTTCTACTAACTAGACTCACCCGCAGTGAGCACGGAGGCCGTGTAGCGGTACTTGTTGTGGTCATTTAGTTCTACTAACTAGACTCACCCGCAGTGAGCACGGAGGCCGTGTAGCGGTACTTGTTGAACTCCAGGTACTCGCGGATGAGCTCGTTGATGAGCAGGTTCTCGTGGGACAGCGCGGGGCGAGTCTCGCTCTGGTCGTCCAGCGCGCTGAACACCTCGGCTCTGATGCAGGCCTTCAGCTGGCTCAAACACCGTGGGATTCCAGCGTTTCTCTCACGGCTGGAAGAAAAACAACAAACAGTTTGCATTGGTCAACGTACAGTCATGAATCAGTGGTCACATTAACTAAAGTACCCCCTGAGATTAAGTACATTTACTCAAGAAGTGATTGAGCAGTGATTCTCAACCTGTTTTATTTCAAGGACCCCCAGTTGTACATGCATTAGTCTACGGACCCCCATTTAATGCCATTTTTATCTCTGGGACCCCCAATTCATATTGTAAAATCAATGCTAATGTAAATCAATGCTAATGGACCCTAACGGGTCCATTTGGTTCCATCTGTACACTCAGGCCCCTTTTCCACCGGTTGGTTCCCAATGGGAACCGGTTCAGTTCTTTTTGTTTTTTAGTCCATGAGCCAGATCTCCAAAATTGAAACGTTAATTATGAATTGAGTGTGAAAAACCATACCTATATTAGATTGTTATCACCATTAAACTTCCCCAATTGAGTACTTACTCGAAGACAATGATTTATTGAGCCAGATCTCCAAAATTGAAACGTTAATTATGAATTGAGTGTGAAAAACCATACCTATATTAGATTGTTATCACCATTAAACTAACCCCAATTGAGTACTTACTCGAAGACAATGATTTATTGCAATACAAATTTTACATTTTTAAATATGCAAATGAGGTATTATGTAGGTAAATATGCAAAATAATTGAAAATATGAAAAAGCTACTACTGTGGAAGGGTTATCATGTATTAATTTACTTGTATTGATCCTATAAACAATTTAATATAGGGTATAGTTTGCCCACCAATTTTGGAGCTCTGGCTCATGGACTAAAAGCCAAAAAGAACTGAACCGGACTTGGTGGCCATAGCAGAACAGCAGCAAGCAGCAGCTCAATCTGATTATCTGACAACATCTTGATAATCCCATACATTTTCTTACATTCAAGGTTCTTAACGTATTTGTAAGTGGGTTTATCACCATATGAGAGTGAAAATAGACGGAAACCAGTTCAAGCCCAAGCTCAGGTTCTTCTGCCTGGCCTAGGCTGCAGTAGCAGCCCTGCAAACACCAGGCCAGGCTGCAAAGAGCCAGCTACCATGGGGCCTAGGAGCAGCTAGCCACCACGTGGGTAGCAGGTGGCCTTCACCAGGTAGCAGAAGCACCTGGTCACCAGACCAGGCCCTGAAGCAGCCAGCCACCACCGGGCAGCAGGTGGCCTTCACCAGGTAGCAGAAGCACCTGGTCACCAGACCAGGCCCTGAAGCAGCCAGCCACCACCGGGCAGCAGCCAGCCAGCAGCTAGCACCACCAGGCAACACCGAGGAGCTACAACCAGCTAGCCAGCAGACCGGGCCTAGGAGCAGCCATCCACCACCAGGCAACACCGAGGAGCTACAACCAGCTAGCCAGCAGACCGGGCCTAGGAGCAGCCATCCACCACCAGGCAACACCGAGGAGCTACAACCAGCTAGCCAGCAGACCGGGCCTAGGAGCAGCCATCCACCACCAGGCAACACCGAGGAGCTACAACCAGCTAGCCAGCAGACCGGGCCTAGGAGCAGCCATCCACCATCAGGCAGTAGCCAGCTTTCACCAGGGAGCAGCAAGCAGCCAGGGAAGATGGCTGGAGGAGCAAGAAAGAAGCTGGGCAAGAACAACAAGGGTGATGAACAAGCCAGTGACTACGAGGGAGAGGCCTCCACTCCTGCTGAAGAGGAGACTGAGCTTGTCACCATGGCCTCTGTCAGAAAGCTGATCAACCAAATGCTATGTCAGCAGAAAGCCCACTACGTGGAGATACTGGACAGACAAACTGACACCTTTAATACGTTTGTCCGGGTGATTCTGGACTAAGCATGCTCCAATTAAGAAGCTCACTGTTAGATCACTTAAAGGACTACTTCACCACTTTTCAACATTTCTTCATATAATTGGTCCTCACTAATGTTCATGATAAAACACCCCAATTTTTTCCTACTCAGTCTGTGTCTCATAGGTGGGCTTTGGGCAGTTCGGACACCCGTCCACCAGTGACATCATCATTAGGCAGATTTTTTTTTAAACAAGATTTGTTTTAAAATATAATATATTTTTATTATCGTGAGAACGATGGCTTCAACTTTTGCATTGCAACTTTTCAGGAAAAGAAAGCCTGCCGTTTCTACTAGCTTGGATTCACCATCGATGATGTCACTGGTGGACGGGTTTCTGAACTGCCCACAGCCTTCCTATGAGACACAGACTGAGTAGGAAAAAATGGTGTTATTTTATCATGAACATTAGTTAGGACCAATTATAGGAAGAGAAGTTGAAAAGTGGTGAAGTGGTCCTTTAAAGCACCTTGGCTAGATGACGAATTGAGAAACAGGATGAGAGAAAGAGATGTACTGAAAAAGTCTGCTATCATATCAGGTAATGTAGCAGATTGGCAAGCCTACCGCTCACTAAGAAATAAAATAACTAAATTAAATAGACAAAAGAAAAAAAAATACTATCATTCTAAATTTGAGGAGTGTCATGGAGACAGTAAAAAACGTTGGAGAGTACTTAATGATGCTATGGGTAGAAGTAAAATGGCCAAAACACCCTCATTTATTGAACTGAATGGAGAATTCATTACTAAACCTTCTGATATAGCAAACTACTTCAAACAATACTTCCTCAGTAAAGTGAACACACTAAGAAATCAAATGTTGCCTGTGAGTGGTGGGCTGTCCAAAGCTATAATACTAAATCATATTCTGTGTGAGAAGGATTGTGTGTTTGAATTCAAGCCTATCAGTGTTGATTGTATGGTAAAGCTACTTCATACAATTCAGTGTGATAAACCTTGTGGGTTTGACAACATCGATGGCAGATTGCGTCAGTTATCAGCTAAATCAATTGCTAAGCCTGTAGGCCATATTTTCAATTTATGTTTTAAGGATTGTGCTTATCCTGATTTGTGGAAAATTGCAAAGGTTACTCCTCTGTCAAAAAACAGTAGGGAGCCCTTTACATGTCCAAACAGTAGGCCTATCAGCATTCTGCCTGTTTTGAGTAAGCTTCTGGAGGGAGTTATGTTTAAGCAGATCCAGCAATATTTTGCAGATATCAACAATATCAACTCAGATTTACAGCATGCATACAAATGAAATGATTACTATATTTACCCAGGGTATCTGGGCTAAGCTCAAGAACTTGTTTCCAGCCAGGCCCTGCTCATAGAACACATTTCATCGTAGTGGTTCAATGCCTTGTTCAAGGGCACTTCAGCGGTGGTAATTTTAACATGTCGGACGGCTGATTCGAACTGGCGACCTTCCGGTATCAAGACCGCTCCGCTATCCGTTCGGCCACCGCAGGTTACTCTAAAAGTACTGCACTGACATGTCTTACTGATGAGTGGTTCAAACAGATTGACATGAAGTCAGTCGTTGGGGTGGTGCTCTTGGATTTCAGTGCAGCCTTTGACCTTATAGATCATGAGTTACTACTCTTGAAATCAGCATATGGATTCAAAGATTCTGCAATTGATATATTGAAGGGATATTTAGTGCAGGGAACAATGTGTTATGTTCAATGGTTCCCTTTCAAAGATTGAGACACTTAAGTGTGGAATTCCACAGGGAAGCTGTCTTGGCCCCCTTCTTTACTCTATTTTTGTAAATGATATGCCACATGTATTAAAATATGCAGGTATGGGGATTTATGCGGATGACACGACTATGTATGCATCGTCAGAGAGTATTGAACACGTCAATGAGGTGCTTCAACTAGAGTTAAACCTGGTTTCTGAATGGATTATGGGAAATAAGCTGAAGTTGAATGTCTTAAAAACTAAATGTATTGTAATTGGTTCTAAATATGCTCTCAGGACAGATCAGAAATTAAGCCTCTCTTTGCAGGGTGCTGCGATTGAACAGGTTAAATAAGTTAAACTGTTAGGTGTCACTATTGACCAAACACTGTCATGGTCCACTCAGATCAATAATACAGAGGATGAGTAATGACATCTATGCCATTAGAAGGAGTGCTCATCTGCTAACTAATATAACAATCAGACTAGTCATACAATCTCTAGTTCTGTCAAATCTGGACTACTGTCTGGTTATCTGGTCTAGTGCATCAAAGCAAGAACTTAGTAAACTTCAGCTTGCTCAGAACAGGGCAGCAAGACTAGCACATTGCTCTGTCAGGACTAGTGTGGATGCTATGGGTTAGGGTTAGACTAGCACTGCATTGCTCTGTCTGGACTAGTGTGGATGCTATGGGTTAGGGTTAGACTAGCACATTGCTCTGTCAGGACTAGTGTGGATGCTATGGGTTAGGGTTAGACTAGCACTGCATTGCTCTGTCAGGACTAGTGTGGATGCTATGGGTTAGGGTTAGACTCTGTCAGGACTAGTGTGGATGCTATGGGTTAGGGTTAGACTCTGTCAGGACTAGTGTGGATGCTATGGGTTAGGGTTAGACTCTGTCAGGACTAGTGTGGATGCTATGGGTTAGGGTTAGACTCTGTCAGGACTAGTGTGGATGCTATGGGTTAGGGTTAGACTCTGTCAGGACTAGTGTGGATGCTATGGGTTAGGGTTAGACTCTGTCAGGACTAGTGTAGATGCTATGGGTTAGACTCTGTCAGGACTAGTGTGTATGCTATGGGTTAGGGTTAGACTCTGTCAGGACTAGTGTGGATGCTATGGGTTAGGGTTAGACTCTGTCAGGACTAGTGTGGATTCTATGGGTTAGGGTTAGACTCTGTCAGGACTAGTGTGGATGCTATGGGTTAGGGTTAGACTCTGTCAGGACTAGTGTGGATGCTATGGGTTAGGGTTAGACTCTGTCAGGACTAGTGTGGATGCTATGGGTTAGGGTTAGACTCTGTCAGGACTAGTGTGGATGCTATGGGTTAGGGTTAGACTCTGTCAGGACTAGTGTGGATGCTATGGGTTAGGGTTAGACTCTGTCAGGACTAGTGTGGATGCTATGGGTTAGGGTTAGACTCTGTCAGGACTAGTGTGGATGCTATGGGTTAGGGTTAGACTCTGTCAGGACTAGTGTGGATGCTATGGGTTAGGGTTAGACTCTGTCAGGACTAGTGTGGATGCTATGGGTTAGGGTTAGACTCTGTCAGGACTAGTGTGGATGCTATGGGTTAGGGTTAGACTCTGTCAGGACTAGTGTGGATGCTATGGGTTAGGGTTAGACTCTGGCAGGACTAGTGTGGATGCTATGGGTTAGGGTTAGACTCTGTCAGGACTAGTGTGGATGCTATGCATGCCAGGCTGTCATGGACGAGGGTGAATGAAAGACTGGCATACAGCCTTATTCTGTTTTTAAAGAATGTACATTCCTCACAGAAACCCTTCAGTTTGTTTCTACAGTTATGACCTGCAAATGAAAGACATGATTACAATACTAGACATGCACTAAATGGTCACTTTACTTTTCCTCTGCCCAAAACCAATGCACTTAAGAAAACAGTCATGTACAGAGCCATTGCATACTGGCGTACGCTCCCCCCACATTGACTCTAACAAGAAATAGACATACATTTTATTTCAAAAGGAAACTCAAGGCAGCAATAATCAGAAAGGAAATTATATTAAATTAGGTTCTTATTATATTTTCGGACTGACAAATCTGTTTTTCTTTTTTTCTTTTAATTTTACCGTTATAAATTTAGTTTTTTAGGTTTGTGTGTTTGTTCAGAAACATGGATCATTTTATGATTTGTATTGTCATGTCATTTTTGCCTGGACCCCAGGAAGAATAGTCTCCACTAACGGTGTAGACTAATGGGGATCCTTAATAAACTAAACTAAAAATAGTAGAATGAGAGAACACATTCAAATTGGGTTGACAAGTCGTATGCAAATGTTCTAACGGCAGGGATAATGATAAGCCATTATGTACATCTGACTGTCTTTTTATAATGTTATTTAGTGTGACCCTTTATAATGTTATTTAGTTATATTTATAATGTTATTTAGTTATTTAGACCCTTGCATGAAAGCGTACGTTTATGTTGACTGCATACGGCAACATATTAGCAAGCAGACAGGAAATAACCTAATCCTTGGGAGTCTTAAAGCCAAAATGAATCCTGTATCGTCATGGACTGTTTTTTATTTTCCAGAAATGCCAAAAAATAAAAAGAAGGCAGCTGTCCCAGTTGCCATCCATGATGACGGTAAGAGAAACGGAGCTAACTACTTTATTTGTAATTGTTTGCTGTGGTTATGACCATGAGGCAGCGGTGGCCGAACGGTTTGCGGAGCGGTCTTGATACCGGAAGGTCGCCAGTTCGAATCCCCGGACCGGCATTACCACCGCTGAAGTGCCCTTGAGCAAGGCATTGAACCCCAACCATGAAATGTTCTATGAGCAGGGTGTGGCTGTAAACAAGCATCTCGAGCTTAGTCCACTTCCCTGGGTAAACAAAGAGCTTTGCTTTTTGCTTTTACCAGAGCCATTGAGGAGTTTGCCACCTGTGTTCATTCCATTTCATTTCACGGCAATAGCAGATCATATAAAACTGGTTATCGTATAATGTGCATTTGCTGTAAAGCACACTAATCCAAAGTGAACACTAATCTAAAATTATGCATTTATGGCTTGGTTAATGCTTATGTGCAATTTATATTATAGCTAATGTTGAACATGTCACTGCTGTGTGGCTCGGTTTTAAGTATTTGGGCAGGAGGCTTAAATTGGCTTTGGCTAGAAACCCTAAATGTATGCCCAAAGGTTGTCATAGGTGCTCAAAATAATCAAGGTGAGACAACCGCCGTGATTTGTAATTGTCTTTACCAAAAGTAGTCGTCCTATAAGTTCATAACACAGCTTGCACATCCGACAATGTTTGCCAAAAGTAGTCTTATCGACTACAATCTTGCAACACATCAAAATGTTTGCTTCAGAATAGAGACGCTATCTTGTTCTTTCAGCCCCAGTGTTGGCTATTGGAAAGAGGGGTGCTGCTGGAAAGAGGGGTGCTGCAGGAAAGAGGGGTGCTGCTGGTTCCACTGTTGCTTCTGATTCGCAACAAGGTAAATGAGAACACAAACTAGTCAATCGATCTCACAAGTCATGACACGTGTAGATTGGCTATTTTTAAATTGTTACTCTAGAATCGTGATGCTACTTTTTATGGTTAGAACACCAGTGTACTTGCAAACTCTTCTCTTTCAGCCCCAGGGGTGTCCGCAAAGCAGAGGGCTGCGGTTGGTTCTAAGAGGGCAGGTGGTTCTGCTACGCAGAGGGCTGATTTGGCTTCTCTACAAGGTAAGTGATAGCACACATATTGTGTTTGGCTATTTTAGGCAAAGACTGCTTTGGGTTAAAATGTCTACTACTGCATACAAATATGTGCCTCAGTTTGAACATTTAGGTATAGACTATAATCACATGGCGACCATGTTTGCATTGGAACGACAGGGTGGCATTTCATTAACTTGATGGCATGATGGCTGCCGTGAATATAGTCAATTGTTGTGTCATAGAATCATTCTTTTCCCAGATATGTCTACAGTCCCAGAGACAGCCGCTGACAATGGGGCAAGCCCTGTTCCAGATGTTCCAGGTAAGAGTACGGAACATTTACTTTGATTGGCTCAGCAGCAGATTTGAAACGGAAATGCATATGAAGGTGTAGTGTTCATCTGCTGCTGAGCCAATCAAATGACACTGAGGAAATTACCTTAAACGGGAATCCCACCTCCTGGGAAAGGGAACTACACACATGCAGAGCCTACTAACACTGCATGTGCAGGCCACTGAAGAGACACAATCAGAAATGTCCTTATAAATTAAATCCATCTTTATCATTGACTATAGCCGGTGATTTTGAAATTGATGACTACAGACTGTGATTGGTTATTGTTGAAGGTGTGAGTGGATGGATCCCCAAGCCACCTGCACTGGCAACATTGGCCCCAACTGGTCTAGAATCTCTGCAGAGGCAAGAGGCTCTCAACATCAGAATATCAAAGGAATGTGATGACCTCTGTGTCCAGTTGCTCAATGCCATAAGGGCAAAAGCATCTAGACCGTCACCAGCAGCTCCAACATTCCCAGGTATAATGTAATGCATTTCGGTAACACTATTTCTTAACCAGTACATTTTCGTGTTTTTCCGTGTTTTTATCATATTTTTTACTTAAATTTAACAAAATCAATGGCCAATGAAGGGCCCCAGGAGCCCTTTTCAGGGCGTCAAACCCAGTACCGCACGGTTCAATTTCCCCGAAGGGCCCCTGAGAGCCAAGGGCCCCTGGGCCATGGCCCCACTGGCCCAATGGCTAATTTGTCCCTGAGTGAAGAGGTAAAAGAGAAAAAGAGAAGAGAGAAGATAAAAAAAATCATGCGCGTCACAAGACTTCAAAAAGCGGTTAGTGAGATCCACATTGTTCAGTTATGCTTGTCTGCATCGTCACTTACTTTTGACTGACTCATGCATGGATTCTGCACTGGCATGTGGATCACTTAACTGACAGACAGATGTCAGTTAAGGGACTGAGAATAAATTGTACCTTGTAGATCATTAATCCTGATACTCACTGTTCAATATACTGAACATGTATTCCTTCATACACATTCAGGCATATAGTTTTACAAAATGTAAATAACTTGCCACAGCATTTTTCTTTTCTTTTCTTAGCTCACAAGAAGGGAAAGAGCTATCCACGTTCTTCTGAGACTTCCTCCTCTGAGGATAGGAACACTGTATTCCCCAACACAAACTATTAAACAAATGGATAAAGTACTGAATACTTGAAACATGAGAAAGGGTTCTTTTAACACGTATGAAGTAAATTGAGCAGGTTTTTCCCTTTGAGTAATATTAAGTGCTAATTTTGTAGTAATCTGAACTGGTTTAGTGCATTTAATTAATCGGAGCGCTATGGCTTTTATTCCCATTTACTCAAACACCCTTGCCTTGAACGTGACTGCATCTGACGTCATAAGTGGGCGGGCACTGAAGTTCTCTCAGTGTTGCCAACTTAGCGGATTTGTCGCCATATTTAGCTTTTTTCCAGACCCCCCTAGCGACTGAATTAGTGAAAAGCTTCTGGCGAGAAATGTAGCTACTTTTTCTGGTGAATTGGGGACAAATCGTGTTGACAGGCGCCAGAGATAAAACCCTCATTTTTCTTCATTTTCCTTCTCAGCCTCAAATCCGCTAAATTGGCAAAACTAAAAGTGGTCGGCGCGTCTGGCTCAGTGGCTTCCTCGGCTCGGTTATGTGCACAGCAGAGTAATCTAGTAGAGTAATGACACTCCCGTTGACTCACATTGTACTCTGGTGCACAGACAGTGAGACATAGCAAGAAAGGAGGAAGCAGTCCGCTGGCAGCTCACTTTAGTCTGCTAGTAAAAAATAAAATACACACTCAAATGCATCAAGTATTAATCTTCTAACTCCTGTATGGATCGGAACAAAATAGCGTTTTTTTAATTACAATGCGTTTAAACGAGCGAGAAGCGTCTGACTGCAGAGTCCGCTCAGGGGAAGTCCGCTTCAGGGAGCATCTGCCAGAGGAAAGGAAACAGAAAAGCGGAAACGGAAACGGTTAAACGGAAACAGAAAAGGGGCGTTCCCTTGTTCCCTTCAGTCCGCCGTCCCAGACGCGCTCCCGGGGGTCTCGTGCCCAGGTGGGGGTCCGCGGGAGTCCGCGGGGTATCTCGGCCGTCCCTGGGCCGTTTCGTACGGGGGGAATCTCGTTCGAACCGGGCCGCCGTCCCGGACGCGCTCCCGGGGGTCTCGTGCCCAGGTGGGGGTCCGCGGGGGTCCGCGGGGTATCTCGGCCGTCCCTGGGCCGTTTCGTACGGGGGGAATCTCGTTCGAACCGGGCCGCCCTCCCGGACGCGCTCCCGGTGGTCTCGTGCCCAGGTGGGGGTCCGCGGGGGTCCGCGGGGTATGCACACACACGCACGCGCGCACGCCGCACACACACGCGTGTGTATAGAGTGAGGGCGGGGGGTCTCAAGGTTCGGGGACCCCTGTCTCGTGCCCAGGTGGGGGTCCGCGGGGGTCCGCGGGGGTCCGCGGGGTATGCACACACACGCACGCGCCGCACACACACGCGTGTGTATAGAGTGAGGGCGGGGGGTCTCAAGGTTCGGGGACCCCTGTCTCGTGCCCAGGTGGGGGTCCGCGGGGGTCCGCGGGGTATGCACACACACGCACGCGCGCACGCCGCACACACACGCGTGTGTATAGAGGGAGGGCAGGGGGTCTCAAGGTTCGGGGACCCCTGTCTCGTGCCCAGGTGGGGGTCCGCGGGGGTCCGCGGGGTATGCACACACACGCACGCGCGCACGCCACACACACACGCGTGTGTATAGAGTGAGGGCGGGGGGTCTCAAGGTTCGGGGACCCCTGTCTCGTGCCCAGGTGGGGGTCCGCGGGGTATGCACACACACGCACGCGTGCACGCCGCACACACACGCGTGTGTATAGAGGGAGGGCAGGGGGTCTCAAGGTTCCAATTCCATTAAATCCAGCGTGAAAAAGTGAGTCAGACTAAGTAGTTTTTGTAAAAAAAAAAATATATTTGTGTTTGTGGGGTCCAAAAAACGTGTCTAAAAAAATATCTAAAATATTTAGAAGTGTCGTAGAGACTTGAAACCAATTCCATTGGATTGCCTGTGCTTCAGACATGGATAAACACCCTTTGTTTTAGAAAAATTGGTTATTCCCTGTCGATTATAGCCTTAAAGGGCCTCAACGCCATACAAAGGTCACGGGCGTGACCATTGATAGTTAGAAGTGTCGTAGAGACTCAGGACCAAGTTCATTGGATTCAGCTGAATGAGAAGAAGAATTTTTTTTTTAAGGATTCCTCTAAATACACTTCCCCCCTATGTCAAGTAAGGGAAATCTAATGGTGTTAGTTTTAACTGTCTAGAAGACTTAGAAATGGGTCAAATTGCTGTTTGAAAGTTTAAACAAATCATATTTTCTCGAATTGTAGGTTATATCTCAATCCGACAACCAGAAGTGCCTTAATTGGCCCCTAGTTGGCTAATTATAGAGTTCGAGTTCGCCTCAGATTGTTCATCTCGACGAGCTCTATAACATATCCAAAGATGGGCTTCTAATATCATTTCCCCATGGAGATATAGCCCCTAGAAGGTTTACAAAATAGCCGATCTACAAGTCCTAGAAGAATTGCACTAGGACAGCCAGGATTTCCCCCCCCTAAATCAAGTGCACTGAGTTCGATGGATCTGACAAACCGGTCAAACTGGTTCTCAAGGTATTTTGAGGATGGACATTCAACATTTTAAGATGGGCCCCTAATATCCAATGGTTTTTTACTTAGAAGCCTTAGAGAGGCTTCATAGAATGTCAGTTATTTAATCATGATGCATTTTCTTTGTTTAACAACATTTTTAAAATCAAATCCTCTCAAAGATAATTTAGACTAATTGTCAAGGCAAAATTGTGTTCATATTTATTTATATATTTAAAAATATGTGGGGGTCCCTGGGGGTCCCTAGGGGTCCCCGAACCTTGAGACCCCCAAAAACTCCCCCAGGGGGGTGACACGATTCCAACGAACCCACCTCCGTCCAAAATGGTTGAGAAATGAAAGAGATACCCCGCGGACCCCCGCGGACCCCCACCTGGGCACGAGACCACCGGGAGCGCGTCCGGGACGGCGGCCCGGTTCGAACGAGATTCCCCCCGTCCGAAACGGCCCAGGGACGGCCGAGATACCCCGCGGACCCCCGCGGACCCCCACCTGGGCACGAGACCCCCGGGAGCGCGTCCGGGACGCGAGTTTTTTATTCCTAGGATGGCACCGGAAAAACCACGCCCCGAACTCATTTCATTGGTCGCTGCAACGTCTCCATGAGTGATGCAGTATGTGGCTGCGTTCCTGTCACCTGGCCGTGGAAATGAATGAATCTACGCGTGTAGATGCTGTTATAAGAACAACTGTTTAAGTTGACAACTTGTCAAATTGTCTGCCATCAATTGCAATCATGCCAAGTTGTCAACACTGCCAGCAGAAAGGAAGCGGCGACGCTGAATTTCCACTTCTGGAGGTTAGTAAGGCACTTTATACATGCTCTAAATATGCGGGTTTTCCTTCAGAAGCTTTTCTTCAGAAACTATTAGGGAACCTGAAAATGGTCGACCCTCTTGTAAACAAGTGTAATGCTTTATTTGTACGTCTCTAAATGTTCTGATGAATTGAAAATGGTCGACCCTCTTGTAAACAAGTGTAATGCTTTATTTGTACGTCTCTAAATGTTCGAATTGAAAATGGTCGACCCTCTTGTAAACAAGTGTAATGCTTTATTTGTACGTCTCTAAATGTTCTGATGAATTGAAAATGGTCGACCCTCTTGTAAACAAGTCTAATGCTTTATTTGTACGTCTCTAAATGTTCTGATGAATTGAAAATGGTCGACCCTCTTGTAAACAAGTGTAATGCTTTATGGTGTGGTCCGCAGTTAACAGTTTTTGTGTATTGAGTTGTGCTTTGAAATGTACTGTAATTCTGCAAACTGTTAATAAATAATAAATCAATCAGGCATTCACAAAGTCTTTCTTTCTTTCTTTCAGAAACTGCTACCTGAGGGATATGATCACTTGGTGTGCACCTATGAGAACATTGGAGAGGGTCAATTTAAGGCCCAAATTAAATTGAAAATTACCTCAGAAGAGAAGGTGCAAAAGTGGCTGCTGGATTTTCAAACATCCTCCCAGGTGACTTGGAGGAAGTCTAAAACTTATCCACAGACTGGATGTCACAACGCCTACAGGGTAAGTTTGCCAAAAGATATGACCATGCCTGCATGCATTTCTCTGGTGTAGGTGCACCACTGATTTATATAATAACACCCAATAATTGTATTTTATATTAATGTATATTGTGTATTTATCCGCTGTCACCTTTATGTTTGATATCAATCATAAGAAAAATAAATTACCGTACTAGAAACCAGATAATATCTGCACTGTAAGCAGAAGAGGGAAATGTGTTATTGTTATTGTATGAGAACCAGTCAGCAGTAGAAAGATTGACCCACCTAACTTAATTGCAAGTTTGTTTGTGTCTTAGGTGGACTTAAGGTGTCAGCACAACACCTGTCCCAAAAACAAAACAGTAAAGACACACATCAAACACACATCATGTTGTGCCACGCTGTTCTTGGTCCTGAAACGGGAAATCTACAGTAACAACAGGACGTCAAGGTAATTACAGTTAAACCTCCAGTACACTACTGTCAAACCTGTACAATTCACAAATTGTTCTGCATCCAGTGTGTATTCTAAGGTTCTGCCTAGAAATGCATTACCGTCTGTCTGACTTTAACAGCCCTCAGTTTAATCAGCATCTCCACCACCAAACAAGAATCGAGACTGATCCCTACAACCAGTTTCCACACCATTTTCTCCATTCAGACTTGCAAGTCATTATTAGGCACTGGAAAGTTTGTCAAATAATGTGTTTATGTTTTCGCATTTAGGTCTTGCGATCCACATATCAAGAATGGCTACCTATTCAACATCAGTCTCAGACATGAGCACAACCACCGGCTGAGCTGTGCTGATGCGCTGCAGACGCGAGATGTCTCAACCGAGACCATTGAGAAGCTGAAGCTCCTCTTTGAGAGTGGTCACTCCCCTTCGTCTGCACTGGATACGATCAAGTATGATCTGCAGGATCAAGAAGGCGACGATTACATTTACGCTGCTGCAGACCGCTCCATTTGTCCAGATCTTCAGTTTTGTTTCAGGTCAGAAACATGTTGAAATGCAGAAGGAACAGAAATTCCTTTCTTATTAGTGTGGAGTGGGACATTTTGGTACAGTATGTAGTTTTTAGACCGGCTGTCAGTTGAGCAATTTGTACTATAGGGGTTTATATGTGACCATAACATTAACATCCTATATAAGGCAAACATGTAAAAACGTCACCATTTCATTATACTTTAAGTAGCATGTGATGTGTCAGACTAGGGGGTTTTCATAATTCTGATTCCAAGCATTAGTTTTGCAGAAAAAACACTAAAAATGGCCATAGCCATCATCACAAATGTGATGAGGTCAGCACATTTTGGACACATTTGGGCAAGTGGCTCAATGCTGACAACCGGTCAGCAAGTGGATTCATGAATGTATACATACATATAGACAATATGTCTATATAACAAAAACGATATACCAAATTTCCCACTTCAAACAAAAGAAAAGTGTTGGCTGCCAGACTATATGGTTAGATTATTATTACTACATGTAAATTGTATTGCGTACTTTATGATATATTGAGTATTGAGTGTAGGAGCCAAACAGGGGTCTCTCTCTCTCTCTCTCCCCTTGCTTTTTGTAGGCTTTACTACCAGATCTTTCAGAAAGCTTATGGTTCACCATCAGGAGAGCAGATGCTGGTAGATCTCAAGCATAGACTTGACCAGTACAACATGGAACAAGGGGATACCATTGCAAAAATTGAGAGAACTGAAGACGGTCAGCTGGTCATCGCCATATGTACCCCTGTCATGAGAAGGCTGCACACTATGCTGAGAGAGAGTGGAGAAATGATCTTTGTTGATTCCTCAGGAAACTGCGACCGCCAGAACCACCGTATATTTCTCCTTCTCACCCACTCCACTGCTGGAGGATTGCC
This sequence comes from Electrona antarctica, assembly GCF_951216825.1. Taxonomy (NCBI): domain Eukaryota; kingdom Metazoa; phylum Chordata; class Actinopteri; order Myctophiformes; family Myctophidae; genus Electrona; species Electrona antarctica. Next base: position 3,990,476 of record NC_136809.1, on the reverse strand, counting down.
ATTGGGAGTGTTCATAACAACATCAGAGAGCCAGTCCACCATAACATCTGGACTTAAACTTCTGCAATCCATTTTGCCTAGCGGAAGCTTCTTTGGACGGGAACAGCCTCAAGTCATCATGACAGATGACTGCAGGGCACTGCGGCAGTCCCTCCAGGCAGTTTTCCCTGGAGCCAGGCTGCTCCTGTGCGTGTTCCATATACTGCAGGTATGGATATAACACTCAACTTAGCATTATGATTAATTTTCCATCCCACTAATTTGAATCTTCACACATTTGATAGATTTTTACATGCAATGTATTGTTAACATCCCTAACTGCAGGCCATGTGGCGATGGTTGTGGAGTGCCTACAATGGTATCAATAAGAGAGACCGAGCACAGCTCCTGAATTCATTCAGGAGCCTTGTCTATGCTGACTCCGCCCCATCACTGCCAGTGCTGTACAACAGCTGTGTCCATGACCCTGTTGCAATGAAATATCCTAAATTCCTCCACCACCTGAAAGAGGTGTGTTGTCTTTCTTAATTTTTAATCCTTCATACAACTGACAACATACTATCTGGCAAAAAAATCTTCCTACATGCTGTAACAATCTCCATCCTTACTGAACATTCTGTTCTATGACTACAGGTGTATGGGAGACATGAGGAGTGGGCCATCTGTCTTCGAAATGATCTACCAACCAGAGGGCATAACACCAACAATTTTTTGGAGAGTGCTTTTAAAGTGCTGAAAGAGAAGGTCCTCCACAGGTTGAAGGCGTTCAATGTCACTCAGTTGGTAGATTTTATCACCACCAGGATGGAGGCCTACTACATCCGTCGCCTCACGGATGCTGCAAACAACCGGAAGCCTCAGAGACCAAAGCCTTTCCTTCGTGAAAATGTGGATTTGGAAAAGATTGCACAGGTATGCAGTATTTATGTATCGCATTATTGTCAATTGTGGGCACCCGCTGGCCTGGCGGTCCAGACGCACGCCTCATGTGGGCTCTGGCCTGGCGGTGCGTTGCGTGTTCGAGTCCCATTCATGACGAGTTGACCTTTTCTGCATGACTCTTCTCATCTCTCCCTCCCGCTTTCACTTGCTATCAATAAAGGCAGAAAAGCCTAAAACAAATCTATAAATACATACATACATACTGTACATGCATACAAAAATACATTAAAAAAAATGTCAATTGTGAAGTAAAATAAATAACATTATTGTAATCATTTTTTACAGGTAGACCAGAATCATTATGTGGTTCACAGCGCAACATCGGAGTTGCAGTACGACGTTAACATGGACATTGGATGCTGCACGTGTCCAGTTGGGGTCACAGGTGCATTCTGCAAACACCAAAGCGCAGTTTGGAACAAGTTTGGTTATCACAAGAGCTTCCCACATGTCACCACACCTCAGATGAGACAGCTATACCATAAAATTGCAACTGGTGAGTTAGATTGCCCCTTCTCTTATTGTTATTGTATTCTCATTCATGAGAACCAGGCAGCAGTAGATAGATAACACTACCAAAACTGAAATGAGTATTACAGAGCTGAATTGGAATTGGAAAATTAAAATATTTATTTTAATTTTCAGGGATGGTCATTCAAGACGACTGGTTCCAGGCATTGGAACTTGTCCCTGCATCTGCAAACGACACTGCATCTGCACCAGTCCCATGTGATTGATTGATTGAGATACTGGAGGGCATCAGAACATGATAATGCCAGTTATATTAAGAATTGATTCACTTGACACATTGTACTTTGTGCCATGTGAGTGGACAATAAATATTTTATTCCACTGTATACTATTCTACGGTACAGTATATCTATTAGGTTTGGACAGTGCTCAGGAGGAGAGCATGGACGAGGTCTCTTCAACCGGCAGATCTAACACTTCAGGGGGTTTGGGCAGTGCTCAGGAGGGCGACTCTCAGGAGGAGAGCATGGACGAGGTCTCTTCAACCGGCAGATCGAACACCTCAAGTCAGTGACAATAATGTGCCAGTATTTTCTATTGACCGTATTACATTTATTTTTTTAATAATCACCAAAATGATTTGTTTAGATATAATTGGTGTTTTGTGTTTTTCCTTAAGGCACATCACCTGTAGATGACCTGAAGGTAATGTTCCATCAGTTCTCCAGCAGTGTCACAAAGAAGCTGGAAGATGACCCCCAAACCTTCACAGCACCAATTCGTGCCTTTCTGGAAACCTATAGCAAAATGAATGATAGCTCCTTCATATCCGCTCTGCATTGTTTTGGTAAGGTGCCACAGGCCAAAGCCAAATATCTGCAGTCTTCAAAAATGATTGGCGTACAACCAACGGCGATTGCCAGAAGAAAGGCACCACTCGGGGGGAGACGTGCTTTGATACCTGGGCGACCCCCAAAGTGCTCAAGAAAGGAGCATCATTATTCAAAGGAGAATCGCAAGAAAAGTGCACCTCATTCCCTGGCTAAATGTGTAGAGGACAACACATGTCTTGGTGGTCATCACTAGTGTAACTGCTCCACCACTCTGGAGCTATTTGTGTACATGGTTGCCTGCCTAATAGCACAGTGATCCCTTTTCATATGTAGGACTGTTCAATTAGTTTATCCCCTACATGTCATTGGCCTACTAGACAGTTTTTTCTCCTACATGGGTCTTTCCTCTGGGGCCTGTAGGAGAAGCTGACAGGCTGAATGAAGAGGTTGTCCAAAATTGATGTGGCTCAGGTGGGAGGGCCTGTTTGGGGGTGCATGTTGGGGCCCACTCTGCGATCGGGGAGGAAAATGTTAATAAAAAAATATATATATATAATGTTAATAAACATTTCATATTGTGAAAACTGTAGTATTGTTATGTTGGTGGTGGTGGTGATGATTAATCTATTTAACACTAAACACAGGTGATTTTCACCCAGACAATTATATTTTTGTAATTTTCATAATGTTACTGATGGCTGAGGTGAGTGGGTCTTTCAGTACCTTCATGATGTTCAGTGACATATAAGATAGGTTTGTTTCCCTGACCACTTTCCTGTTTTTTTTCTACAGGCAGTGTGTTTAGTGATAGTGTGATGGAGAAAACTCTCATACACACAATGGGGGAACAAATATTTTATTTTCACATGTCCTAGGAATGGGTGGACCAAAGGAGGGCGCCAAGTTCCCAACTTAATTTATCTTTTTTTAGGAATAATTTTAAAATAATTTATACCGATTTTATCTATTTTTTTAAGTCATTATGAAATATTGAAGAGTAGCTCAAGTTGCCATGTATTGCTGTACTTAAATATATTTTGATTATAAATAATACATATTAATATTTCATATAATTACTAGCCTACTAAATCTGTCTGCATAAGTTACCTACTCAGTATTATATCATATAATACTAATGGGTACTAATGCGATATGATTATGACGGTGACTATAACCCTCATGATATCAAAATGTTTAAAATGATAACAAACGCAGCCACATACTGCATCACTCATGGAGACGTTGCAGCGACCAATGAAATGAGTTCGGGGCGTGGTTTTTCCGGTGCCATCCTAGGAATAAAAAACTCGCGTCCGGGACGGCGGACTGAAGGGAACAAGGGAACGCCCCTTTTCTGTTTCCGTTTATCTGTTTCCGTTTCCGTTTTCCTGTTTCATTTCCTCTGACTGGCTCATACAAGGGGGCAGGCAGACTTTCCAACGTTGAAGCTCTCCTCCCTAGTGGTAGGAGGAGGGACTACAGGCGGACCCGTGGATTCATGACCGGGAAACCCCGTGCAGCTGGGCTTTAACATTGAGCGCTCGGTTGCACTTCCGCATTTGACCACCAAAATTTGGTGGTCAAATGCGGAAGTAGACGTTCTGAGACGGTACTTCCGGCAGTCTTCCGGGTGCTTCAAAACGCCACTGAGCAACTTCCACTGACATGAATAGCTGGGGGGGCGGAGCTTCGCGCCAGTTCAGTCTCTATTATATATATACTCTATGGGCTCATAGAGTAGGGCTGGCTGGCTACATATTTTCGTTGCTAGGGGCGCCTAAAAGTCGCTAGAGCGCATATCCCACCCCTAGCTACTTTTAGCTACTTTTCGAGGAGCCACTAGCTATTTCCGTTTCTGGGGAGTTGGCAAAACTGCTCTCTCAACTTTCTTTAATGCCTGGGCTCCGTTCTTTTGGCAAATCTAGAACTTCCTGCCAGAGAGCTAGCAAATTTAAGACATCCGGTTGCTTTCAGAATAAAAGCGTAGTTAATTAAATAATTATTACATTACATTATTAGTATTGTTATTACATTACAGTTATTGTGAAGACACACATTATGTTTCTGTGTAAAAATAAGTAATTAAATAACGTAAAAAAGTTATCTAAATGGATAAATGCCCAAGTCCATGCACTGGAGTGCCCAAGTCCATTCACTGGAGTGCATGGACTTAATAAAGTGGATGCTGGACAAAATCCCTGCTATGTTTCGACTAGTGTGACATATGCACGCGTCCGGGGAGACCTCCTCTACAACACCACACTGTCCGCTAAGCAGCAGAGGTGTAAAACAAAAATTGGCACCAGGTCAGATGTAAAAAAACTTTAAAAAACTTCCCATTTCCAGACTACAGTGGACTAAAGTGGACGCTGGACAAAAATCCCTGCTATGTTTCGACTAGTGTGACATACGCACGCGTCCGGGGAGACCTCCTCTAGAACACCACACTGTCCGCTAAGCAGCAGAGGTGTAAAACAAAAATTGGCACCAGGTCACAGGTAAAAAAAACATTAAAAAACTTCCCATTTCCAGACTACAGTGGACTAAAGTGGACGCTGGACAAAAATCCCTGCTATGTTTCGACTAGTGTGACATACGCACGCGTCCGGGGAGACCTCCTCTACAACACCACACTGTCCGCTAAGCAGCAGAGGTGTAAAACAAAAATTGGCACCAGGTCACAGGTAAAAAAACATAAAAAAACTTCCCATTTCCAGACTACAGTGGACTAAAGTGGACACTGGACAAAAATCCCTGCTATGTTTCGACTAGTGTGACATATGCACGCGTCCGGGGAGACCTCCTCTACAACACCACACTGTCCGCTAAGCAGCAGAGGTGTAAAACAAAAATTGGCACCAGGTCACAGGTAAAAAAACATAAAAAAACTTCCCATTTCCAGACTACAGTGGACTAAAGTGGACGCTGGACAAAAATCCCTGCTATGTTTCGACTAGTGTGACATACGCACGCGTCCGGGGAGACCTCCTCTACAACACCACACTGTCCGCTAAGCAGCAGAGGTGTAAAACAAAAATTGGCACCAGGTCAGATGTAAAAAAACTTTAAAAAACTTCCCATTTCCAGACTACAGTGGACTAAAGTGGACGCTGGACAAAAATCCCTGCTATGTTTCGACTAGTGTGACATATGCACGCGTCCGGGGAGACCTCCTCTACAACACCACACTGTCCGCTAAGCAGCAGAGGTGTAAAACAAAAATTGGCACCAGGTCACAGGTAAAAAAACATAAAAAACTTCCCATTTCCAGACTACAGTGGACTAAAGTGGACACTGGACAAAAATCCCTGCTATGTTTCGACTAGTGTGACATATGCACGCGTCCGGGGAGACCTCCTCTACAACACCACACTGTCCGCTAAGCAGCAGAGGTTAAAACAAAAATTGGCACCAGGTCAGATGTAAAAAAACTTTAAAAAACTTCCCATTTCCAGACTACAGTGGACTAAAGTGGACGCTGGACAAAAATCCCTGCTATGTTTCGACTAGTGTGACATACGCACGCGTCCGGGGAGACCTCCTCTAGAACACCACACTGTCCGCTAAGCAGCAGAGGTGTAAAACAAAAATTGGCACCAGGTCACAGGTAAAAAAAACATGAAAAAACTTCCCATTTCCAGACTACAGTGGACTAAAGTGGACGCTGGACAAAAATCCCTGCTATGTTTCGACTAGTGTGACATACGCACGCGTCCGGGGAGACCTCCTCTACAACACCACACTGTCCGCTAAGCAGCAGAGGTGTAAAACAAAAATTGGCACCAGGTCACAGGTAAAAAAACATAAAAAAACTTCCCATTTCCAGACTACAGTGGACTAAAGTGGACACTGGACAAAAATCCCTGCTATGTTTCGACTAGTGTGACATATGCACGCGTCCGGGGAGACCTCCTCTACAACACCACACTGTCCGCTAAGCAGCAGAGGTGTAAAACAAAAATTGGCACCAGGTCACAGGTAAAAAAACATAAAAAAACTTCCCATTTCCAGACTACAGTGGACTAAAGTGGACGCTGGACAAAAATCCCTGCTATGTTTCGACTAGTGTGACATACGCACGCGTCCGGGGAGACCTCCTCTACAACACCACACTGTCCGCTAAGCAGCAGAGGTGTAAAACAAAAATTGGCACCAGGTCAGATGTAAAAAAACTTTAAAAAACTTCCCATTTCCAGACTACAGTGGACTAAAGTGGACGCTGGACAAAAATCCCTGCTATGTTTCGACTAGTGTGACATATGCACGCGTCCGGGGAGACCTCCTCTACAACACCACACTGTCCGCTAAGCAGCAGAGGTGTAAAACAAAAATTGGCACCAGGTCACAGGTAAAAAAACATAAAAACCTTCCCATTTCCAGACTACAGTGGACTAAAGTGGACGCTGGACAAAAATCCCTGCTATGTTTCGACTAGTGTGACATACGCACGCGTCCGGGGAGACCTCCTCTACAACACCACACTGTCCGCTAAGCAGCAGAGGTGTAAAACAAAAATTGGCACCAGGTCACAGGTAAAAAAACATAAAAAAACTTCCCATTTCCAGACTACAGTGGACTAAAGTGGACACTGGACAAAAATCCCTGCTATGTTTCGACTAGTGTGACATATGCACGCGTCCGGGGAGACCTCCTCTACAACACCACACTGTCCGCTAAGCAGCAGAGGTGTAAAACAAAAATTGGCACCAGGTCACAGGTAAAAAAACATAAAAAAACTTCCCATTTCCAGACTACAGTGGACTAAAGTGGACGCTGGACAAAAATCCCTGCTATGTTTCGACTAGTGTGACATACGCACGCGTCCGGGGAGACCTCCTCTACAACACCACACTGTCCGCTAAGCAGCAGAGGTGTAAAACAAAAATTGGCACCAGGTCAGATGTAAAAAAACTTTAAAAAACTTCCCATTTCCAGACTACAGTGGACTAAAGTGGACGCTGGACAAAAATCCCTGCTATGTTTCGACTAGTGTGACATATGCACGCGTCCGGGGAGACCTCCTCTACAACACCACACTGTCCGCTAAGCAGCAGAGGTGTAAAACAAAAATTGGCACCAGGTCACAGGTAAAAAAACATAAAAAACGTCCCATTTCCAGACTACAGTGGACTAAAGTGGACACTGGACAAAAATCCCTGCTATGTTTCGACTAGTGTGACATATGCACGCGTCCGGGGAGACCTCCTCTACAACACCACACTGTCCGCTAAGCAGCAGAGGTGTAAAACAAAAATTGGCACCAGGTCAGATGTAAAAAAACTTTAAAAAACTTCCCATTTCCAGACTACAGTGGACTAAAGTGGACGCTGGACAAAAATCCCTGCTATGTTTCGACTAGTGTGACATACGCACGCGTCCGGGGAGACCTCCTCTAGAACACCACACTGTCCGCTAAGCAGCAGAGGTGTAAAACAAAAATTGGCACCAGGTCACAGGTAAAAAAAACATAAAAAAACTTCCCATTTCCAGACTACAGTGGACTAAAGTGGACGCTGGACAAAAATCCCTGCTATGTTTCGACTAGTGTGACATACGCACGCGTCCGGGGAGACCTCCTCTACAACACCACACTGTCCGCTAAGCAGCAGAGGTGTAAAACAAAAATTGGCACCAGGTCAGATGTAAAAAATCTTAAAAAAACTTCCCATTTCCAGACTACAGTGGACTAAAGTGGACACTGGACAAAAATCCCTGCTATGTTTCGACTAGTGTGACATATGCACGCGTCCGGGGAGACCTCCTCTACAACACTACACTGTCCGCTAAGCAGCAGAGGTGTAAAACAAAAATTGGCACCAGGTCAGATGTAAAAACACTTTAAAAAACTTCCCATTTCCAGACTACAGTGGACTAAAGTGGACGCTGGACAAAAATCCCTGCTATGTTTCGACTAGTGTGACATACGCACGCGTCCGGGGAGACCTCCTCTAGAACACCACACTGTCCGCTAAGCAGCAGAGGTGTAAAACAAAAATTGGCACCAGGTCAGAGGTAAAAAAACATTAAAAAACTTCCCATTTCCAGACTACAGTGGACTAAAGTGGACGCTGGACAAAAATCCCTGCTATGTTTCGACTAGTGTGACATACGCACGCGTCCGGGGAGACCTCCTCTACAACACCACACTGTCCGCTAAGCAGCAGAGGTGTAAAACAAAAATTGGCACCAGGTCACAGGTAAAAAAACATAAAAAAACTTCCCATTTCCAGACTACAGTGGACTAAAGTGGACACTGGACAAAAATCCCTGCTATGTTTCGACTAGTGTGACATATGCACGCGTCCGGGGAGACCTCCTCTACAACACCACACTGTCCGCTAAGCAGCAGAGGTGTAAAACAAAAATTGGCACCAGGTCACAGGTAAAAAAACATAAAAAAACTTCCCATTTCCAGACTACAGTGGACTAAAGTGGACGCTGGACAAAAATCCCTGCTATGTTTCGACTAGTGTGACATACGCACGCGTCCGGGGAGACCTCCTCTACAACACCACACTGTCCGCTAAGCAGCAGAGGTGTAAAACAAAAATTGGCACCAGGTCAGATGTAAAAAAACTTTAAAAAACTTCCCATTTCCAGACTACAGTGGACTAAAGTGGACGCTGGACAGAAATCCCTGCTATGTTTCGACTAGTGTGACATATGCACGCGTCCGGGGAGACCTCCTCTACAACACCACACTGTCCGCTAAGCAGCAGAGGTGTAAAACAAAAATTGGCACCAGGTCACAGGTAAAAAAACATAAAAAAACTTCCCATTTCCAGACTACAGTGGACTAAAGTGGACACTGGACAAAAATCCCTGCTATGTTTCGACTAGTGTGACATATGCACGCGTCCGGGGAGACCTCCTCTACAACACCACACTGTCCGCTAAGCAGCAGAGGTGTAAAACAAAAATTGGCACCAGGTCAGATGTAAAAAAACTTTAAAAAACTTCCCATTTCCAGACTACAGTGGACTAAAGTGGACGCTGGACAAAAATCCCTGCTATGTTTCGACTAGTGTGACATACGCACGCGTCCGGGGAGACCTCCTCTAGAACACCACACTGTCCGCTAAGCAGCAGAGGTGTAAAACAAAAATTGGCACCAGGTCACAGGTAAAAAAAACATAAAAAAACTTCCCATTTCCAGACTACAGTGGACTAAAGTGGACGCTGGACAAAAATCCCTGCTATGTTTCGACTAGTGTGACATACGCACGTGTCCGGGGAGACCTCCTCTACAACACCACACTGTCCGCTAAGCAGCAGAGGTGTAAAACAAAAATGTAACAACAGACATTGTAATTACTGGTGTTGGAACACTAATGTCTGCATGAATGGTAATGGTAGTACTTAACTACTGTGAAGTACTATGTAGATCGACCATTAACAGTCATAGCTAAGTACTACCACTGGCCTATAACAGACAGACAGATATAACAACAACAAATAAAAAAAGACATCTACTGATATGCAAAGGCTATGTAGATCACTACTACCACACATCTGTGCCATATGTGTGAAACATTGATAGCTCTAAATTAGGGCTTTTAGGGTTTGACAAGTTGTTAACGGCATGCATGCACACTTGAGTACAGCCATTACTGCCCAACAACAACCCAACCATCTTTCTTCTGGCTGTCCACCACTGGCTGGGCGGTGCCCAGGTAATGAGGTGACAACGATCAATCGTTGTCACCTCATTACCTGGGCACCGTCACCTGGGCACCTGACGTTTGCATTGAAGTACATTGCATGTTGTACCTATACTTTTGAGTAACGTTTGCACTTGGTACATTGAACGTCTTACCTTTTTATACATTTGAGTAATGTATGCACTTATAGGTACGTTTAGTATTATTACTTATAGTATCATTTTGAATTTTTGAGTGACGTTTGCACTGATTGACGTTTGTAGTTTTTGCATGTTTTGCATGTGTTTGAATAATGTTTGCTGTATTAACACAGATGCACACACATACCGTAAATTGATCAAAAGTTACTACTAAACTATTAAAGTAGATTCTCAGTCCACCTTAAGACAAATTACGTTTAAAAACAAATATTGTAGGGATTTGGAAACTTTTTTTGCAGAGTGAATTTTTCTTCTTCTGTGTAACAGTGAATGAGAAACACCGTAAGCAAACTGTATGCCTTTTTCTTTCCATTGAAAGTGTACACTGTTATATTAGCAATGATTAATTAAAAGGTATTTTTTTGTAACTTTCAAAGCCTTGTCTGTATTCTTTTATATTCTATTGTATTTTAGTCCACTTTTTGACCTTTCACCTTGCTGTATGGCATGCATCTGACCTGGTGCCAATTTTTGTTTTACACCTCTGCTGCTTAGCGGACAGTGTGGTGTTGTAGAGGAGGTCTCCCCGGACGCGTGCGTATGTCACACTAGTCGAAACATAGCAGGGATTTTTGTCCAGCGTCCACTTTAGTCCACTGTAGTCTGGAAATGGGAAGTTTTTTAAAGTTTTTTTTTACATCTGACCTGGTGCCAATTTTTGTTTTACACCTCTGCTGCTTAGCGGACAGTGTGGTGTTGTAGAGGAGGTCTCCCCGGACGCGTGCGTATGTCACACTAGTCGAAACATAGCAGGGATTTTTGTCCAGCGTCCACTTTAGTCCACTGTAGTCTGGAAAGGGGATTTATTTTGACATTTTTGACCTGTGACCTGGTGCCAATTTTTGTTTTACACCTCTGCTGCTTAGCGGACAGTGTGGTGTTGTAGAGGAGGTCTCCCCGGACGCGTGCATATGTCACACTAGTCGAAACATAGCAGGGATTTTTGTCCAGCGTCCACTTTAGTCCACTGTAGTCTGGAAATGGGAAGTTTTTTTAAGTTTTTTTTACATCTGACCTGGTGCCAATTTTTGTTTTACACCTCTGCTGCTTAGCGGACAGTGTGGTGTTGTAGAGGAGGTCTCCCCGGACGCGTGCGTATGTCACACTAGTCGAAACATAGCAGGGATTTTTGTCCAGCGTCCACTTTAGTCCACTGTAGTCTGGAAATGGGATTTTTTTTGAAATTTTTTGACCTGTGACCTGGTGCCAATTTTTGTTTTACACCTCTGCTGCTTAGCGGACAGTGAGGTGTTGTAGAGGAGGTCTCCCCGGACGCGTGCATATGTCACACTAGTCGAAACATAGCAGGGATTTTTGTCCAGCGTCCACTTTAGTCCACTGTAGTCTGGAAATGGGAAGTTTTTTAAAGTTTTTTTACATCTGACCTGGTGCCATTTTTTGTTTTACACCTCTGCTGCTTAGCGGACAGTGTGGTGTTGTAGAGGAGGTCTCCCCGGACGCGTGCGTATGTCACACTAGTCGAAACATAGCAGGGATTTTTGTCCAGCGTCCACTTTAGTCCACTGTAGTCTGGAAATGGGAAGTTTTTTAAAGTTTTTTTTGACCTGTGACCTGGTGCCAATTTTTGTTTTACACCTCTGCTGCTTAGCGGACAGTGTGGTGTTGTAGAGGAGGTCTCCCCGGACGCGTGCATATGTCACACTAGTCGAAACATAGCAGGGATTTTTGTCCAGCGTCCACTTTAGTCCACTGTAGTCTGGAAATGGGAAGTTTTTTTAAGTTTTTTTACATCTGACCTGGTGCCAATTTTTGTTTTACACCTCTGCTGCTTAGCGGACAGTGTGGTGTTGTAGAGGAGGTCTCCCCGGACGCGTGCGTATGTCACACTAGTCGAAACATAGCAGGGATTTTTGTCCAGCGTCCACTTTAGTCCACTGTAGTCTGGAAATGGGATTTTTTTTGACATTTTTTGACCTGTGACCTGGTGCCAATTTTTGTTTTACACCTCTGCTGCTTAGCGGACAGTGTGGTGTTGTAGAGGAGGTCTCCCCGGACGCGTGCATATGTCACACTAGTCGAAACATAGCAGGGATTTTTGTCCAGCGTCCACTTTAGTCCACTGTAGTCTGGAAATGGGAAGTTTTTTAAAGTTTTTTTACATCTGACCTGGTGCCATTTTTTGTTTTACACCTCTGCTGCTTAGCGGACAGTGTGGTTTTGTAGAGGAGGTCTCCCCGGACGCGTGCGTATGTCACACTAGTCGAAACATAGCAGGGATTTTTGTCCAGCGTCCACTTTAGTCCACTGTAGTCTGGAAATGGGATTTTTTTTTGACATTTTTTGACCTGTGACCTGGTGCCAATTTTTGTTTTACACCTCTGCTGCTTAGCGGACAGTGTGGTGTTGTAGAGGAGGTCTCCCCGGACGCGTGCATATGTCACACTAGTCGAAACATAGCAGGGATTTTTGTCCAGCGTCCACTTTAGTCCACTGTAGTCTGGAAATGGGAAGTTTTTTAAAGTTTTTTTACATCTGACCTGGTGCCATTTTTTGTTTTACACCTCTGCTGCTTAGCGGACAGTGTGGTGTTGTAGAGGAGGTCTCCCCGGACGCGTGCGTATGTCACACTAGTCGAAACATAGCAGGGATTTTTGTCCAGCGTCCACTTTAGTCCACTGTAGTCTGGAAATGGGAAGTTTTTTAAAGTTTTTTTACATCTGACCTGGTGCCAATTTTTTGTTTTACACCTCTGCTGCTTAGCGGACAGTGTGGTGTTGTAGAGGAGGTCTCCCCGGACGCGTGCGTATGTCACACTAGTCGAAACATAGCAGGGATTTTTGTCCAGCGTCCACTTTAGTCCACTGTAGTCTGGAAATGGGATTTATTTTGAAATTTTTTGACCTGTGACCTGGTGCCAATTTTTGTTTTACACCTCTGCTGCTTAGCGGACAGTGTGGTGTTGTAGAGGAGGTCTCCCCGGACGCGTGCATATGTCACACTAGTCGAAACATAGCAGGGATTTTTGTCCAGCGTCCACTTTATAAAGTCCATGCTCTCCAGTGAATAGCATTTATCCATTTAGATAACTTTTTAATTACTTATCTTTACACAGAAACATTACTTATTACTTATTTTTACACAGAAACATAATGTGTGTCCTATAGCATCGTTTAAATGCTTAATTTATAGTTTTAATGTGCAAATTAATCTTTTTTTCAATACTCTAGAGGGTACTCTTATTTTGAAGAGATCGTCCACCGGAAGTCTTATATTTGCTCACTTAGATTTGCCAAAAGAACAGTGCCTAATGCCTGCCGGTTGCTCGCAGTGCGGTCAGTTGGACTAAAAACGAATTTATTTTCTTCAATTGATCAAGAATTGTCTCACCACATCAACTGTAAGTATATTATACATGAAATCAATATATTGTTTTGATAATTTGTTCATATTAACATGTAGTTTTCCGTGTCGACTGGCGAGGTGGTTTGCCCGCCTAAACCTGTGTTTGTTTGTGTGCGCGCGCTTGTGTAGATTTGTAAATGAAGTAGGCTAATCTAATGCAACAACAAGTAACAACAACAATACTATTTGTGTTGTGTATAGGCAGCTAATGTGTCTGTTTGGTGTGTGGGGGGGGGGGGGGGCTCTGCTACCAATGCTAACTACAGCTTCCATGATGCTAGTAAAGTCATTTGCTAAACCAAATTCGCGATAAAATCCGTTAATTGTACCCTATCGTTTTTGAAGATAATACTAGTATGGTACTAACTGGCTAACAGAAATAGCAGAGAAGGACATATTAGCAATGCTATTTTTGTAAAAAGTGTCTTGGTCTAGCCTACAGAGCTACAACAACAAAGGACGTTGCCAGTTTCTGCGAGAGAAATAAGCAACTTCAAGACCAATCAAGCAGGCCGATTGTGGGATGTCAATAGGCCATAACACAACCATCTATCCAGGAGGAATGGGATGTCAATAGGCCATACACAATGATCTTAGCATAGCTTTGATTGTCCTTCATGATTTGATTGTGGGATGTCAATGGGCCATACACAACCATCTATCCAAGAGGAATGGGATGTCAATAGGCCATACACAATGATCTTAGCATAGCTTTGATTGTCCTTCATGATTTGATTGTGGGATGTTGTGTGTGTGTGTGGTGTGTGGAGGGGGATGGGTGTGCGCGCGCGTTTGAGTATTACTGTAATAAACGTGAATTCAGCAGTAGTTTTAATTACTTTTTGGTCATATTTGGAAGTTGTTCGTGTGTGTCGACATTTAAGAGCGTGCTTATGCATTTGAGCCTAAAATGTGCTAGGCGCCGCTGTGTGTGTGTGTCAGTGTGTGTGTGCGTGTGACTGTGTGTGTGTGTGTGGAGGGAGGGGGTGGGTGGGTGTGTGGAGGCGGGTGGGTGTGCAAGCGCGCGCTTGAGTATTACTTTATTAAACATTCGGCAGTAGTTTAAATAACTTTTTGATATTTGGAACGTGTGTGTGTGTGTGTGTGTGTGTGTGTGTGTGTGTGTGTGTGTGTGTGTGTGTGTGTGTGTGTGTGTGTGTGTGTGTGTGTGTGTGTGTGTGTGTGTGTGTGTGTGTGTGTGTGTGTGTGTGTGTGTGTGCGCGCGCTTTTCTGCCCTCTTCCATGGCATTTGCAAAAAACCAAGCATTCTCCCATGTTGATTAGCGTATTTAAAACTTGAAAAGCACTAAAGCAGTGGTTCTGAACCTGTGGTCTGGGGACCACCAGTGACCAGTGGTCCTTGAGGGGGTTCCAGGTGGTCCCCAGCCAAATGAACCCTTATAGATCTTTAACTCTTGAGAGTGTAAAATTAAACCAAGTGGGTCCATTTGGTTCAATTTCACACTCTCAACAGTTGAATAATTGCTAAACATCTGCATTACTGTGGTAAAGACAGATTGACTTTCCCACTTATGTCTTTGTACCCCCAGTATTTTATGTTTCAGTACAATCACCTTATGCATTACAAATGGACAAACTCAGTTGAAATATATATTTATTGATTTAAAGAAAAAGCTCATTGCTCAACCAAACTTACTCCCTGTTTTTGGGTTGATCATCCAAAACAGTCACAGCTGATTCTGGGGATCCTTTTATATGCTGGTGGAGGAACCTAATTGGGATTTACCACTTATGGGGGTGTGTGTGTAACTTTATATTATGAATTATGAATGAAGAGTTGTTTGCTAAAAACATGATTATAGTTACCTTGTGGATTATGATGTCTGTAAGGTTTGGGAAATGTTTTCTGTGTTTATTTTGGCTAGAGAGGTTGGTGAAACTATAGGCTTCAACCAGAGCTCAAGACTGTTGGTTTGACCCAACAATTGAAAGGCCCAGATTGTGGGTGGGGAAGGGGTTCCAGTTTCAGGTAGTAGAGGGAGGAGAAGGGCACAATGCTGGATAGCTCTGCCCTTATAGAGAACAGTCAGTAGCTCAGAGTATAGCTAGACTGTCGTGTTGTTTAAAACACACCCTCAGTGAAAGTTTCAGCTTTAAACTTAGGCTTGATTAGAGGTCTGTAAGTTTTTTGTTTCCTTTTTCGTGAACTACCTTTTGTGTGAAACCCTATTCGGAAGAATGATTTTTGAACATTATTTTTGAACAGCTTGCAAAAGAAGAATAAAAGTACATTTTCTAAATCTCTGGAGTGTCATTTCTGTTCACCTAGCCCTCATCCAAACGGACTTATTTACAAATGGTGGCAGTGGTGGGATGAGTGGCAGTCAAGGGTGACAGAAACAGGCATGGCAACCAGATCCAAAGTACGTCAAGATGGTGGCAACCAGACCTCGTTTGCAGACGAGGTTGAAGAGGAACCCATTCTAGAGGAGGAGGGAGGAACCACCGGTGGTGGACCACCAGAGACGGTGGACAGTCTGAACAGAACCTTCCAAGCCTTCCTCCAGAATCAACCAGAGATGAACAAAGGCAGCGCCAACAGCAGACACAGGAGCTCCGGCTACGAAACCTCCACCACCAGTTTGGCCAGCTACAGCAACAAAGTCCAGCTGGACCGACTGGAGCGAAGGTCGCTGGGAGCACAGTCAATGGAAGACACTACAGCGGCCCTCCTGTTGACCTCAGGGTACTGCAACATTCCAGAAGGGCTGGTTCTCCTGAGGTTCCTGATATCCAGAGGGCGGAGACTTCATCGGACCACGCATCTACAACACCACTGTGCTGGAAAGAATATGGTGGCCGATTTCCTGTCCCATAAAGGATGGTGAGGGACAGGTCTTAAAGGGGGGGATGTGTGGTAAAGACAGATTGACTTTCCCACTTATGTCTTTGTACCCCCAGTATTTTATGTTTCAGTACAATCACCTTATGCATTACAAATGGACAAACTCAGTTGAAATATATATTTATTGATTTAAAGAAAAAGCTCATTGCTCAACCAAACTTACTCCCTGTTTTTGGGTTGATCATCCAAAACAGTCACAGCTGATTCTGGGGATCCTTTTATATGCTGGTGGAGGAACCTAATTGGGATTTACCACTTATGGGGGTGTGTGTGTAACTTTATATTATGAATTATGAATGAAGAGTTGTTTGCTAAAAACATGATTATAGTTACCTTGTGGATTATGATGTCTGTAAGGTTTGGGAAATGTTTTCTGTGTTTATTTTGGCTAGAGAGGTTGGTGAAACTATAGGCTTCAACCAGAGCTCAAGACTGTTGGTTTGACCCAACAATTGAAAGGCCCAGATTGTGGGTGGGGAAGGGGTTCCAGTTTCAGGTAGTAGAGGGAGGAGAAGGGCACAATGCTGGATAGCTCTGCCCTTATAGAGAACAGTCAGTAGCTCAGAGTATAGCTAGACTGTCGTGTTGTTTAAAACACACCCTCAGTGAAAGGTTCAGCTTTAAACTTAGGCTTGATTAGAGGTCTGTAAGTTTTTTGTTTCCTTTTTCGTGAACTACCTTTTGTGTGAAACCCTATTCGGAAGAATGATTTTTGAACATTATTTTTGAACAGCTTGCAAAAGAAGAATAAAAGTACATTTTCTAAATCTCTGGAGTGTCATTTCTGTTCACCTAGCCCTCATCCAAACGGACTTATTTACAAATGGTGGCAGTGGTGGGATGAGTGGCAGTCAAGGGTGACAGAAACAGGCATGGCAACCAGATCCAAAGTACGTCAAGATGGTGGCAACCAGACCTCGTTTGCAGACGAGGTTGAAGAGGAACCCATTCTAGAGGAGGAGGGAGGAACCACCGGTGGTGGACCACCAGAGACGGTGGACAGTCTGAACAGAACCTTCCAAGCCTTCCTCCAGAATCAACCAGAGATGAACAAAGGCAGCGCCAACAGCAGACACAGGAGCTCCGGCTACGAAACCTCCAGCACCAGTTTGGCCAGCTACAGCAACAAAGTCCAGCTGGACCGACTGGAGCGAAGGTCGCTGGGAGCACAGTCAACGGAAGACACTACAGCGGCCCTCCTGTTGACCTCAGGGTACTGCAACATTCCAGAAGGGCTGGTTCTCCTGAGGTTCCTGATATCCAGAGGGCGGAGACTTCATCGGACCACGCATCTACAACACCACTGTGCTGGAAAGAATATGGTGGCCGATTTCCTGTCCCATAAAGGATGGTGAGGGACAGGTCTTAAAGGGGGGGATGTGTGGTAAAGACAGATTGACTTTCCCACTTATGTCTTTGTACCCCCAGTATTTTATGTTTCAGTACAATCACCTTATGCATTACAAATGGACAAACTCAGTTGAAATATATATTTATTGATTTAAAGAAAAAGCTCATTGCTCAACCAAACTTACTCCCTGTTTTTGGGTTGATCATCCAAAACAGTCACAGCTGATTCTGGGGATCCTTTTATATGCTGGTGGAGGAACCTAATTGGGATTTACCACTTATGGGGGTGTGTGTGTAACTTTATATTATGAATTATGAATGAAGAGTTGTTTGCTAAAAACATGATTATAGTTACCTTGTGGATTATGATGTCTGTAAGGTTTGGGAAATGTTTTCTGTGTTTATTTTGGCTAGAGAGGTTGGTGAAACTATAGGCTTCAACCAGAGCTCAAGACTGTTGGTTTGACCCAACAATTGAAAGGCCCAGATTGTGGGTGGGGAAGGGGTTCCAGTTTCAGGTAGTAGAGGGAGGAGAAGGGCACAATGCTGGATAGCTCTGCCCTTATAGAGGACAGTCAGTAGCTCAGAGAATAGCTAGACTGTCGTGTTGTTTAAAACACACCCTCAGTGAAAGGTTCAGCTTTAAACTTAGGCTTGATTAGAGGTCTGTAAGTTTTTTGTTTCCTTTTTCGTGAACTACCTTTTGTGTGAAACCCTATTCGGAAGAATGATTTTTGAACATTATTTTTGAACAGCTTGCAAAAGAAGAATAAAAGTACATTTTCTAAATCTCTGGAGTGTCATTTCTGTTCACCTAGCCCTCATCCAAACGGACTTATTTACAATTACTTCTACACAATTTGAGAATGTAGAAAAAACATGTTATTTTGATCAACATTGGCCTGTTATGTCTCCTAATGGTACCAACATCAATACAGTTCTTTAGTTTGGGTCTGAGAGGCTAAATGTCATCAAATGGTGGTCCGTGGCTCAAACGCAGAATAAATAATGGGCCTTGTAATGAAAAATCTTGACAACCACAGATTTTAAGGTATATTTAGAACGGATACAAAATATGTGATTAATTTGCCATTCATCGCAATTACATATTTGAATCGATTGACAGCCCTATTATTATATAAGACGGAGGCAACAATTGTGCAAATAGCCAATCCACAAGTTCACAACGACCTTGTTATTTCACAACATTTATCTGTGGAACCATTCTGTTGCTTGTCTGGGTGGGGGGTCCCCATTTCAAATATGATTACTTTGGCGGGTCACGTGCCTGAAAACGCTCCTAAAATTGCTAGTGTAGAGGGTTCAGAAATAGCCTCTATTATAGTTTTGCACTAAAACATACACCCCCCATTTTTAAAGATTTATTAGAACTATTCTAACATTATTGACACTTTTCTATGAGATTCCACATCTTATTAGACTTCCTAGTCAATAGATGGCGCTCCTGCGCTTCTGTGAATCATAGAGGAACTGCCTATAGTCTTGGTCCCACGCATGCGCAGTCAGTAATAAACCGCTGCTGACCGAGCCAAGCAACACTAAAGAATGTGTCCCGTTCCTCGTATAAATATCATATCTAAACATTCCTAATGATGTTGAAACTGTAAAAGATGGACGGAGTCCTCTTTAAGCAATATGAACGTGTTTAATAACAAGAAGGTTGGTGATACAAAAGGTGGTTACGTCTCTGTCTGTCTGTCTCTATTATGCTATATCATGCATGACCGGACATCCTGTCTGTCTGCTTCGTACCTGTCCTATACCGTAGTACTGCGCAGTGCTGCGCAGGTACAATTGTGCAGTCACAATGTTACCGTATATGACATCTCCCCCTTTTCTTTTTTTTTTTTTCAGGGAAAACAAAACAACATCCCACAATATCCGTAGCAGAGGAAAATAGTAATAACACAACACTGTTGTAAACATTGTAGAGAAACATAACTCAAAATGAACACATGCGATCCAAGCCTAACTGCTCTTATAGCTGTTAAAAATAAAATAAAACAATCAAAATAGCAAAATCTCAAGCACTCAACATTTGGATTTTCCTTAAGCTTTTCTTTAGCAAGGGCAAAACAATAGTGCATCAAAACAAGTCCCTTGTGTATGTGTTTGTGTGTCAACTTTCCCCACCCCCCAAAGGCCATAATGAGTTTCACTCAATCACAGGTCAAGCCTGTGAACTGGTTTACACACCCTTCCAGACCTGGTCATGGACTGTCCAGGCAGGTGTGTGCTGGGTGTAGTTACAGCCTGGTTCGCAGGGACCGTCACTGGTGGGGTAGTCACTGCAGGCTGTGTATCCATTTCTGCTCCCTCAGTAGAAGTAGACGGAGTGTGGTGGGAGACCGGCGTTGCCAGGAGGTGACGACGGTTCCGCCGCAGCACTGCACCTCCCTGGGTGGTGACGATGTAGGATCTCCGTGTGGCAGCAGCCTCCTCCGAGACCACCGCTGGTGTAGACCATGACTTTTCATGATCCAGTTTGGTGAAGACTGTGTCTCCTGGTTGTAGAGCAGGCAGGGATCTGGCTCCATGACGGCGGTTGTAGTAGTGAGCCTGCACTGCTTTCTGTCTCACATCGTTCTCTCTCACTGCTTTCCTGCTGGGCCATTTAGGCAGGAGATTCTTCTCCAAGATGGGGACTGTTGTTCTGATCTTTCTCCCCATTAACAGCTCAGCTGGACTGAAGCCTGTGGTGGAACAAGGAGTTGATCTGTAGATCATCAGGGCTAGCAGCGGATCCTCCTGCTTAAGGATTTTCTTGGCTGCCTGTACGGCTCTTTCTGCATGCCCGTTGCCCTGAGGGTGATGTGGACTAGATGTGATATGTTTGAAATCTAGCTCCTTCGCAAAGTTCTGGAACTCTGAACTTGAGAATTGAGGACCATTATCGGAAACGGCCTCACTTGCGATGCCGAACCTCGCAAACACAGTTCTCAGTCTCTGAATAACATGTGCACTTGTGGTTGAGGACAGGTGCAGTACTTCCAGGAATCTGGAGTAGTAGTCGGATATCACAAGATAGTTCTTGCGCTCGTGCTCGCACAGGTCTAGTGCGATTCTCTGCCAAGGGCGGTCAGGCAGTGCTGTGGAGACAAGAGGTTCCTTTTGTTGAGTCCTCTTCAGTTCACGACACACCTGGCATGACATCACTGTGTTCTTTAACTCCTTCGACAGCCCTGGCCACCATACTGATGATTTCGCTCTCTCTCTACACTTTATCAGGCCTTGATGCCCGTGGTGTAGTTTCTCCAGGATTTCACCTCTCATTGACCTTGGCACAACAATCCTGCAGCCTCTTAGGACTAGGCTGTTTTCTACTGAGAGCTCCGACCTCACTCTAGTGTACTCCCTGGCATCCATTGGGACGCTACTAGCGTGTTCGGGCCAACCTGACGTGATGAGCTTACTGACCAACTGTAACTCCTTGTCAGTTCCAGTCGCCTTCCTGATGCTCTCCAGTTTGCTTGGTGATGCTGGAATCCCCCCCACTACTGTGGCTACATAGCAGGCTACATCACTGTGCATATCTGTCTCATCCATACTGCATGTCTGCGGGCTGCGTGACAGTGTATCTGCTACAACAAGAGTCTTTCCTGGTGCATACTCTGCCACTGGGCTGAATCTCATGAGGCTCATGAGTAAACGCTGACATCTGATAGGGACATTTTCCAAGCTCTGACTGTTGATGAGAGGCACTAGCGGCTTGTGATCTGTAACTAACCTGAACCGTTCCAGGCCGCTCAGGTATCTGTCAAACTTCTCACACGCCCACACCCCAGCCAGACACTCCTTTTCTATCTGGGCATAGCGTGTTTCAGCATCTGAGAGTCGTCTGGAGCAATATGCCACGGGTTTCCACTGCTGCCCGTGGAGTTGCAGTAGCACACCCCCCAGTCCATAACTGCTGGCATCCGCCGACACTGCAGTGGGTCTGGTGAAATCATAATAAGCTAAAACTGGTGCAGTTGTCAACAACTTCTTTATGTTTTCAAATGCTGTCTGCTGTGCATGACCCCAAGTCCACTCATTTTTACTCTTCAACAGCTCATGGAGCGGCTGCCCCACTGTTGAGAGGTTTGGAAGGTATCTCCCCAGGAAAGTCACCATGCCCAGAATTCTCTTTAACTCTGTGACATTTCCTGGTGGTGGCATCTGGTGAATGGCTTCAACCTTCCCTGGGTCAGGTCGGATCCCCGACTGGTCTATGAGATGACCCAGGAACCGCAGTTGACTCTGTCGGAAAGAGCACTTCTCTGTATTCAACTTCAGACCAGCCGACTGAACGCGGTGCATCACTTTGTCGAGGCGGCTGCCATGTTGCTCCATAGTAGTCCCGTAGATCAAAATGTCATCCATAAAGATCTCCACACCTTCCAGCCCCTGCAGAGTCTCCATCATCTTCCTCTGGAATATCTCAGGTGAGGTGCGCTGGTAATTCCAAATGGCAAACGTTTGAAACTGTATCGGCCAAATGGAGTAATAAAGGTGGTGAGCCTGCAGCTGTCTGGGTGCAGTGGAATTTGCCAAAATCCACTAGCAGCATCAAGTGACGAAAAGACAGTTGCACCACTTAGCTTGCCTGTTATCTCATCCACTGTAGGCAGGATGTAATGCTCTCTCTTAACTGACTGGTTCAGTCTTTTCAGGTCAACACATATGCAGGCTTTGCCTGTGAGCTTCTTCAAGACAGGCACCATGGGTGCACACCACTCAGTCGGTTGTGTCACAGGCTCAATGATGCCATTACTCTCCATTCTCTGTAGCTCTTCCTTCACTTTCTGGAGCATTGGGAGAGGTACTCGGCGTGCAGTATATACAGCATACGGCTGGGCATTGTCTTTTAACTGTATCTTCACAGGTTCCGTTTTCAATGTCCCATAGGCTGGTTGCTGCTCACTGTTCAGGCTGATCTCATCTACTCTCCTCACTAGGTTCATTGTCACTGACATGCGGCGGCTGAGTAGGTTATTAACAGTGCGGCCCCTTACTACATAAGCTGTGAGTGGATATTCCTTCCCTTTGTAGGCTACAGTGGTCTGAAACTTCCCTAGACATTTTAATTCTCCTCCTGGGCTATCCAGTGGAATGTCTGGTGGCTCTAGGACACGCTCTGGGGTGTATGTGCAATATGTCTCCTCGCTGACTACATTCAGATCAGCCCCTGTGTCTATCTTGAACACTATTGGCCTCTTATCCAAAAGTAGCTCAACTGACCACTGTTCACTTTCGTTGCATACTTTTGTCACAGCACCAAGAAAGTAAGATGGTGGTTCTGGCTGCTCTGTTTGCTCAGTAACCTCACTCACTTGCTTCTTATTCCTACAGACTCTGGCCCAATGTCCAGCTTTTTTACAGATATGACAGGTGGATTGTTTAGCAGGGCAGCTTTCTGTTTTAGCATGTTGTGATTTTCCACATTTAAAACATTTCCTTTCATTTCCCCATTTTCTGTCTCCTGGCCCACTCTGTGGTTTAGACCTTGGGTACCTGTTGCTCTGCCTCTGCTGGCCGTGGTGAGTAACTTCATGCACTGCCCCCCCCCACAGCCCCTCCCTGCATGTTGACGTGTGCAGAGACCTCTTCAGCCTGTCTGACCGTCTGTACAGTCTGCGCCAATGTCAAATCTTGCTGCATCAACTGCAGCTTACATGAGACGTCCTTGTCCAGTATCCCAACGACGATCCGGTCCCGGATATTCTCGTCCCGGCTTGCACCGAAGTCACAATGTTCCGCCATGTCATACACAGCCCTTATGAAGGTCTCTGCCTTCTCCCCCGGCTTCTGAACACGCTGGTGAAAACACATGCGTTCATGAATGACATACCTCCTCGGAACGAAGTACTCGTCAAACTTCTTCACTACGATGTCATAATCCTCCTTATCTTTATCTTCAGCGAAAACGAAAGACCTCGCTTCCCATGGCGTAAATTAGGCAACTCACTTGTACCGCTCCCTCGTCTTTGTTTAGTTTCGTAGCGATTCTGTACCGCTCAAACCGCTGTTTGTAGTCGGACCATTCTGCCGGCTTATCAAAGGCAAAGTTCACTGGTGGATTACATTTGGCCATCGTGTGTTTGTCTTCTCTCCTCGGTCAGTTCTGACACCATGTAAAAGATGGACGGAGTCCTCTTTAAGCAATATGAACGTGTTTAATAACAAGAAGGTTGGTGATACAAAAGGTGGTTACGTCTCTGTCTGTCTGTCTCTATTATGCTATATCATGCATGACCGGACATCCTGTCTGTCTGCTTCGTACCTGTCCTATACCGTAGTACTGCGCAGTGCTGCGCAGGTATAATTGTGCAGTCACAATGTTACCGTATATGACAGAAACTACTGTGAACTGTCAGTGACATGTTTAGTAACGTTTTGAGTGTACTTGAAGTGAGTTTGGACCAGTAGTTTTATTGTTTTGATTGAGTTGAATAATGGCTGCTGCCAGGTAGTTTTACACTGTGTTACCACACAGACAGCACACGTGGTGCGCGTGCGCATGCGCGCGCGCGTGTCTGAATGCAAACGTGTTATTTTGAATGTGTATTTGAGCTGATGGTGTGAATGAAGAAGAGTATTAGATTTCGGAAATGTATTGTTATGATGATAAATGGAATCTGAGTGTTCTGACTACAGTATTAAGTTTGTATGTTGAGAGTAAGAATACAGATTGATATTTTGTCAAAAGGGTTATAAAGTGCACAATACTTTATTTTTGGTTTAATGAAGGATACAGTTTATTTTTGATTTATTTGGTTTATTGTATTTTGTGTTTTTGAAGCTATTGTGAACTAAGATGTCTGTTGTTATTATTTTGATATATTTTGATATTGAATGCAAATGAATATTGATATATATTGAGTCAGTAATAAACCGCTGCTGACCGAGCCAAGCAACACTAAAGAATGTGTCCCGTTCCTCGTTTTTCACAGATCCACAGCGCATTCAAGCCTGTGTATCGCTTGTGTCCCCTAGTAGGTCTGAGGCCGGTAACACTAGCCTACCACCTTGATATAAACAACAAAAAATTTAACTTGTATTGCGTAGCCTTATGTAACTATTCATTGATTCACTCCCAAAATCCATTTGGCAAAAAAAAAAAAAATCACACCTGTGTGAAGTGTGGGGCGCTCACTTCGCATTCTCTCATGTTTGGCTAGTTGGTGTCAAGGTGATGTATGTTTGCTCAGCAGTTGCTGATGTCTGCTCAGGAGGTTTGAGTGTTTATTCAGACCCAAAACAAATTAGAGGGAACATTGCCGCGGACCACCGCACCGACCTCCGCGGGGACCCCCCTTATATTAAACACACATAGATACGGAAGCTGCTGGTTATTATTCATAATTAATTAATTCTTGTTTCATATCTTTAGGATGTCCCCTTCATGGAATGGATTGTCCCGAGATTTGCTTTTACTGCAAAAGTCATGAAATTAAGCTGTGTGTGTTCTGTGTGTGTTCTGAGAGGTTAAATGTCATCAAATGATGGTCCATGGCTCAGATGCAGAATAAATCATTAAATAATGGGCCTCGATATGATATGAAAAAGGTTGAAAGACACTGCTGTAGAAAATAAACTAGGCATATGTGTCAATCAATCGATGAGTCTAATCTAGAGTGCTGATTTCATCACGGCTCACACAGTAAGTCATGAGACTGTGTGTGTTGTCACCTGCACCTTTGACCCCGTTCCTTGTGCTGGAGGGGACATGTCCTTGTGGTTGGAGGGACTACAAGAGCAGCCATGGTTTTCCTCCTAATGCCAGTCTCTCTCTCTCTCTCTCTGCTCTCCCAGGTTGACGCGCTGACAGGCTGACGTGCTGATTGACAGGCTGACTGACTGCAGAGATGCGTGTGGTAACAGCGCTGGCTCTCCTCGTCACATCATGGCTGCTCACTCTGAACTCACTGAAGGCGGAAGGTAAGAAATTAAACTACTGACATGTTTTAAACTACTGACATGTTTTAACCCATTTAGACCTAAGATTCTACAAAATTGACAGTTTTCTGAAAAAAACCCATGTTTCTATATCAGTGGTTCTCACAGGGTTAAAACCCCCATGTTTCTATATCAGTGGTTCTCAAACAAATTCATGTCAAGGACTCCCAAAAAATATATGTATTTGGGGACGCCGACCCCCGTCTGAAAATATTTTGTTCCAGGGACCACCCCCCCCCCCCCGCCCAGTGGCGCGCTATGAGCTTGTAGATCTGCTATTTTTCAACTGCTGTTTGTTCTGAAACACCAGTGTCCTGCTTTACAAGCTCACAATGTGTCACACTGTGAGACCTTGTGAACTTGTAGATCGGCTATTTTCAAAAGATTACATTTTGAAGACTTGAAACGGGACATTTCTTCACTTTTACTCTTGGTTCTTTAAAGTGTTGATTAGATCAGATGTGTGGACTGTTAGATCAGATGTGTGGACTGTTATATCAGATGTGTGGACTGTTAGATCAGATGTGTGGACTTAAAGCTGCAGGACAAAGACTACTTGTCATTCATCTAGTGGTTGTAAAGGTATTCATTGATTGGTTGAGTCCCGTGGTGGGAGGTCTGATTGGTTGAGTCCCGTGGTGGGAGTTCTGCTCGAGTTTTGGTGAATATTAAAGGCGTAGTGAAACGGAAATGGTGGACATTTGAAGTTTCAGACGGTCTCAAGTTGAAACACCGCTATGAAGTTTCTGAACCAATCAGAGCGTCGCATCCCTTCAGGGGATGGGACGGTAGCTAGGGACGGTAGCTATGCTACGCAGGACAGCGTGTGGATGTTTGTTTACAAATCTGATAGTCGGCCAGCTTTACCAGTTTACTCTTATGTGGCTTATTTCTACCCTATAATGTTTTCAGATACATTTTTTAGCGTGATGATTAAGTTGAAACGGAGTAATACACTCTCTGGATGTTACCTTGAATGGGAATAAAAACGGAAGATTTCTGTAATCAGTAGCAGCTGTGCAGCCTGTGCTGGACGGATGCGGAGATATGGGGAATTAATTGTTTTGGCATCCATTGTTAGGTATGACCATATGATGACCACGGATATGGTCTAAAAGTGTGAAAAACTTATTTTTTATTTCACTACACCTTTAAGCAGTTCTGGTCATTTGGTGGTGGTGGGGGTTTGGGGTTCACTCATTCAAAATAAAAAAACCGGGGGCCCGGTTACCGTGTGGGGGTCCCTCTACTGTACTGTACTGTACTGTACTGTACTGTACTGTACTGTACTGTCACACCCGAAATCACCATATATACAGTTAATATGTGCGTGTGTGGTTGTGTGTGTGTTAGGTTGCGCACAGGTGGTGAAAAACAACCATGCTATTTTCGTGCTCAGATCCACAAAACTATCATCATTTGTCTTGTTGACCTATTTCTACCATATAGCACAACGTTGGTTCAACTTTGACCTCTGTCACATGATGGAACTATTTGTTTGTGCTGCTGCTGGCGTACTGATACTGGACACACAACCCGACCGTGTCCTGTCTGTCTGTCTGTCTGTCGTGTGGACTGTATGGATTGGACAGATGATCAGATGATAATAATATAACCTTTATTCTTTGGGTAAATCCCTGTCCTGACTCCTGTGTCATACATGGTAGCTATATTAGCCCAATGTTGCTGTTAGTCTATAAAACCAACTCATTTCACTTGAATAATGTTGATAAAACCGAATCGGAGAAACTTTTGGACCTTGTGCGTTGTTGTGCACGAACACCTCTGTGTTTGTGTGTGTCTGTTTGATTGATTGATTGATTGGTTTATTAACAGTTTGCAGAAGTACAGTACATTTCAAGTACAACTCAATACAACAACTGGTAACTGTGAGTGGACGACACCATAAAGCATTACACTTGTTTACAATAGGGCCCACCATTTTCAATTCATCAAAACATTTAGAGACATACGAATATACACAACTATGTAGTCAAAACATCATAAGAGGTAAAAAGGGAAAAGGAACATATACAGTGAGGGGAAAAAGGGGTGGGGGTCAGATTTTACGGAGGCCAGTTTCTAATTGCAGCCGTCCGTAGGTGCCCTTTGAGGGCGGTTTTGAAGGGGTCAAGGGATTCGCATGTCTTAATGACTGTTGGTAGGGCGTTCCACATTTTGGTGGCATACAGTAGGAGCAAAATACATTTAGTCCCTTGTTTGTGCCGAATCTGGGTTGAACTCCCTCTGGTGTTGTGGGTGAATCTGGGTTGTACATGGTTAGTTGAACACCCTCTGGTGTTGTGGGTGAATCTGGGTTGTACATGGTTAGTTGAACATCCTCTGGTGTTGTGGGTGAATCTGGGTTGTACATGGTTAGTTGAACACCCTCTGGTGTTGTGGGTGTGGACTTCGTTGACATTAACTGGCTTATTGCCAGCCTAATTAACAGTGGATTGTGCCTTCTGCCAGCACTATGCATATGTTTAATTTGTCATTTTAATGCCAATAGAAAAATCTGCGGTATACACACTATATCTCATTTTCACGGGGCAAGACTATAGTATTGGACAATCAGTCCTGATGGTGGCGGTAACGTCACCATTATGCCGATTTTGAGCACTATCAGATGTCCGGAATGCTAAGCGATCATTGATTACGTTGGTGGCCATTTTATCACCGGAAAGATTAGCCTCCAGGATGGAACCTAGGTAGGTAATTTCATCTTTTCGTGTGATAACATTGTCACCCACTCTTATCAAGAAGTCATTAGCCTTGATGAGATTACTATTAGAACCAAAGAGAATGGATTCAGTTTTACCCAGGTGTAGTGTAGTTATCAGCGAGCCAGGTGCAGATTCTACCGAGTTCAGAGCTGAGGGCCTTTTCAACCTGCAGCTTGTTCCTGTCCGAGACCAGCAGTGCTGAGTCATCAGATTGGAATTCATACATTAGTTTTTTTGTGGCAAGATACTTTTCAACCTGTTCATAGACTATTTTTTCCATCACTTTCGAGATGAAGCTAAGAATAGAAATAGGGCGGTAGTTGCCGAGGTCTAATTTGCTCCCTTTCTTGTGCAAGGGGGTTACTTTGGCCAGTTTGAAATCTTGGGGGACCTGTCCTTGTTTGATGGAGAGGTTTATTATGTTTTTAGAGTTTTAGAGTTTTATTAGGATCCCCATTAGCTGGTGCATAGCAGCAGCTAATCTTCCTGGGGTCCACACAGAACATAAAAACATGACATTCGACATGAATTACATTACAGGACAAAGATATATACATAACATAAAATAAAATAAAAAATATTTGATCAACAATTTCCTCATCCACCTTCTGATTCCCCATTTTCTTGGAAGAGAAAAAAACCAAAAAGCATATCATCATATCTGCCTCAGTTACATATTAGCCTTCCATTCTCCTGGGGTAGAAAACAAAAGTAGAGATAAAAATTGAAAATATTATCGTGTGTGTGTGTGTGTGTGTGTGTGTGTGTGTGTGTGTGTGTGTGTGTGTGTGTGTGTGTGTGTGTGTGTGTGTGTGTGTGTGTGTGTGTGTGTGTGTGTGTGTGTGTGTGTGTGTGTGTACATTCGAGCGCCCTACAGTCTTTGGGTTTCAAGATGCCTCTTCAATTGCCTCTTGAAACTTGATTTAGTTCTTTCTTTTGTGATCATAGCTGGCAGTTTATTCCACTCAGCCATGGCTCTATACAGTAATGTGTGCTGCATAGACCCTGTTCTGGCTTTAGGGACTTGATAGCACCCTCTTGTGGCATGTCTAGTCTCATATTGATGTAATTTAGAACTATGTGTATGTTGATTGTATAAACAGGTAGGATGTTTAATTTCATTAATATGTCTCAAGAAAACAAGGAGTGATATTGTCAGCCTCTCTTGGACTGTCGTCCAGGAGAGCTTGACATGCATTTTTCTAAAATTATCTCATTGTACATCTCAGGGCAAGCCGAGCTGCTCTGTTTTGAACCCGCAGCTTATTGGTCTGCTATTAGGGCCTGTGAAGCCATTCTTTGCATTCTTGGGGAGTGGAATAACTTTGGCTACTTTCCATCTTTGCGGACATATATTACCTCTTAGACTCATGTTAAAGATATGACAGATGGGTGCAGCAATGAACTTGGCAACATTCTTTAGTAGCTTACCATCTAGGTTGTCGATACCTGGTGGTTTGTCGTCATTGATTGCCAACAATAACTTCTCCACCTCTTCTATGGTTACTTCACTCAACTCAAAAGTACAATTTTTATGTTTCATTATGCATTCTCTAATATTCTTGTATGATGACTCACACCTATGCTTGGGCATCCCCTGCCTAAGCTTCTCCACTTTATCCATGAAATAGTTATTAAAATAATTTGCGATATTTAGTGGTTTGGTGATGTATGCCCCTTCTGATTCTATAAAAGATGGTGTTGAGTTATTTTTCCTGTCCATGATATTATTCAAGGTAGCCCAGAGCTTTTTTCCATCATGCTTAATATCGTTTATCTTAATCTCATAATACATTTTCTTCTTTTTCCTATTTAGTTTGGTCACATTGTTCCTTATTTTACAGTATGACTGCCACTCAGAATGATTGCCTGATTTCATTGCTGCCCCTTTCATTTGGTCTCTATCAGCCATACATTGTTTTAGCTCCCCATCAATCCATGGTGCATTTACTGATTTAACAGTAACTTCTTGACAGGTGCATTTTTATCCATGACTGGTAGCAACAACTCCATGAAAGCATCAAGTGCACCATTTGGGTCCTTCTCTTTGAAAACATCTGTCCAACATATACTTTTTACTTCATCCACATATGAATCTTTGCAAAACGCTCTATATGATCTTTTCATCACTATTTTTGACCCTGCTTTTGGGACTTTGGCTTTCCTGCAAATTGCTACAAGGTTATGATTACTAAAGCCTATAGGTACAGATACAGCTTTTGAGCACAGTTCACTTGCATTAGTGTATATATGATCAATGCATTTTGATGTTGTTACTCCAGACCTGTTGGTAAACACCCTGGTTGGTTGATTGATCATCTGTTCTAGGTTACATGCACTTGTTGTCATCACTAGTTTGTTTCTCAGTGAACAGTTGGTAGAAGAAAAGTCAATATTTACATCTCCCAGAAAATATATCTCTCTGTTTTCATCACATACCTTCTCAATCATTCCACATAACATATCAAGGTGGTGGGGTAGGGGTAGTGGGGTAGGGGTAGTGGGGTAGTGGGGTAGGTTTTAAGTGGGGGGGGGGGGGGGGGGGGGTAGGTGAACTTGGAGCCATACCGTCTCTACTGTGCTCGTCATCAAATCTTCCCTATATTTCACAGGAATGTGACTGTATGTAAAAAGCAACTCCACCTCCATAGCAGTTTCTGTCCTTTCTATAGATATTATACCCTTGTATTGATAGTGCACCATTACCCCTGTATTATACCCTTGTATTGATAGTGCACCATTACCCCTGTATTATACCCTTGTATTGATAGTGCACCATTACCCCTGTATTATACCCTTGTATTGATAGTGCACCATTACCCTTGTATTATACCCTTGTATTGATAGTGCACCATTACCCTTGTATTATACCCTTGTATTGATAGTGCACCATTACCCCTGTATTATACCCTTGTATTGATAGTGCACCATTACCCTTGTATTATACCCTTGTATTGATAGTGCACCATTACCCTTGTATTATACCCTTGTATTGATAGTGCACCATTACCCTTGTATTATACCCTTGTATTGATAGTGCACCATCCTCAAATGAGTCGTCTAAGTGGCCAAAATACTGATATTGTTTGATATCAACATATTCTTGACATCCTGAATCTTATTTCTAAGACTACAGATATTCAGGTGGGCTATTTTTAGCCCTTTCTTGGGCAATTTAGCATTTACAGACATAAGAGTTGAGATAGGCTGTCAACAAAGAAAAATAAGACATTTTGTCCATCGCGATTCTGATCATGAAGTACATGTGTGTGTGTGTGTGTGTGTGTGTACATGTGTGTGCGTTCAGATACTAATCAAGCTGCTATTGGTTGCTGTTCCCGGGGCGAATTATAAGTTTGTCATGCCTCAGATAGGCAGTGTCTCCTCTCTCCCTAGTTTGTCATGCCTCAGATAGGCAGTGTCTCCTCTCTCCCTAGTTTGTCATGCCTCAGATAGGCAGTGTCTCCTCTCTCCCTAGCCTCCTTCATGCCTCAGATAGGCAGTGTCTCCTCTCTCCCTAGTTTGTCATGCCTCAGATAGGCAGTGTCTCCTCTCTCCCTAGCCTCCTTCAGCTCAGATAGGCAGTGTCTCCTCTCTCCCTAGCCTCCTTCAGTTTGTCATGCCTCAGATAGGCAGTGTCTCCTCTCTCCCTAGCCTCCTTCAGTTTGTCATGCCTCAGATAGGCAGTGTCTCCTCTCTCCCTAGCCTCCTTCAGTTTGTCATGCCTCAGATAGGCAGTGTCTCCTCTCTCCCTAGCCTCCTTCAGTTTGTCATGCCTCAGATAGGCAGTGTCTCCTCTCTCCCTAGCCTCCTTCAGTTTGTCATGCCTCAGATAGGCAGTGTCTCCTCTCTCCCTAGCCTCCTCCCTAGCCTCCTCTCTCCCTAGCCTCCTTCAGCTTGGGGAGTAGTTCTTTCCTTTTCATTCGGACTGCATCAGTGTAGTCTTCATTAATGTAAATATCAGTTCCAATCAAATTTTTGGCTTTCATCAACACTGCTGATCTGTCCTTGAATCTTAAAAACTTCACCACAATGGGTCTGGGTCTGCTGCCACCAGACACTAGTCTCCCAATGCGGTGTGCACGCTCGATTTCAATGTCCCTGTGAAGTTGTAGTTTCTCCACAAGAACCCTCCTCAACTTTTCCTCTGTATCTGCCCAGGTCTCCCCAGGCTTCTCAGTGATGCCGTCAAAAACCAGGTTGTTCCTTCTCGATTGGCCCTCTACATACTCCATTTTATCTGTGACAGCTGACAGGCCCTCACAGCTCTTCCTGTAGTCAGCTTGCATGGAGTTACCCCGTGCAGATTGTGTTGCATTCTGACCTTTGATATCATCTACCTCCTTTTGCGTAAATTGTATGCTTGTTTTGATCTCCTGCACCTCTCTTGTAATTGCATCCAACCTAGAGTTAGTGGAGTCCATAATGAGTTTCACAAAACCTTGAAAAAGTTCCTGTTGCTGCTGTAAAAGTGCAGTAAACATGTCTTTCTGCTGTTGTAGCAGTTCCTTTACCTGAGCATGTGAGACCAGGTCCTCCTCTGACCTCTCCTCTTTCAGCTCTGCTTGCTTTTTCCTCGAAGCCATCTTGAATACCCTCCTTGGCCTGGTGGCCAGCTGCTGCCTGGTGGTGGCTGCTCCTGGGGCTTGCCTGTTGGCTAGCTGCTGCTCCTGGGGCTTGCCTGGTGGCCTTGTGCTGCAGTGCAGCCTAAGCCCTGTAGCTAGCTGCTGCAGGGGACCGGCCTGGTGGTACAGTAGCTAGCTGCTGCAGGGGACCGGCCTGGTGGTACAGTAGCTAGCTGCTGCAGGGGACCGGCCTGGTGGTACAGTAGCTAGCTGCTGCAGGGGACCGGCCTGGTGGTACAGTAGCTAGCTGCTGCAGGGGACCGGCCTGGTGGTACAGTAGCTAGCTGCTGCAGGGGACCGGCCTGGTGGTACAGTAGCTAGCTGCTGCAGGGGACCGGCCTGGTGGTACAGTAGCTCGCTGCTGCAGGGGACCGGCCTGGTGGTACAGTAGCTAGCTGCTGCAGGGGACCGGCCTGGTGGTACAGTAGCTAGCTGCTGCAGGGGACCGGCCTGGTGGTACAGTAGCTAGCTGCTGCAGGGGACCGGCCTGGTGGTACAGTAGCTAGCTGCTGCAGGGGACCGGCCTGGTGGTACAGTAGCTAGCTGCTGCAGGGGACCGGCCTGGTGGTACAGTAGCTAGCTGCTGCAGGGGACCGGCCTGGTGGTACAGTAGCTAGCTGCTGCAGGGGACCGGCCTGGTGGTACAGTAGCTAGCTGCTGCAGGGGACCGGCCTGGTGGTACAGTAGCTAGGCTAGTAGCTCCTGCCGATGAATCCTTACAGTCAGATGTTTAGCTCCTTGTAACTGTAATCTGTCCCTGGCCAGGTCGCTGCCTCCGGGTTCCAGGTTTAAGCTCCTGCTGGATCTTGATAGGTGGTGACTGGTTCCTCACTGGAGCCTAGGTCAGGCCTAGATATGATCTAGAGCCTAGACACAGTCTCTCTCCAAGTCCAAAAACCAGTTCAAAAATCCACTATTAGTAACAACTTTACCATGTGTATTATAAAACACACTTAAAGTATCACTGTAGGCACTTTTGTCGAAGAAGTATCTATTATGACCAAGATTATAGGCAGTTGTATCCACAGCTTGTTTGGCCTGTGGGTGATGATTGGAGCTATAGAGATGGAAGAGTCTCTGAGAAATTTGGAGGGAATATTGTCATGGCCAGTGGCCTTGTGGGGTTGAAGGGCACGCAGTCTTTTAAGTATGTCCTCAGTTGTTACCATTTTCAGTTTAAAATCATCTTTACAAACACCTAGGTTTTTGTAGAAGGCTTTGATGTGCTCTACACAAACGCCCAGAGTGGGAGGGCAGTTTGTTAACCAGCGTTGTTGCAATGTTTGTAAAGAAGATGTTTAAGTAGTTGGCCACATCTAGCTTGTCAGTGATGAGGGTGTCGTTCGATTTGATGTTTATGTTTGTAAACCTGGTTTTTAGTTTCTGACCGCAGCCTAGTTGATTGTTTAGAAGCTTCCAGAGCTCCCGAGGATTGTTTTTGATTTCCTCTGCCTTATCGTTGATGAAGTTACTTTTAGCAGATTTAGTCATGGTAGATACAATGTTTCTTAGCTTGTTGGGTTTGGTGATCACTGTCGAAGCGCCTGGCTAGCTTGGACTTGCATTTGAGAAGTTCAGAGCATTTTTTGTCTCTGGCTTTCATTGCAGTCAGTATGTCCGAATTCATCCATGGTTCCGAGCGGGTTTTGACCCTGATGGTTCTCAAAGGAGCCATGTTGTTTAGTACTGATGTAAATTTGGTTTTGAAGTCAAGCCATGCTTCTTCGACTAGCTCGTGTGTGTGTGTGCGTGCGTGTGTGCGTGCGTACGTGCGTGTACGGAGAGAGAAAGAGTTAATTATTTCATGAAAATCAAGATGTAACGTCCTGTCTCGCTGCACCCCATGTAGGCTAGGCTACACGCTGTCACAAACATTTGGCTGTTCCTGTGTGTGTGGCATGCAGAGAGAGGGAGAGGGAGAGGGGAGAGGGGAGGGGAGGGGGAGGGGGAGAGGGGGAGAGGGAGAGAGGGAGAGAGATGTCAAAATGCGTGAGATGTCAAAATTAATTGGAATAAAACACTCCTGTAGTGTGGACTCGACTCCTAGTCGGCGACCGATCGTTTAGTGCATGGGTTCTCAACCCGTGGGTCGCGACCCCTCTGGGGGTCGCCAAATTATTTTGTAAAAAAAACAATATATATATATATATATATTTTTTGCAACTGAATGGCTGGAAAATGGAAATGCCCTACCCTGCCCATAGGCCCGGCCCTGCCCTGCCCATAGGCCATGATGCTGCATACATAATGCCTATAATGGAGAGGTGTGTTAAAGCGTGCGTGCGTGCGTGCGTGCATGTGTCCGAATAAGACCACTCTTATACCTGAATTTCGCCGCCTCTCGCCCCACCCATAATTAGTTTTTTTTGGCGAATTATGTCGCCATGGTAACGCGTAACGGAAATATAAGCACAGGCACACCGTTCCCGGCCGAGCCGCACACCAATGTTTTGTCAAAGTAGTAAAAAAGGCTAAGAAGTTTAGGGATAAGGGCTTTAGCAATGACGTAAATATGGCCCTAATACTGTACGTCAGTTTGTTTACTGCTGAGTGAGAAAACACTGTTGCACATTAATCCATTCTGGGCGGGAACCCCTTTTGGTGTCTTAAGCATTATGTTACACTTTAGCTATTGAAAAATAGCAGATCTACAAGCTCGTAGCTCGTAGCTATTGAGTTGGGGGACCACCCCTCCTACTTCCTGTCCATCCATCTCCTACTTCCTGTCCTGTCCATCTCCTACTTCCTGTCCTGTCCTCTCCATCCATCTCCTACTTCCTGTCCATCCATCTCCTACTTCCTGTCCTGTCCTCTCCATCCATCTCCTACTTCCTGTCCATCCATCTCCTACTTCCTGTCCTGTCATCCATAGTTCTAGACCAGACCTGCTACACTGGCCGGGGCATAAACTACCGAGGGACGGTTTCCAAGACGACCTCTGGGAGAACCTGCCAGAGCTGGTCGGTCCAGACACCTCACAGCCACTACGACACGCCCGAGGGCCGTCCATGCAGGTGAGAACATCCATCCTAACATCTACTGCTCTACACAGGGATGACGACAACAACAACCACAACAACAATAATAACAACAACAACAACAAGAATAAACAACATCTACTGCTCTACAGCAGTGGTTCCATGTTGGGAGCATGCACGCACGCACGCACGCACGCACTATATTTTAAAAAGCTACATTTGAATGGTGATGTCATCATGTGTTTATGACTTGTGTTTAGTTCTGGTTCCTCAATACAAATATAGCCTGATCGTGTGTGTGTGTGTGTGTGTGTGTGTGTGTGTGTGTGTGTGTGTGTGTGTGTGTGTGTGTGTGTGTGTGTGTGTGTGTGTGTGTGTGTGTGTGTGTGTGTGTGTGTGTGTGTGTGTGTGTGTGTGTGTGTGTGTGTGTGTGTGTGTGTGTGTGTGTACTTCCTACCTACTGTCTACCTCCATGTGTTTATCAGCGGTCTGGAGAACAACAACTACTGCCGTAATACAGGCGGTGGCATTAAGCCATGGTGTCGGACCACTGACCCACAGAAACACGTGGAGTACTGTGAGATCCCCAGATGTGTTGGACAGCCAGGTAAACCTTGACCACTGAATGTTCTTCACACGCACGCACGCACGCACGCAGTTTTTAACTAAATCCTCTCCTCTGCTCTCTGAATCTATCTACTTCCTGTCCTCTCCACCTATCTATTTCCTGTCCGCTCCATCCATCTACTTCCTGTTCTCTCTTTCTATCTACTTCCTGTCCTCTCATCCATCTACTTCCTGTCCTCTCCACCTATCAGAGCCCTTCGTTCCAGAGCTGTCCTGCTTCACCCTCTGTGGTCAGAACTACCGAGGGACGGTTGCCATGACGACCTCTGGGAGAACCTGCCAGAGCTGGTCGGTCCAGACACCTCACAGCCACGACGAAACGCCCGAGAACTATCCACACGCGTAAGAACACCCAGTAAACATCTACTGTCTGTGTGTGTGTGTGTGTGTGTGTGTGTGTGTGTGTGTGTGTGTGTGTGTGTGTGTGTGTGTGTGTACTTCCTACCTACTGTCTACCTCCATGTGTTTATCAGCGGTCTGGAGAACAACAACTACTGCCGTAATCCAGACGGTGCCATTAAGCCATGGTGTCTCACCACTGACCCACATAAAGTCTCGGAGTTCTGTGAGATCCCCAGATGTGTTCCAGGTAACGTTGACCACTGAATGTTCATCACAATGATTTGATTCATTACTTTTGAATTACTCCTTTATTCTCCTTATTACTGACTCAATACTGACTGTATGTTCCTTATTATTACTGACTAATAATAATAATAATAATAATAATAATAATAATAATTCCTGATGATCATGTTTTAGGGTGGAAAAAGATCACACCAACATGTCAGCTTATCAGTGTGTGTGCGTGATGGATATTTTATAGACATGGACACGTATATATCAATTAGTTGATATTTGAATAGACAGCTAGGTGCATAGACTGCACACAAGAGGAGAACTGTAAGTTGAGACATACGATACTGTGGTGACTAACACAGAGTAAAAACGGCTTAGAGTTATTTACAATCAGTCCGTAAAAACAAAGCCTTTTGTTAGAATGCTGCTAAAACACCCCAGGGGGGTCGGGGGTGCTGTCCTGACCTAATCTTAAGGACAGTGCCTATCTCCAACGGCTATACAACAGCTGTGGGGGTGTGTGTGTGGCAGAGGGCTCCTGCTCTCTGCTCCAGAATTGACATTAGTATACAATGTATTTGTTATATGAACACACCCATAGTCTCACCCATAAATGTATGTGATGTATCACCATGTGTTGTTCTATTGTTCTATTGCTATGTATGTGATGTATCACCATGTGTTGTTCTATTGTTCTATTTCTATGTATGTGATGTATCACCATGTGTTGTTCTATTGTTCTATTTCTATGTATGTGATGTATCACCATGTGTTGTTCTATTGTTCTATTGCTATGTATGTGATATATCTGTTGTTCTGCTTACTGTAAATCACTCTGGATAAATGCCTAAATTGTAAATTGTAGAATGCCTCTTTTCTTTCGGGGTAGCGCTGAAGGCCTGACTGTTGTTTTTTCTTTTTTACAGTAACAACTACAACACCTACCACTACACTGTCTACTACACAAGGTAAACTACCACTACACTGTCTACTACACAAGGTAAACTACCACTACACCGTCTACTACACAATAGTAAGGGAATTTTATCAGGTATTTGACCTATCTGGGAACTAAATCGTTACCAAGAAATTTCTTCACCAATGTGTTTCTAAAGTTAAAAAATCCACTATTAGTAACAACTTTACCATGTGTATTATAAAACACACTTAAAGTATCACTGTAGTCACTTTTGTCGAAGAAGTATCTATTATGACCAAGATTATAGGCAGTTGTATCCACCGCTATAGAGATGGCAGAGTCTCTGAGAAATTTGGAGGGAATATTGTCATGGCCAGTGGCCTTGTGGGGTTGAAGGGCACGCAGTCTTTTAAGTATGTCCTCAGTTGTTACCATTTTCAGTTTAAAATCATCTTTACAAACACCTAGGTTTTTGTAGAAGGCTTTGATGTGCTCTACACAAACGCCCAGAGTGGGAGGGCAGTTTGTTAACCAGCGTTGTTGCAATGTTTGTAAAGAAGATGTTTAAGTAGTTGGCCACATCTAGCTTGTCAGTGATGAGGGTGTCGTTCGATTTGATGTTTATGTTTGTAAACCTGGTTTTTAGTTTCTGACCGCAGCCTAGTTGATTGTTTAGAAGCTTCCAGAGCTCCCGAGGATTGTTTTTGATTTCCTCTGCCTTATCGTTGATGAAGTTACTTTTAGCAGATTTAGTCATGGTAGATACAATGTTTCTTAGCTTGTTGGGTTTGGTGATCACTGTCGAAGCGCCTGGCTAGCTTGGACTTGCATTTGAGAAGTTCAGAGCATTTTTTGTCTCTGGCTTTCAGAGTCAGTATGTCCGAATTCATCCATGGTTCCGAGCGGGTTTTGACCCTGATGGTTCTCAAAGGAGCCATGTTGTTTAGTACTGATGTAAATTTGGTTTTGAAGTCAAGCCATGCTTCTTCGACTAGCTCGTGTGTGTGTGTGTGTGTGCGTGCGTGCGTGTGTGCGTGCGTACGTGCGTGTACGGAGAGAGAAAGAGGTGCAAAGCAAAGGGATCTTACACCTCAGAGAAACAAAACACAGGGTTTGAACACGACTACAGAAACCACCAACTGTTTTATCTTGAAAACCTGTGGTGGAAAGTAACTATTATGTACTTATTGTATTTTAGTCTGAAACAGAGAGAGGGTTTGTCTGCCTCGTGGGTCAAGACTGGGAGAAGTTTCCGCTGTCGAAGAACCTGTGATTGACCTGAGATCAGATTCTTAAAAATGTCTTCTACATCCTGACAGTTTTCTGAAAAAGCTATGTTTCTATGTCAGTCGTTCTTCGATATTTCAAAAATACCAGACCTACGAGCTCGTAGCGCGCCACTCGGTGGCGCGCTACGAGCTTGTAGATCTGCTATTTTTCAATAGCTAAAGCATAACATAATGCTAACACCAAAAGGGGTTCCCGCCCAAAATGGGTTAAACACTCATACAACATACTGGGAGCACACTAGTGTTCTAGGCCTGTTCTAGGCCAGTGCAGAGAGGCCAATGTAGTGGAGGGAAGGTTCCCAGTTCGATGCTCCCCCAGAGTTAGTGTCGAAGTGTCCTTGAGCAAGACTCTGAACCCCAAATTGCTCCCGATGTGCAGGTTGGTGCCTTGCATGGTTTCCTCCGCCATCGGTGTGTGAATGTGTGTGTGAAATGGGTGAATGTAATGCACAATCTATATGTAAAGCACATTGGAAAAAATCACACCCGTGTGAACTGAGTGGTGTAAGGTCTTATATAGACTGATCAGCTGTGGTCTGACATAATGTCTGACGTAATGAAATCACACCCGTGTGAACTGGGTGACCATAGCAACCGTGCTCATTTTTTGAGCACAGACAGACAGACACGTAAACTAACAAAGCCAGTTGTAGGAGTGGTTTACACCACTCAAAAAGGCGCTGTATATAAATGCACCATTTACCAATGTACTGTATGTAGGAGAGATAACTGAATTCGATCTGAAAGATTATAATTAATAATAAGAGACACGTGTGTCAATCGAGTTTGAACAGGTGTGGTTTCATAATGTGATCCATAATTGGATTTCTAGGATGCTATACTTTAAAAAAGATATATATTGTTCTTTTACACAAGATGTGGTTTGTGACAGACAGACAGCGCTCATTGGCTGAAGCAGCGGTAGATGTAGGTTATATTTCCTGTTTCCTTGGTAGTGAAGAGAAGTCAGTTCAGGCATACAGTCACTGTCAACATGTCTGCTCTCTGGTTCACACTCATCACCTTCTGCATTGTCTCCTGCACGGCCCTGAGTGACCAAGGTAAGTCAGGCTGCTCTACCAAACATCTTCTTTTACCCTCCTTGTTTCTTAAACCATTTTGGACTGAGGTCGATAAAAAAAAAGGCATTTTTCTGAAAAACCTGTTTCTATGTCAGTGGTGCTCAACCTTTTTCATGTCAAGGACCCCCAGAATTATCTCCATTGGGCCACGGACCCCCCATCTCAAAATATGTAGTTCCAGGGACCCCCCCAGAAGCAAATATTTTTGTTAAAAATGTTCGCTCTGAAATATATATTCAATGATTTGCGCCACATTTTAAAGATTTTTCAAAAATAGCAGACCTACAAGCTCGTAGCGCGCCACTCGGTGGCGCGCTACGAGCTTGTAGATCTGCTATTTTTCAATAGCTAAAGTATAACATAATGCTTGAAACACCAACAGGGGTTCCCGCCCAGAATGAGTTAAACCATTTTTGCCAAGGCAGCTTCCAAATGAGCACCACTCTTTGTAAAATAAATACAGTAATTAAAATAAAATAAAATAAACTTAAACATCAGTGCCCATATACCCTTGGTGGAGTTGGCGAAAGGGCCTTTCTGTGTGTCTCCTAGGGTATAGGTACCCTCACAAAAACATGCAGTAATCCTGGTCTCTAAACTGCCTCCCCCTGGCCAGCCGGGGTACCTGATGAAGGGGAAAGGAACTGGTTGGAATAACGTGTTCCTTCTACGTGCTACGTCCAACCAGGGAAACTCCCCCCTGTCAGGTGTAAAGAAGCGGCTTGGACGCTCATGCATTGAATGAAGGAAGCATGAGGTTCAGAGTTCCGGGTCGGCTCGCCAGGTCTGGGTACCATCCGGTACCAGAACCATCCATGCAAGGGAATCCTTTCAGGACACATAAAACCTGAACTGAAAGGCCAGGTGTCCAAATCAGTCTTTGTTTCAAAATCACTGTTGTACAACATCAAATAATCTATCAATTCATGAGTAAAGAACCTGATTTGTGTCTTTGTACCAAGGAATGTTGTTATTTGATTGGCTGAGCACGGAATGTGCTGATGTATGATGATAAGAGTGTCCCTCACTTCACACAAGTGTGATTTGTTTTCTCTGTCATAAACCACACAGCTAAACCAACGCCTACACTGGTATCAGACAGAACCAGTGTACTGACATCAGACAGTGTGACTCTGTTTGGGAAAATTACAGGCCTAAAAGACTTTCAAAGCAAGCCTTTTCAATATAGGCCTATATTTCAAGACAAATTATTTCAACAAGACAAAAAAAACATCGCATCATTTCTTCACAATGCGCATAGCGTTGCATTCATGCATTGACGTGCAAAATGCTCTCAGTGGTTCAAGGCTTCAAGTTAACGTTCACCGTTCAGCAGCACCACATATTAAAATATACAATAGATATACCACCGCTATCAGCAAAAACAATTAACGAAAATAAACAGAACAGACTGTCCTTAATAGGCAGCATGCAGGCTGAGGCTACATATTAATACACTTTTTTCTTCACACAAAAAAGAAAAAAAGAAATGAAAGCAATACCGAATTACATTATTTCTGTACGGCTATTTTTACTTTGTCCATTCTATGGCTTTTATGGGTTTTTACGTGAACTGTGCAAAAACAGGATGGCGTCAACGGTGCCAGGGTTCAGTCTGTTTCGTCGGGCCTCTAGCACCCGACCGGCCGAGCTGAACACACGCTCGCTTGATGCACTTGACGCCGGTATGCAAAGGATAATTCTAGCCAGCTTAGTGAGCAAAGGGAACGACCCTTGCTGGTCCTGCAATTCCCAGAAACCCAGAAGATCCTTCCCGTCCCACGCGAACTGGCTGTCAAGGTACCGCTGAACCTCGTCTTTCTCATCATCGCCACCTTCATCCTCCCACTCGCTGAACTCATCTCTCTTTCTCTTGGCTGTGACGCAGGCGGCGGCGCCGTCATTTTCTTCGTCATCAGGCTCAACTAAAATGCAATCATATATTTTTTATTTCGATTAGACTGACATACTCACTTGCTGTGTTAAATTAACCATTGTACGATAAAGCTATTTCATTTTAAGATTAGGCTTACCTCGAATCGTGACCTCGGCTGTTTGGACACCCGGTGGCGGAGTTGCTCTGTCAAATGCCTTGACAAGTAACCTTGCGTTGTCATAGACAGGCTCTCTCTCATCAGCTGGTAACATCTTCAGTGTCTTGAAACGTGGAGAAAAAAGTTCCGAGCTTGTGTGTGATGTTGAGGGACAGTTTATCCATTAAGAACTTCTTTGCCCGTGCTCGAATGTACTTCATGTACTCCGGATCCCCGAAGTGTGGCTCGCAGTGTTTCTTCAGCTTATAAAACCAAAGCACCACTAGTTGAATGGTTGGATACGTGTCGCCTTCCAACGCTTCACTCGCTTCTTTAAAGACCGTCAAGAACTCAGTGAGTGTGTTCATCACGTCCAGCTGAATGCCGTCCATTCTGTGCTCCTGGCCCTTCTGCTCCATGGCAGTCTGAATCTCACTGTACTGTTTGATCACCGACTGCGTCATCGCAACTTTACTGTTCCACCTGGTTTCACACTCCTGCATAACAGCATTCGTGAGGTTGGCGCTCACACCAGATTTCTTGAGATAAGTGACAAGGCTCTTGCAATTGTCAATTACAGCACTGACAGTTTTCATGTATTCTGGTGTGTCAGGCTTGACATCAAAGGTGTGTTTGAGGACGATGTTGAGTACATGAGCTGTGCATGGCATCCAGTTGTAGCTACTGAGGGCAGATTTAATATTGGACCCCTGGTCACTCACAAACATGATTTTTGAAAAGCGATCGGCGCTAATCCCGAAATCATGCAGCTCTTTGATTACTTGGTCGTTAAGGTTGGCGGCTGTCTTTCTGAGGTATGAGTCAAATTCAGCTGTTATGACACGACCCTTCAGTTTCCAATCTTCACAGATGAAGTGACACGTAAATGCACTGTAGGCTCGTTTGTTGAAATCGTCAGTCCACATATCAGTGGTAATTGCAATGCCACACTCTATAGCTTTATTCACCTCTTTTGAAAGGATTGCTTTCTTTTCTTTGGCTGTATTTTTGGCTCTGTCGCAGACGGTTTGTCGGTGGGGGAGTACACTGCTGGCATCGACACGTCCATAACGTGCACCTATATTAATAAGACCCTGGACTAGTCCTTGGAATCCATTGCCAGATACAATATCAAAGGGTCGTATATCTTCGCAGCACATTGCAACGCATGCGTCGGTTATTTCAGACTTGGATTGCGATGGTAGTTGTCTTTGTACGAACCCGGTCATAGAACGTTGACGTTGTGAGGAATCCTTCTCATGATCGCCTGCACAAACATGTCTCTTCATGTTGGATGTGCCAGAGCAGTGGCTGTCATGTTTGTATACTTTATCACAGGAGTTGCACTTAACGTAACCGATGCTGCTGTTGTCTTCTGCATTCACAACCTCACAGAACTGGTTCCAAACTTGAGATTTAGCAGCCTGACCTTCTTTTCTTTTTACTATGTACTCCTCCGACTTTAATTTATCCCGCACCTTTTGATTATTCACCTTTTCGGGATCCATTTTCAACTTCATTCACTTGTCATTCATTCTATCTGCTCTCTGTTCACTTTGTTGTTTTTTTTGTGGTGCGCCGCTCTGCGCTGGTCTCGTTGGCGCTTCCGTGACGTCAGGTCGCAGGTTAGATTACGTGACATTATAAACATTATGCATTTAGCTAACAGCATTATATAATATAAACTATTAATATATATATACATATATATATATACTATTATTTCCAGTCTGTCAAAAATAAACATTTAATCGTTTGAAAAAATCCCATCATACATTATTTGACCCGCCTCAACCTGGCCCGCAAATAAAGTGAAAATGTCATGACTCGGCCCAACCTGACCTGCGGTTAACCCGCGGGAACCGCGGGTTACAGGTCGGCCCGCGCAACACTATACACAAGGTAAACTAGATCGGTAGGGAGGAGAGGTAGTAGTGTATTGTTATGTAGGATGTGTTCTGCCCCCCCCCCCCCCCCCCCCCTAAGTGTCTTGAATGTGTGAACGCAGCCCAGTAAGGGCATATGTCGGGGTGGGGCCGAGAAAGGTCCTTATTAGGCAGGCAGGCAGGTACTCCCTAACCACTACTCAATCTGTATGTCTGGGACATCACACTGGCATATTCACCGATACCGATATGACCCCATATGACAAATAAGGCCCAATACCGATACTTTTCCGATGCCGATACAGTAGGGGTGTCAAAAAAAAATTCGATTCGAATCGCGATTCCGTTATGAACGATTCAAAATCGATTCATAATTTCCAAAAATCAATTTTACCACTACATGGTGTTTGTGATATGAAATGTAAGCTCACCCTAATCACAGTAAACATCATGTCTTCAGTCATTTTCAAGTTACTGTAGTCACTTCAGTTCAAGACTGGAGTAGAT
Organism: Electrona antarctica; assembly: GCF_951216825.1. NCBI lineage: Eukaryota > Metazoa > Chordata > Actinopteri > Myctophiformes > Myctophidae > Electrona > Electrona antarctica. The sequence goes on along the minus strand of NC_136809.1, from coordinate 3,945,580 downwards.
TGTGATGAAATCCTATGTATTGAATCAAAAATCGTTTTGAATCTGAAAAAAAAAATGCTTTTGAATTTTGGATTGAGAATCGAGTTGAATCGAATCGTGACCCCAAGAATCGGAATCGAATCGTGGGAGACCCAAAGATTCACAGCCCTACGATACAGTATCGGGACGTCTCTAATTATCAGTCACCGTGTTCATATAACTCGTCAGTCTTCTTCATCTTCTTGTCCATGCTCTCCAGTGACAAGGAGATCAACCAGTGAGGTTGGTAGGACTGGACCGCAGGACCACACTGGATTCAAAACCCCTGGCCAGTTCTTCCAGTCATCCTGGTTCTCCATACATCTGGCCAGTTCGTTGGTGCTTTGAGCTCCTGTGTCTTTCTTGAGTACCTCCATATGTTGACGTCGTGCCCATGTGTTGGTTCAAACAGCACTGACTTGTTGATTGGTTGGCCTACAGAATGTCCCCTTGTGTTACGTTGGGAAGGAGGGAGTCACGCCTCTGATTGGCCTACAGAATGTCCCCTTGTGTTACGTTGGGAAAGAGGGAGGAGTCACGCCTCTGATTGGCCTACAGAATGTCCCCTTGTGTTACGTTGGGAAAGAGGGAGGAGTCACGCCTCTGATTGGCCTACAGAATGTCCCCTTGTGTTACGTACCTGTTAAGGGCACAGAAATTGAAGTTGTAGAGAGCTATAAATACTTGGGTGTCGTCCTTGACAACAAACTGCTATATATATATATATATATATATTATTTCTTGAATTTCTTTTTAAAATCTGATTTACTTGTTGCCTGTCTGATTTGTGATGGAAGACTATAGGCAGCTCTTTCATTGCAAGTGCGTTCCAGTTTCTTGCTCAGTTGAGCTGACCCATAAGCCAGGTACTTGAAGTCCTTCCCTTCAGTGCCTCCTGTTGCGGTCAGGTGGATGTTCCGGTGAGATGACAGACTCACTTCTACATCTAAAGTTGACCTGGCTCACCTGCGTGATACCACATGAAAGCTGTGGCCAGTGGCGCCGCCATGACGTAAACAGAGCAGAGACATTATCACTTGATCAAGTTAAGACTAAGAGCAACTGCAGCTACTGCACATATGAAGCCAATACAACGTCTATTGACGCAGCAAAATGGATACGGTGCTAGACCATGGCCTGCACCAGCGCCGATCGGGAAGAATAAATAAATAGATTCACCTCCAGTCACTGTTGATGTCCACTGTGAGTTTTTACAATCTAATTATATTAATGATGTGCGTGCGTGCGTGCGTGCGTGCGTGCGTGCGTGCGTGCGTGCGTGCGTATTGGCTATGCATGAACATAAATATCATCATAATTAATTTTAGAAAAAGACATTGAAATACATTCTTTCTCTCTTGCTCTTTTTAAGTGTTTTTAGATTACTTTAGTACCCCCCAACCTGACAATCTACAATAGTTCAACCCCCCCCCCAATCTGACAATCTACAATAGTTCAACCCCTGAACCTGACAATCTACAATAGTTCAACCCCCCAACCTGACAATCTACAATAGTTCAAACCCCCAACCTGACAATCTACAATAGTTCAACCCCCCCAACCTGACAATCTACAATAGTTCAACCCCCCCAACCTGTCAATATACAATAGTTCAACCTGCCCAACCTGACAATCTACAATAGTTCAACCCCCCCCAACCTGACAATCTACAATAGTTCAACCCCCCGACCTGACAATCTACAATAGTTCAACCCCCCCAACCTGACAATATACAATAGTCCACCCCCCCAACCTGACAATATACAATAGTTCAACCCCCCGACCTGACAATCTACAATAGTTCAACCCCCCCAACCTAACAATCTACAATAGTTCAACCCCCCCAACCTGACAATCTACAATAGTTCAACCCCCCCAACCTGACAATCTACAATAGTTCAACCCCCCAACCTGACAATCTACAATAGTATACACCCCCCAACCTCAATCTACAATAGTTCAACCCCCCACCTGCAAGCAGTGCGAGGCATTGTGAGTTTGTAGATCGCCTATTTTCACAATGTTTGCCTCTTTCTTAGGTAAAGTTTGACAATTTGGTCTTTAGAATCATTACATTGTCACTTTATGAATGTTCAGATAGCCTGTACACATTTATACTGTGTGTTGGTTTGTTTACTGCCGAGTGAGAAGACAGTGTTGCCGGTGAATTATATTTCTAGTTTCTCAGATCTCAGTGGTTGGCCCGGGCCAAGGAAGCACGTAAACAACGTAAACAACTGATGAAGAGGACTGTTAAGGTTGGAGGCCACGGAGATCTCCGCCATGTTCAAGTTCATGGTCAAGTGCCCCAGACGGAGATTGATAAATAGTACGGAGATTAATTATATCAAAACCGGTCTCATCGCTCCACAGCCTAGGAGCGCTTGTTGCCCAATCCTCGGTGTTGCACAACAGTGACACGTCATCGAAAATGTTCCCTGCCTGTTTAGCGGACGAAAATAAAAATCTTAAAACGTTCATAACTCGCGATCTAAATCATCCCATCTAATTATGAAAACAGATCCTGTGTTAGACGGCGTTCCGCGGTACAGTCGCTAGTCGCGATAGATTTATTCTTATTCACAACAACTTCCAGTCCCCCGGTAAAAGTGGTCCGGGCGCTATAAATGCTGGGCACATTTTATTAATGGATTAAATAGGTTTGGGCCCTCAAGGTGTTAAACAGATATACATCTTTCTCCAACAGATGGTCCCAAGAATGTCCTTTTGGCCGTAGATCCACCAGGAGATGTTGTCAAAGGAAGCTCAATCACTTTGACCTGCAGCGCCAGTGGATCACATCCACCAGTCCAGAGCTACATCCTTTTCAAAGACAACACTGCAGTGGCACAGAAGAACACAATGAGCATCTCTAACGTCCAGCCCAGTCACAGTGGAACATACCACTGTGAGGCATTTAACGACATCGCTGGAGTCTATTCACCTCTAGTCACTGTCTATGTCCACTGTGAGTTTTTAATTGAATTACAATCTAATTATATTAATGATGTTCGTTGCTTGCGTGCGTGCGCGCGCATGTGTGTGTGTGTGTGTATTGGCTATGCATGAACATAAATATCATCATAATTCATTTTAGAAAAAGACATTGAATTGCTCTTTTTAAGTGTTTTTAGATTACTTTAGTGTCTAAAATAATTACATTAGTGTTATTATTTTAACCTAATTTGATGTAATGTTACACGTTAATTATTGTTATTGTTCATTGGTGTAAAATGCTGTATACACAGCAAAGTGCTATTTGAGTGCATCAATGTTTATTCCTCCACAGACCCTCCAGAAATTCCCTCAGTATTAGTGAGTCCACTAGGAGGCGTTGTTGAGGGCAGCACAGTGACTCTGACCTGCAACAGTGAAGCCAACCCACCAGTATCCAGATACACTTGGTACAAAGACCATAGATATATCTCCACTGGTCCTCAGCTGGTGAAGAACAATGTTTCTCCTACAGACTCTGGACAGTACTTCTGTCTGGCGAAAAACACACATGGATCCCAGAGGTCATCACTACACTCTCTAGATGTTCAGCGTAAGTGAACTAAAATGTTTGTATTTAAAAACACACTAAAGGGCCTTTCAAACGTGAAGCGATAAAACGCTTGAGACCTGCGTTTTTGCTCGGAGAAGTCGCACTGCGACAACGCAAGCGCATTTACGTGAGCCCGTGAATTTGTTGTGCACGTGCTCGTTTCGTGCACACGCCCCCCCGTGACTCACCAGACCTGGATTCTGCTTAGCTTTTTTTCGCGCTTGCGTTGTCGCGCCACTCTTGAACAGACCTGTAGCAGAGCTGCCGTTGACCCAGGCAACAACGTGTCCCTCTTGAACAGACCTGTAGCAGAGCTGCCGTTGACCCAGGCAACAACGTGTCCCTCTTGAACAGACCCGTAGCAGAGCTGCCGTTGACCCAGGCAACAACGTGTCCCTCTTGAACAGACCTGTAGCAGAGCTGCCGTTGACCCAGGCAACAACGTGCCCCTCTTGAACAGACCTGTAGCAGAGCTGCCGTTGACCCAGGCAACAACGTGTCCCTCTTGAACAGACCCGTAGCAGAGCTGCCGTTGACCCAGGCAACAACGTCTCCCTCTTGAACAGACCTGTAGCAGAGCTGCCGTTGACCCAGGCAACAACGTGTCCCTCTTGAACAGACCTGTAGCAGAGCTGCCGTTGACCCAGGCAACAACGTGCCCCTCTTGAACAGACCCGTAGCAGAGCTGCCGTTGACCCAGGCAACAACGTCTCCCTCTTGAACAGACCTGTAGCAGAGCTGCCGTTGACCCAGGCAACAACGTGCCCCTCTTGAACAGACCTGTAGCAGAGCTGCCGTTGACCCAGGCAACAACGTGCCCCTCTTGAACAGACCTGTAGAAGAGCTGCCGTTGACCCAGGCAACAACGTGTCCCGTTTGAAAGGCCCTTTATTCTGTATGTTGGATGCAGCGGGGACTAAATATGCAGTACACAATACAAATACTCAGTACACAATACAAATACTCAGTACACAATACAAATACTCAATACACAATACAAATACTCAGTACACAATACAAATACTCAATACACATACTCAGTACACAATACAAATACTCAGTACACAATACAAATACTCAGTACACAATACACAATACACACATGTACAGATAGTCATCTTGCTCATCTCTCCACAGCTCCAAACTACTGTGTACCTCCAGAGGTCTACCGTATGAACAGCATCATGATCAGCCCGCAAACAATCATCATGTACAGACCCAAAGCCAAGGTGTTTTACGACTGCATGGTGGGATACACCTCGACCGGAGGACGCCCCGATGTGACGTGTATGGGTGGACAATGGACACCTTTGACTCTGACATGTGAAGGTAAGTGTCCGTCAGTGTTGTAATGTTTTATCATTATTAACACCCCGATCGGCCAGGATGAAGTTCACCATCCTTTCTATTAGTAACACCCAGGACGAAGTTCACCGTCCTTTCTATTAGTAACACCCAACGCCCAGGACGAAGTTCACCGTCCTTTCTATTAGTAACACCCAGGACGAAGTTCACCGTCCTTTCTATTAGTAACACCCAGGACGAAGTTCACCGTCCTTTCTATTAGTAACACCCAGGACGAAGTTCACCGTCCTTTCTATTAGTAACACCCAGGACAAAGTTCACCGTCCTTTCTATTAGTAACACCCAGGACCAAGTTCACCGTCCTTTCTATTAGTAACACCCAGGACGAAGTTCACCGTCCTTTCTATTAGTAACACCCAGGACAAAGTTCACCATCCTTTATATTAGTAACACCCAACGCCCAGGACGAAGTTCACCGTCCTTTATATTAGTAACACCCAACGCCCAGGACGAAGTTCACCGTCCTTTATATTAGTAACACCCAGGACGAAGTTCACCATCCTTTCTATTAGTAACACCCAGGACGAAGTTCACCGTCCTTTCTATTAGTAACACCCAGGACGAAGTTCACCATCCTTTCTATTAGTAACACCCAGGACGAAGTTCACCATCCTTTCTATTAGTAACACCCAACACCCAGGACGAAGTTCACCGTCCTTTCTATTAGTAACACCCAGGACGAAGTTCACCGTCCTTTATATTAGTAACACCCAGGACGAAGTTCACCATCCTTTCTATTAGTAACACCCAGGACGAAGTTCACCGTCCTTTCTATTAGTAACACCCCAAACGCCCAGGACGAAGTTCACCGTCCTTTATATTAGTAACACCCAGCGCCCAGGACGAAGTTCACCGTCCTTTATATTAGTAACACCCAGCGCCCAGGACAAAGTTCACCGTCCTTTCTATTAGTAACACCCAGCGCCCAGGACGAAGTTCACCGTCCTTTCTATTAGTAACACCCAGGACAAAGTTCACCGTCCTTTATATTAGTAACACCCAGGACGATGTTTTATCCAAAAGACGTTTATTGATATCAAAACCGATCGCATCGCTCCACAGCCTAGGAGCGCCTGTTGCACAACAGTGGGACGTCATCGAAAATGTTCCCCCCCTGTTTAGCAGACGAGAACGAAAATCTTAAAACGTTAATAACTCTTGATCTAAATCATCCCGTCCAATTCTAAGAAAAGAGCCTGTGTTAGACGGCCCACCGCGGTCCCGTCGCTAGTCGCGGTAGATTTATCATACCTCCCGTTGTTGTTGTCGCCTCTAGAGTGTTTTGGCTACATTTAGCTGCTACATCCACATCCGGAATAACATCCGGTCCGTCGCTAAAAGTGCTCCGCTGCTATAAATCGCCAGGCGCTATGATGTAATGGATTAAATAACCCCGGGCAATCGGAGTGTTAACACGTTGACGGCTGATAATTGAAACGGTCAAATAAGCTTCACTGCTGAGTATTTCACTGACCTGAGTATTTCACTGACCTCTGAGTATTTCACTGACCTGAGTATTTCACTGACCTCTGAGTATTTCACTGACCTCTGAGTATTTCACTGACCTCTGAGTATTTCACTGACCTGAGTATTTCACTGACCTCTGAGTATTTCACTGACCTCTGAGTATTTCACTGACCTCTGAGTATTTCACTGACCTCTGAGTATTTCACTGACCTCTGAGTATTTCACTGACCTCTGAGTATTTCACTGACCTCTGAGTATTTCACTAACCTCTGAGTATTTCACTGACCTCTGAGTATTTCACTAACCTCTGAAGAATCACCCGGGCGCAAATGTAGGTCCGTTTCACGAAAATATGCCTGAATATATTCCAGTGGTTTGTTTCCAGTGGTTTGTAATAGTGGCCAAAATATTCCACATTCCCGACAAAAACACTGGTCTCTTTCTGTCCCAGTTGGACTCACTATGGTGATACCATTTATAGGTTTGCTTGATCCTCCTCCACCTCCTCCACCTCCTCCACCTCCGCCAAACTGGATCCTCTGTACCATGTTGTAGATTCATATCTATCTGTACCATGCTGTAGATTCATATCTATCTGTACCATGTTGTAGATTCATATCTATCTGTACCATGCTGTAGATTCATATCTATCTGTACCATGTTGTAGATTCATATCTATCTGTACCATGTTGTAGATTCATATCTATCTGATCTGTACCATGCTGTAGATTCATATCTATCTGTACCATGTTGTAGATTCATATATATCTGTACCATGCTGTAGATTCATATCTATCTGTACCATGCTGTAGATTCATATATATCTGTACCATGTTGTAGATTCATATCTATCTGTACCATGTTGTAGATTCATATCTATCTGTACCATGCTGTAGATTCATATCTATCTGTACCATGTTGTAGATTCATATCTATCTGTACCATGTTGTAGATTCATATCTATCTGTACCATGTTGTAGATTCATATCTATCTGTACCATGTTGTAGATTCATATCTATCTGTACCATGTTGTAGATTCACATCTATCTGTACCATGTTGTAGATTCATATCTATCTGTACCATGTTGTAGATTCATATCTATCTGTACCATGTTGTAGATTCATATCTATCTGTACCATGTTGTAGATTCATATCTATCTGTACCATGCTGTAGATTCATATATATCTGTACCATGCTGTAGATTAATATCTATCTGTACCATGTTGTAGATTCATATCTATCTGTACCATGTTGTAGATTCATATCTATCTGTACCATGTTGTAGATTCATATCTATCTGTACCATGTTGTAGATTCATATCTATCTGTACCATGCTGTAGATTCATATCTATCTGTACCATGTTGTAGATTCATATATATCTGTACCATGTTGTAGATTCATATATATTTGTACCATGCTGTAGATTCATATCTATCTGTACCATGTTGTAGATTCATATCTATCTGTACCATGTTGTAGATTCATATCTATCTGTACCATGCTGTAGATTCATATCTATCTGATCTGTACCATGTTGTAGATTCATATATATCTGTACCATGTTGTAGATTCATATATATCTGTACCATGTTCTAGATTCATATCTATCTGATCTGTACCATGCTGTAGATTAATATCTATCTGTACCATGTTGTAGATTCATATCTATCTGTACCATGTTGTAGATTCATATCTATCTGTACCATGTTGTAGATTCATATCTATCTGTACCATGTTGTAGATCCATATCTATCTGTACCATGTTGTAGATTCATATCTATCTGTACCATGTTGTAGATTCATATCTATCTGTACCATGCTGTAGATTCATATCTATCTGTACCATGTTGTAGATTCATATCTATCTGTACCATGTTGTAGATTCATATCTATCTGTACCATGTTGTAGATTCATATCTATCTGTACCATGTTGTAGATTCATATATATCTGTACCATGTTGTAGATTCATATTTATCTGATCTGTACCATGCTGTAGATTAATATCTATCTGTACCATGTTGTAGATTCATATCTATCTGTACCATGTTGTAGATTAATATCTATCTGTACCATGTTGTAGATTCATATCTATCTGTACCATGCTGTAGATTCATATCTATCTGTACCATGTTGTAGATTCATATCTATCTGTACCATTTTGTAGATTCATATCTATCTGTACCATGTTGTAGATTCATATCTATCTGTACCATGCTGTAGATTCATATCTATCTGTACCATGCTGTAGATTCATATCTATCTGTACCATGTTGTAGATTCATATCTATCTGTACCATGTTGTAGATTCATATCTATCTGTACCATGCTGTAGATTAATATCTATCTGTACCATGTTGTAGATTCATATCTATCTGTACCATGCTGTAGATTCATATCTATCTGTACCATGTTGTAGATTCATAACTAGCTCACCTTTCAGAACATCATTGGCATCATTTTCATTTATAAAGCCATACTTGGTGATCTTCCTCCTTACATTTCCCCCAAATTCAATTTGGTGAAGAACGGTCTACACCTCAGATCAAATGTCTGGCTGCGGTGTGTAGTGCCAGCCTTCAAATCTTGCTATAGTGGTCGTGGAATGACCTGCAGTCCAGACTAAAATTGCCCTTGAAAGTTCCTTTGAGGAGTTTCAAAAGCATCATCTTAGACGTACAGTCCAACACCTGCACATGTCCAGATGTACAGTCCAACACCTGCACATGTCTTAGATGTACAGTCCAACACCTGCACATGTCTTAGATGTACAGTCCAACACCTGCACATGTCCAGATGTACAGTCCAACACCTGCACATGTCTTAGATGTACAGTCCAACACCTGCACATGTCTTAGATGTACAGTCCAACACCTGCACATGTCCAGATGTACAGTCCAACACCTGCACATGTCTTAGATGTACAGTCCAACACCTGCACATGTCTTAGATGTACAGTCCAACACCTGCACATGTCCAGATGTACAGTCCAACACCTGCACATGTCTTAAATGTACAGTCCAACACCTGCACATGTCTTAGATGTACAGTCCAACACCTGCACATGTCCGGATGTACAGTCCAACACCTGCACATGTCCAGATGTACAGTCCAACACCTGCACATGTCCAGATGTACAGTCCAACACCTGCACATGTCCAGATGTACAGTCCAACACCTGCACATGTCCGGATGTACAGTCCAACACCTGCACATGTCCGGATGTACAGTCCAACACCTGCACATGTCCGGATGTACAGTCCAACACCTGCACATGTCCGGATGTACAGTCCAACACCTGCACATGTCCGGATGTACAGTCCAACACCTGCACATGTCCAGATGTACAGTCCAACACCTGCACATGTCCAGATGTACAGTCCAACACCTGCACATGTCCGGATGTACAGTCCAACACCTGCACATGTCCAGATGTACAGTCCAACACCTGCACATGTCCGGATGTACAGTCCAACACCTGCACATGTCCAGATGTACAGTCCAACACCTGCACATGTCCAGATGTACAGTCCAACACCTGCACATGTCCAGATGTACAGTCCAACACCTGCACATGTCCAGATGTACAGTCCAACACCTGCACATGTCCAGATGTACAGTCCAACACCTGCACATGTCCAGATGTACAGTCCAACACCTGCACATGTCTTAGATGTACAGTCCAACACCTGCACATGTCCAGATGTACAGTCCAACACCTGCACATGTCCAGACGTACAGTCCAACACCTGCACATGTCCAGATGTACAGTCCAACACCTGCACATGTCCAGATGTGTACTAGCCTTTCTTCAGGCCTATGTTTATATTCTCCCTGTTTATAATGTACATTGTGTATTTGCTCTGTGCACAATGTTCTTTCGCCCGGTCACTGTTAGTGTACCATTTTGGAGATGTGTTGTATAGGTTTCTTGAAGTATGTCATGGATGTATTATTTGACATGTACAACATAGCATTGAAGTGTCATTTGGTTTCTGCCTCTTGGCCAGTTCCCACTTGAAAAAGAGTCTCAGTCTCAATGTGTTTCTACTGGTAAAATAAAGGTTAAATTAAATAAATGTCCTCATGCTCTGTCTCTCCATCTGACCCAGGCCAGTGTGGCAGGCATACGGACCAGAATGGCATTACATTCGCGGTCCTCGAAGGCACTCTGTCCCGTCCAGGAGAGCATCCATGGCAGGTGTCTCTGCAGCGCAGACTCAAAGAAACATTGGATCCGTTCGGACACCACTGTGGAGGCGTCCTCATCGCGTCCTGTTGGGTCCTCACGGCTGCTCACTGCATGTAAGATGCTCTAAAATTTAAATGCTATGTGTGTTCATTCCATTCAGTTCATTCCATAGTTTAGATTTGTTTATCCCACAATTTTGTAACCCATTTTTCACCCCTGTCAATTATCTAATGTGATCCTGGGCTCTACACATCCTCCGCCAACCTGGGGAGAGCAACAGACTTGAACTCATGCTTCCTTCATGCCTGAGTGTCCAAGTTGCTCCTTTACACCTGACAGGGGGGAGTTTCCCTAGTTGGACGTAGCGCGTGGAAGGAACACGTTATTCCAACCAGTTCCTCCCCCCGGCTGGCCAGGGGGAGGCAGTTTAGAGACCAGGATTACTGCATGTTTTTTGTGAGGGTACCTACCCTAGGGGACACGGAGAGAACATGCAAACTCCACACAGAAAGGCCCTTTCGCCAAACCTGCCTCGGGTATGCATTCCATAGTTTAGATTGGGAGTGAGTTTGCAGTTCTGACTGCAATGGGAAGTTCATTCCATAGTTTAGATTGGGAGTGAGTCTGCAGTTCTGACTGCAATGGGAAGTTCATTCCATAGTTTAGATTGGGAGTGAGTCTGCAGTTCTGACTGCAATGGGAAGTTCATTCCATAGTTTAGATTGGGAGTGAGTCTGCAGTTCATTGTAATGTGAAGTTCATTCCATAGTTTACGGTAGATTAAGAGTGAGTCTGTAGTTCTGACTGCAATGTGAAGTTCATTCCATAGTTTAGATTGGGAGTGAGTCTGCAGTTCTGACTGCAATGGGGAGTTCATTCCATATTTTAGATTGGGAGTGAGTCTGTAGTTCTGACTGCAATGGGAAGTTCATTCCATAGTTTAGATTGGGAGTGAGTCTGCAGTTCTGACTGCAATGGGAAGTTCATTCCATACTTTAGATTGCGAGTGAGTCTGTAGTTCTGACTGCAATGGGAAGTTCATTCCATAGTTTAGATTGGGAGTGAGTCTGCAGTTCTGACTGCAATGGGAAGTTCATTCCATAGTTTAGATTGGGAGTGAGTCTGCAGTTCTGACTGCAATGGGAAGTTCATTCCATAGTTTAGATTGGGAGTGAGTGTGCAGTTCTAACTGCAATGGGAAGTTCATTCCATAGTTTAGACTGGGAGTGAGTCTGCAGTTCTGACTGCAATGGGAAGTTCATTCCATAGTTTAGATTGGGAGTGAGTCTGCAGTTCTGACTGCAATGGGAAGTTCATTCCATAGTTTAGATTGGGAGTGAGTCTGTAGTTCTGACTGCAATGGGAAGTTCATTCCATAGTTTAGATTGGGAGTGAGTCTGTGGTTCTGACTGCAATGGGAAGTTCATTCCATCGTTTAGATTGGGAGTGAGTCTGCAGTTCTGACTGCAATGGGAAGTTCATTCCATAGTTTAGATTGGGAGTGAGTGTGCAGTTCTGACTGCAATGGGAAGTTCATTCCATAGTTTAGATTGGGAGTGAGTGTGCAGATCTGACTGCAATGGGAAGTTCATTCCATAGTTTAGATTGGGAGTGAGTCTGCAGTTCTGACTGCAATGGGAAGTTCATTCCATAGTTTAGATTGGGAGTGAGTCTGCAGTTCTGACTGCAATGGGAAGTTCATTCCATAGTTTAGATTGGGAGTGAGTCTGCAGTTCTGACTGCAATGGGAAGTTCATTCCATAGTTTAGATTGGGAGTGAGTGTGCAGTTCTGACTGCTATGGGAAGTTCATTCCATAGTTTAGATTGGGAGTGAGTCTGTAGTTCTGACTGCAATAGGAAGTTCATTCCATAGCTTAGATTGGGAGTGAGTCTGCAGTTCTGACTGCAATGGGAAGTTCATTCCATAGTTTAGATTGGGAGCGAGTCTGCAGTTCTGACTGCAATGGGAAGTTCATTCCATAGTTTGGATTGGGAGTGAGTCTGTAGTTCTGACTGCAATGGGAAATTCATTCCATAGTTTAGATTGGGAGTGAGTCTGCAGTTCTGACTGCAATGGGAAGTTCATTACATAGTTTAGATTGGGAGTGAGTCTGTAGTTCTGACTGCAATGGGAAGTTCATTCCATAGCTTAGATTGGGAGTGAGTCTGTAGTTCTGACTGCAATGGGAAGTTCATTCCATAGTTTAGATTGGGAGTGAGTCTGTAGTTCTGACTGCAATGGGAAGTTCATTCCATAGCTTAGATTGGGAGTGAGTCTGCGGTTCTGACTGCAATGGGAAGTTCATTCCATAGTTTAGATTGGGAGTGAGTCTGTAGTTCTGACTGCAATGGGAAGTTCATTCCATAGTTTTGGAGACAGAATAATGTATGTCTCTCTGGGATAACTGACTGTCTGTTGTTCCTCTCCAGTAACAGCTCCATGGACATGCAGGTGGTCTTAATGACTGTCTGTCTGTTGTTCCTCCAGTAACAGCTCCATGGACATGCAGGTGGTCTTAATGACTGACTGTCTGTTGTTCCTCCAGTAACAGCTCCATGGACATGCAGGTGGTCTTAATGACTGACTGTCTGTTGTTCCTCCAGTAACAGCTCCATGGACATGCAGGTGGTCTTAATGACTGTCTGTCTGTTGTTCCTCCAGTAACAGCTCCATGGACATGCAGGTGGTCTTAATGACTGTCTGTCTGTTGTTCCTCTCCAGTAACAGCTCCATGGACATGCAGGTGGTGGTGGGGGGAGTGGACAATGGGAGACATGAAGAGTCAGACCAGGTCATCGCCGTGGAGAGAGACTTCATTCATGTGGATTTCAGGAAGAGCACTGGAAGTAATGACATTGGTGAGTCATGCATTTACTGTATGTCTCTGATTGGTCCATCCATTTACTGTATGTCTCTGATTGGTCCATCCATTTACTGTATGTCTCTGATTGGTCCATCCATTTACTGTATGTCTCTGATTGGTCCATCCATTTACTGTATGTCTCTGATTGGTCCATCCATTTACTGTATGTCTCTGATTGGTCCATCCATTTACTGTAGGTCTCTGATTGGTCCATCCATTTACTGTATGTCTCTGATTGGTCCATCCATTTACTGTAGGTCTCTGATTGGTCCATCCATTTACTGTATGTCTCTGATTGGTCCATCCATTTACTGTAGGTCAGTCACACAGCATGCTTAAAGTCTAAATGATGACATCATGTCAGTCAGAGAACTTAAAGACATCACATTGATGCACCTGGGACGTATCCTCAGTGATGTATCCCAAGGTCATCACCTGGGACGTATCCTCAGTGATGTATCCCAAGGTCATCACCTGGGACGTATCTCAGTGATGTAACCCAAGGTCATCACCTGGGACGTATCCTCAGTGATGTATCCCAAGGTCATCACCTGGGACTTATCCTCAGTGATGTATCCCAAGGTCATCACCTGGGACGTATCCTCAGTGATGTATCCCAAGGTCATCACCTGGGACGTATCCTCAGTGATGTATCCCACGGTCACATGGGACGTATCCTCAGTGATGTATCCCAAGGTCATCACCTGGGACGTATCCTCAGTGATGTATCCCAAGGTCATCACCTGGGACGTATCTCAGTGATGTAACCCAAGGTCATCACCTGGGACGTATCCTCAGTGATGTATCCCAAGGTCATCACCTGGGACTTATCCTCAGTGATGTATCCCAAGGTCATCACCTGGGACGTATCCTCAGTGATGTATCACAAGGTCATCACCTGGGACGTATCCTCAGTGATGTATCCCAAGGTCATCACCTGGGACTTATCCTCAGTGATGTATCCCAAGGTCATCACCTGGGACGTATCCTCAGTGATGTATCCCAAGGTCATCACCTGGGACTTATCCTCAGTGATGTATCCCAAGGTCATCACCTGGGACGTATCCTCAGTGATGTATCCCACGGTCACATGGGACGTATCCTCAGTGATGTATCCCAAGGTCACCACCTGGGACGTATCCTCAGTGATGTATCCCAAGGTCATCACCTGGGACTTATCCTCAGTGATGTATCCCAAGGTCATCACCTGGGACGTATCCTCAGTGATGTATCCCAAGGTCATCACCTGGGACGTATCCTCAGTGATGTATCCCAAGGTCATCACCTGGGACGTATCCTCAGTGATGTATCCCAAGGTCATCACCTGGGACGTATCCTCAGTGATGTATCCCAAGGTCATCACATGGGACGTATCATCAGTGATGTATCCCAAGGTCACATGGGACGTATCCTCAGTGATGTATCCCAAGGTCATCACCTGGGATGTGTCATCAGTGATGTATCCCAAGGTCACCTGGGACGTATCCTGATTGGTCCATCCATTTACTGTAGGTCTCTGATTGGTCCATCCATTTACTGTATGTCTCTGATTGGTCCATCCATTTACTGTAGGTCTCTGATTGGTCCATCCATTTACTGTATGTCTCTGATTGGTCCATCCATTTACTGTAGGTCAGTCACACAGCATGCTTAAAGTCTAAATGATGACATCATGTCAGTCAGAGAACTTAAAGACATCAAATTGATGCACCTGGGACGTATCCTCAGTGATGTATCCCAAGGTCATCACCTGGGACGTATCCTCAGTGATGTATCCCAAGGTCATCACCTGGGACGTATCTCAGTGATGTAACCCAAGGTCATCACCTGGGACGTATCCTCAGTGATGTATCCCAAGGTCATCACCTGGGACGTATCCTCAGTGATGTATCCCAAGGTCATCACCTGGGACATATCCTCAGTGATGTATCCCAAGGTCATCACCTGGGACTTATCCTCAGTGATGTATCACAAGGTCATCACCTGGGACGTATCCTCAGTGATGTATCCCAAGGTCATCACCTGGGACTTATCCTCAGTGATGTATCCCAAGGTCATCACCTGGGACGTATCCTCAGTGATGTATCCCACGGTCACATGGGACGTATCCTCAGTGATGTATCCCAAGGTCACCACCTGGGACGTATCCTCAGTGATGTATCCCAAGGTCATCACCTGGGACTTATCCTCAGTGATGTATCCCAAGGTCATCACCTGGGACGTATCCTCAGTGATGTATCCCAAGGTCATCACCTGGGACGTATCCTCAGTGATGTATCCCAAGGTCATCACCTGGGACGTATCCTCAGTGATGTATCCCAAGGTCATCACCTGGGACGTATCATCAGTGATGTATCCCAAGGTCACATGGGACGTATCCTCAGTGATGTATCCCAAGGTCATCACCTGGGATGTGTCATCAGTGATGTATCCCAAGGTCACCTGGGACGTATCCTCAGTGATGTATCCCAAGGTCATCACCTGGGACGTATCCTCAGTGATGTATCCCAAGGTCATCACATGGGACGTATCATCAGTGATGTATCCCAAGGTCATCACATGGGACGTATCCTCAGTGATGTATCCCAAGGCCATCACCTGGGATGTATCCTCAGTGATGTATCCCAAGGTCATCACCTGGGACGTATCATCAGTGATGTATCCCAAGGTCATCACCTGGGACGTATCCTCAGTGATGTATCCCAAGGTCATCACCTGGGACTTATCCTCAGTGATGTATCACAAGGTCATCACCTGGGACGTATCCTCAGTGATGTATCCCAAGGTCATCACCTGGGACTTATCCTCAGTGATGTATCCCAAGGTCATCACCTGGGACGTATCCTCAGTGATGTATCCCAAGGTCACATGGGACGTATCCTCAGTGATGTATCCCAAGGTCACCACCTGGGACGTATCCTCAGTGATGTATCCCAAGGTCATCACCTGGGACTTATCCTCAGTGATGTATCCCAAGGTCATCACCTGGGATGTATCCTCAGTGATGTATCACAAGGTCATCACCTGGGACGTATCCTCAGTGATGTATCCCAAGGTCATCACCTGGGACGTATCCTCAGTGATGTATCCCAAGGTCATCACCTGGGACGTATCCTCAGTGATGTATCCCAAGGTCATCACCTGGGACGTATCCTCAGTGATGTATCCCAAGGTCATCACCTGGGACGTATCCTCAGTGATGTATCCCAAGGTCATCACATGGGACGTATCATCAGTGATGTATCCCAAGGTCACATGGGATGTATCCTCAGTGATGTATCCCAAGGTCATCACCTGGGACGTATCATCAGTGATGTATCCCAAGGTCACCTGGGACGTATCCTCAGTGATGTATCCCAAGGTCATCACATGGGACGTATCCTCAGTGATTTATCCCAAGGTCATCACCTGGGACGTATCATCAGTGATGTATCCCGAGGTCATCACCTGGGACGTATCCTCAGTGATGTATCCCAAGGTCATCACCTGGGACGTATCCTCAGTGATGTATCCCGAGGTCACCACCTTTGACGTATCCTCAGTGATGTATCCCAAGGTCATCACCTGGGACGTATCCTCAGTGATGTATCCCAAGGTCATCACCTGGGACGTATCCTCAGTGATGTATCCCAAGGTCACCACCTGGGACGTATCCTCAGTGATGTATCCCAAGGTCATCACCTGGGACGTATCCTCAGTGATGTATCCCAAGGTCATCACCTGGGACGTATCCTCAGTGATGTATCCCAAGGTCATCACCTGGGACGTATCCTCAGTGATGTATCCCAAGGTCATCACCTGGGACGTATCCTCAGTGATGTATCCCAAGGTCATCACCTGGGACGTATCCTCAGTGATGTATCCCAAGGCCATCACCTGGGACGTATCCTCAGTGATGTATCCCAAGGCCATCACCTGGGATGTATCCTCAGTGATGTATCCCAAGGTCATCACCTGGGACGTATCATCAGTGATGTATCCTGAGGTCATCACCTGGGACGTATCCTCAGTGATGTATCCCAAGGTCATCACCTGGGACGTATCCTCAGTGATGTATCCCGAGGTCACCACCTTTGACGTATCCTCAGTGATGTATCCCAAGGTCATCACCTGGGACGTATCCTCAGTGATGTATCCCAAGGTCATCACCTGGGACGTATCCTCAGTGATGTATCCCAAGGTCATCACCTGGGACGTATCCTCAGTGATGTATCCCAAGGCCATCACCTGGGACGTATCCTCAGTGATGTGGAGGGACTAGGCACTGTGGGTTGACTCCTGGCCGGGCACCACCTACGCCTCACTAATGCTAATGTTATGTAACTATTGTGTTTACTGTGTCAGCATTACTCCAGCTGAGTTTCACCAACGGAGCATTCTGTGCCAAAGAAACCAGCTATGTTAAAACTGCCTGTCTGCCAAAAAAGATCTTCCCCGATGGAAAGCCGTGTGTGATCTCTGGATGGGGCAAAACTAAAGATGGTACGTATCCAACCACTGACTACCACTAATCACACCTTAAACTATAGATGGTACGTATCCAACCACTGACTACCACTAATCACACCTTAAACTATAGATGGTACGTATCCAACCACTGACTACCACTAATCACACCTTAAACTATAGATGGTACGTATCCAACCACTGACTACCACTAATCACACCTTAAACTATAGATGGTACGTATCCAACCACTGACTACCACTAATCACACCTTAAACTATAGATGGTACGTATCCAACCACTGACTACCACTAATCACACCTTAAACTATAGATGGTACGTATCCAACCACTGACTACCACTAATCACACCTTAAACTAAAGATGGTACGTATCCAACCACTGACTACCACTAATCACACCTTAAACTATAGATGGTACGTATCCAACCACTGACTACCACTAATCACACCTTAAACTATAGATGGTACGTATCCAACCACTGACTACCACTAATCACACCTTAAACTATAGATGGTACGTATCCAACCACTGACTACCACTAATCACACCTTAAACTATAGCTGGTACGTATCCAACCACTGACTACCACTAATCACACCTTAAACTAAAGATGGTACGTATCCAACCACTGACTACCACTAATCACACCTTAAACTAATGATGGTACGTATCCAACCACTGACTACCACTAATCACACCTTAAACTAAAGATGGTACGTATCCAACCACTGACTACCACTAATCACACCTTAAACTATAGATGGTACGTTTCCAACCACTGACTACCACTAATCACACCTTAAACTATAGATGGTACGTATCCAACCACTGACTACCACTAATCACACCTTAAACTATAGATGGTACGTATCCAACCACTGACTACCACTAATCACACCTTAAACTAAAGATGGTACGTATCCAACCACTGACTACCACTAATCACACCTTAAACTATAGATGGTACGTATCCAACCACTGACTACCACTAATCACACCTTAAACTAATGATGGTACGTATCCAACCACTGACTACCACTAATCACACCTTAAACTAATGATGGTACGTATCCAACCACTGACTACCACTAATCACACCTTAAACTATAGATGGTACGTATCCAACCACTGACTACCACTAATCACACCTTAAACTAAAGATGGTACGTATCCAACCACTGACTACCACTAATCACACCTTAAACTAATGATGGTACGTATCCAACCACTGACTACCACTAATCACACCTTAAACTATAGATGGTACGTATCCAACCACTGACTACCACTAATCACACCTTAAACTAAAGATGGTACGTATCCAACCACTGACTACCACTAATCACACCTTAAACTATAGATGGTACGTATCCAACCACTGACTACCACTAATCACACCTTAAACTATAGATGGTACGTATCCAACCACTGACTACCACTAATCACACCTTAAACTATAGATGGTACGTATCCAACCACTGACTACCACTAATCACACCTTAAACTATAGATGGTACGTATCCAACCACTACCACTAATCACACCTTAAACTATAGATGGTACGTATCCAACCACTGACTACCACTAATCACACCTTAAACTATAGATGGTACGTATCCAACCACTGACTACCACTAATCACACCTTAAACTAAAGATGGTACGTATCCAACCACTGACTACCACTAAT
>NC_136809.1:3658464-3920964 GCF_951216825.1 Electrona antarctica | reverse complement strand
CCAGAGAGAGTTACCCCCAGTGGACCTCATGGTCTTCATAACTACCCCAGAGAGAGTTCCCCCCAGTGGACCTTATGGTCTTCATAACTACCCCAGAGAGAGTTACCCCCAGTGGACCTCATGGTCTTCATAACTACCCCAGAGAGAGTTACCCCCAGTGGACCTCATGGTCTTCATAACTACCCCAGAGTTACCCCCAGTGGACCTCATGGTCTTCATAACTACCCCAGAGAGAGTTACCCCCAGTGGACCTAATGGTCTTCATAACTACCCCAGAGAGAGTTCCCCCCAGTGGACCTCATGGTCTTCATAACTACCCCAGAGAGAGTTACCCCCAGTGGACCTCATGGTCTTCATAACTACCACAGAGAGAGTTACCCCCAGTGGACCTCATGGTCTTCATAACTACCCCAGAGTTACCCCCAGTGGACCTCATGGTCTTCATAACTACCCCAGAGTTACCCCCAGTGGACCTCATGGTCTTCATAACTACCCCAGAGAGAGTTACCCCCAGTGGACCTCATGGTCTTCATAACTACCCCAGAGAGAGTTCCCCCCAGTGGGACCTCATGTCTTCATAACTACCCCAGAGAGAGTTACCCCCAGTGGACCTCATGGTCTTCATAACTACCCCAGAGAGAGTTCCCCCCAGTGGACCTTATGGTCTTCATAACTACCCCAGAGAGAGTTACCCCCAGTGGACCTCATGGTCTTCATAACTACCCCAGAGAGAGTTACCCCCAGTGGACCTCATGGTCTTCATAACTACCCCAGAGTTACCCCCAGTGGACCTCATGGTCTTCATAACTACCCCAGAGAGAGTTACCCCCAGTGGACCTAATGGTCTTCATAACTACCCCAGAGAGAGTTCCCCCCAGTGGACCTCATGGTCTTCATAACTACCCCAGAGAGAGTTACCCCCAGTGGACCTCATGGTCTTCATAACTACCACAGAGAGAGTTACCCCCAGTGGACCTCATGGTCTTCATAACTACCCCAGAGAGAGTTACCCCCAGTGGACCTCATGGTCTTCATAACTACCCCAGAGAGAGTTCCCCCCAGTGGACCTCATGGTCTTCATAACTACCCCAGAGAGAGTTACCCCCAGTGGACCTCATGGTCTTCATAACTACCCCAGAGAGAGTTACCCCCAGTGGACCTCATGGTCTTCATAACTACCCCAGAGAGAGTTACCCCCAGTGGGACCTCATGGTCTTCATAACTACCCCAGAGAGAGTTACCCCCAGTGGACCTCATGGTCTTCATAACTACCCCAGAGAGAGTTCCCCCCAGTGGACCTCATGGTCTTCATAACTACCCCAGAGTTACCCCCAGTGGACCCCATGGTCTTCATAACTACCCCAGAGTTACCCCCAGTGGACCACATGGTCTTCATAACTACCCCAGAGAGAGTTACCCCCAGTAGACCTCATGGTCTTCATAACTACCCCAGAGTTACCCCCAGTGGACCACATGGTCTTCATAACTACCCCAGAGAGAGTTACCCCCAGTGGACCTCATGGTCTTCATAACTACCCCCTTTGTCCCTGCCTCGATTCGTGCAGTCAATGCTGCCAGTAATCATGTAATGTGATGATGATGATGCTGAAACATGCACTTTATGCGGCACTTTATATATTATATCTTATATCTTAAGCACTTTTTTGCTTTCTTTTTTTGTATCTCTTATTCTTCCACCTGCACTAGATGCGACCATACCTCTGTTTATGCCATGGTGTCTCTTGTCTGTTGTTGTCCTGTATTGTTTTGTATTGTTTGTATGTCGGAAACCACTACTGTTGCTGTAAACACAATTGCCCTTCTGGGACATTAATAAAGACCTTGAACCTTGAGTTACCCCCAGTGGACCTCATGGTCTTCATAACTACCCCAGAGAGAGTTACCTCCAGTGGACCTCATGGTCTTCATAACTACCCCAGAGAGAGTTACCTCCAGTGGACCTCATGGTCTTCATAACTACCCCAGAGTTACCCCCAGTGGACCTCATGGTCTTCATAACTACCCCAGAGAGAGTTACCTCCAGTGGACCTCTTGGTCTTCATAACTACCCCAGAGAGTTACCCCCAGTGGACCTCATGGTCTTCATAACTACCCCAGAGAGAGTTACCCCCAGTGGACCTCATGGTCTTCATAACTACCCCAGAGAGAGTTACCCCCAGTGGACCTCATGGTCTTCATAACTACCCCAGAGTTACCCCCAGTGGACCTCATGGTCTTCATAACTACCCCAGAGAGAGTTACCCCCAGTGGGACCTCATGGTCTTCATAACTACCCCAGAGTTACCCCCAGTGGACCTCATGGTCTTCATAACTACCCCAGAGAGTTACCCCCAGTGGACCTCATGGTCTTCATAACTACCCCAGAGAGAGTTACCCCCAGTGGACCTCATGGTCTTCATAACTACCCCAGAGAGAGTTACCCCCAGTGGACCTCATGGTCTTCATAACTACCCCAGAGAGAGTTACCCCCAGTGGACCTCATGGTCTTCATAACTACCCCAGAGAGAGTTCCCCCCAGTGGGACCTCATGGTCTTCATAACTACCCCAGAGAGAGTTACCCCCAGTGGACCTCATGGTCTTCATAACTACCCCAGAGAGAGTTACCCCCAGTGGACCTCATGGTCTTCATAACTACCCCAGAGAGAGTTCCCCCCAGTGGACCTCATGGTCTTCATAACTACCCCAGAGAGAGTTACCCCCAGTGGACCTCATGGTCTTCATAACTACCCCAGAGAGAGTTACCCCCAGTGGACCTCATGGTCTTCATAACTACCCCAGAGAGAGTTACCCCCAGTGGACCTCATGGTCTTCATAACTACCCCAGAGAGAGTTACCCCCAGTGGACCTCATGGTCTTCATAACTACCCCAGAGAGAGTTACCCCCAGTGGACCTCATGGTCTTCATAACTACCCCAGAGAGAGTTCCCCCCAGTGGGACCTCATGGTCTTCATAACTACCCCAGAGTTACCCCCAGTGGACCTCATGGTCTTCATAACTACCCCAGAGAGTTCCCCCCAGTGGGACCTCATGATCTTCATAACTACCCCAGAGTTACCCCCAGTGGACCTCATGGTCTTCATAACTACCCCAGAGAGAGTTCCCCCCAGTGGACCTCATGGTCTTCATAACTACCCCAGAGATCCCCCCAGTGGACCTCATGGTCTTCATAACTACCCCAGAGAGAGTTACCCCCAGTGGACCTCATGGTCTTCATAACTACCCCAGAGAGAGTTCCCCCCCAGTGGACCTCATGGTCTTCATAACTACTCCAGAGAGAGTTACCCCCAGTGGACCTCATGGTCTTCATAACTACCCCAGAGTTACCCCCAGTGAACCTCATGGTCTTCATAACTACCCCAGAGAGAGTTACCCCCAGTGGACCTCATGGTCTTCATAACTACCCCAGAGTTACCCCCAGTTGACCTCATGGTCTTCATAACTACCCCAGAGTTACCCCCAGTGGACCTCATGGTCTTCATAACTACCCCAGAGAGAGTTACCCCCAGTGGACCTCATGGTCTTCATAACTACCCCAGAGAGAGTTACCCCCAGTGGACCTCATGGTCTTCATAACTACCCCAGAGTTCCCCCCAGTGGACCTCATGGTCTTCATAACTACCCCAGAGAGAGTTACCCCCAGTGGACCTCATGGTCTTCATAACTACCCCAGAGTTCCCCCCAGTGGACCGCATGGTCTTCATAACTACCCCAGAGAGAGTTCCCCCCAGTGGACCTCATGGTCTTCATAACTACCCCAGAGAGAGTTTCCCCCAGTGGACCTCAGTCATTCCTCTCTCTCTCCCATGATAAAGTGCATATGGTCGCTCACTCTTTTGGCAGTCACCACTGCCAGGAGTAGGGATGGAGCTCCAGAACAGATTCCCCCAAAAAGAGAACAAGCTTATCGAGTACCCGGTATCAATAAGCTTTGGGCTTATAGAGTACCCGGTATCAATAAGCTTTGGGCTTATCGAGTACCCGGTATCAATAAGCTTTGGGCTTATCGAGTACCTCCGGTATCAATAAGCTTTGGGCTTATCGAGTACCTCCGCTATCAATAAGCTTTGGGCTTATCGAGTACCTCCGCTATCAATAAGCTTTGGGCTTATTGAGTACCCGGTATCTATAAGCTTTGGGCTTATTGAGTACCCGGTATCAATAAGCTTTGGGCTTATCGAGTACCCGGTATCAATAAGCTTTGGGCTTATCGAGTACCCGGTATCTATAAGCTTTGGGCTTATCGAGTACCCGCTATCAATAGGCTTTGGGCTTATTGAGTACCCGGTATCAATAAGCTTTGGGCTTATCGAGTACCTCCGCTATCAATAAGCTTTGGGCTTATCGAGTACCTCCGCTATCAATAAGCTTTGGGCTTATCGAGTACCCGGTATCAATAAGCTTTGGGCTTATTGAGTAACCGGTATCAATAAGCTTTGGGCTTATCGAGTACCTCCGCTATCAATAAGCTTTGGGCTTATCGAGTAACTCCGGTATCAATAAGCTTTGGGCTTATCGAGTACCCGGTATCAATAAGCTTTGGGCTTATCAAGTACCCGGTATCAATAAGCTTTGGGCTTATCGAGTACCCGGTATCAATAAGCTTTGGGCTTACCGAGTACCCGGTATCAATAAGCTTTGGGCTTATCAAGCCTGGTATCAATAAGCTTTGGGCTTATCAAGCCTGGTATCAATAAGCTTTGGGCTTATCGAGTACCCGGTATCAATAAGCTTTGGGCTTATCGAGTACCCGGTATCAATAAGCTTTGGGCTTATCAAGCATGGTATCGAGCATAGTGGCCCATGACGTCATGCCGGTTAAACAATCGAGACAAGAGGCGATCAATAAATATATCTAATCACCCATGCTGGCACAAAAGTGTATTGATACCTGCCAACCAGCACTGTTGTCTTACAGGGTGGTTCTGTGTGTTACTGGGTGGTCCATATGGTTCTGTGTGTGTTACAGGGTGGTCCATATGGTTCTGTGTGTTACATATGGTTCTGTGTGTTACAGGGTGGTCCATATGGTTCTGTGTCTTACAGGGTGGTCCATATGGTTCTGTGTGTTACAGGGTGGTCCATATGGTTCTGTGTCTTACAGGGTGGTCCATATGGTTCTGTGTGTTACAGGGTGGTCCATATGGTTCTGTGTGTGTTACAGGGTGGTCCATATGGTTCTGTGTGTTACAGGGTGGTCCATATGGTTGTGTGTTACAGGGTGGTCCATATGGTTCTGTGTGTGTTACAGGGAGATTCCGGCGGGCCGCTGATCTGCAAGGACAATGATGTTCACTACATTGCAGGCTTGGTGAGCTGGGTGAACGGGTCGTGCAGCGGTCAGGTGCCTGGTGTCTACGCCAACGTCCACAGAGATGTGGAATGGATCGCTGGCTGTGTGGCTGGATCACCGTGTCGGACACAGAGTGTGTCCGATTATGACTATCAGAATTAGGGTAACCATTCCAACCGTCCGGCATCGTGCGGCACAGTCCCGAAAAGTCTGTCCCGCGTCCCACAAAACGGCACAATGTCCCGCGAGTCAAAGATTACGGAAAGGAAAAGACAAAACGGACCCGGCTACTCCCGTGTTGCATAACAGTGACATCACCTCATGTCCAAAGTCATCTAAAAACATCACCTGTCCAAAGTCATCTAAAAACATCACCTCATGTCCAAAGTCATCTAAAAACATCACCTGTCCAAAGTCATCTAAAAACATCACCTCATGTCCAAAGTCATCTAAAAACATCACCTCATGTCCAAAGTCATCTAAAAACATCACCTCATGTCCAAAGTCATCTAAAACATCACCTGTCCAAAGTCATCTAAAAACATCACCTGTCCAAAGTCATCTAAAAACATCACCTGTCCAAAGTCATCTAAAAACATCACCTCATGTCCAAAGTCATCTAAAAACATCACCTGAGTCATCTAAAAACATCACCTGTCCAAAGTCATCTAAAAACATCACCTGTCCAAAGTCATCTAAAAACATCACCTGTCCAAAGTCATCTAAAAACATCACCTCATGTCCAAAGTCATCTAAAAACATCACCTGTCCAAAGTCATCTAAAAACATCACCTGTCCAAAGTCATCTAAAAACATCACCTCATGTCCAAAGTCATCTAAAAACATCACCTGAGTCATCTAAAAACATCACCTGTCCAAAGTCATCTAAAAACATCACCTGTCCAACGTCCATAGCTACTTGCCCAAATGTGCCTAGATGTGATGACCTCATCACATTTATGATGACGGCTATGGCCGTTTTTAACCCAAAGAGTGTTTTCTTTGTGTGCAAAATGAATGCTTGGCATGGATTCAGAATGAAATGAAAACCCGCTAGTTTGACACGTCACATGCTACTGAAAGCATGATGACATTTTGAAAACTTTTCTTTATATAGGTTGTTAATGGTATGGTCACTTATCCCCCTATTATGGAAATTGCCCATCATATGCAAGTTAGCATCCGGCAGTTTCTAAATTATGAGGTCCCATACTTGACATTTCTAACATAAAACTTTAGGGCACTCAAAATGTCCGGGTTCACATTCTGGCAAGTGGACTAATATGGCGTACGTCCGTGTTACTTCAGTGTTACGTCCGTGTTACTTCAGTGTTACTTCAAGTGGACTAATATGGCGTACGTCTGTGTTACTTCAGTGTCGCATAATGTTTCTGTCAGTGGTTCTCAACCTTTTTCAGAAAAACGCTATAAAATTTGGAAAAAATAAATATATAATAAATAATATAAACATATAAATCAATAAAATGAAAAAAGGCAGCAAAATAAAAAATATGCTCATATTTGACCTTCTCTAATAACAACCTAATGATCCTTGGTTGAAAAAAACTAAAGTTGTCCTTTAACTAAAGTCTTCCATCTGTCTAAAGTAAACTAAAGTTGTCCTTTAACTAAAGTCTTCCACCTGTCCAAAGTAAACTAAAGTTGTCCTTTAACTAAAGTCTTCCACCTGTCCAAAGTAAACTAAAGTTGTCCTTTAACTAAAGTCTTCCATCTGTCCAAAGTAAACTAAAGTTGTCCTTTAACTAAAGTCTTCCACCTGTCCAAAGTAAACTAAAGTTGTCCTTTAACTAAAGTCTTCCACCTGTCCAAAGTAAACTAAAGTTGTCCTTTAACTAAAGTCTTCCACCTGTCCAAAGTAAACTAAAGTTGTCCTTTAACTAAAGTCTTCCACCTGTCCAAAGTAAACTAAAGTTGTCCTTTAACTAAAGTCTTCCACCTGTCCAAAGTAAACTATAGTTGTCCTTTAACTAAAGTCTTCCACCTGTCCAAAGTAAACTAAAGTTGTCCTTTAACTAAAGTCTTCCACCTGTCCAAACTAAAGTTGTCCTTTAACTAAAGTCTTCCACCTGTCCAAAGTAAACTAAAGTTGTCCTTTAACTAAAGTCTTCCACCTGAGTTTCCGGATGGTAACCGCAAGGTTGCCAGTTCGAACCCGGGCTCCCCCAGAGTTAGTGTAGAAGTGTCCTTGAGCAAGACACTGAACCCCTAATTGCTCCTGATGTGCTGGTTGGTGCCTTGCATGGTTTCCGCTGCCATCAGTGTATGAATGTGTGTGTGAATGGGTGAATGTAATGCACATCTATGTAAAGCGCCTTGGATAAAGGCCTTGGATAAAGGCCTTGGATAAAGGCGCTATATAAATGCACCATTTACCATTTTATCCCATAATGCATCTGGATGACCCTGTACAATTTACACAGCAGGCTCAAATCACATAGCATGACATTGCTGTATCTATTCTACGTCCGAGCATAGACATGGTAACGCCCCGCCTGCCTCTGATTGGCCTACCGACACTGCCTGTCTTGACTATCCTCTGAGATGCAAGGGTCCTCTGTGGTGGGAAATAATACAAGTACAAGAGAATGGCAACACGCAACAGTAACTTGTAACTTTAATTTTTGTAGAAGAGGCAAACTAATATTGTTTGTGCCGTTTGCTTTGATTGAATAATTGATTTTAACACGCATGTACTATGATTTGATTTAGCTGTGTTCTAAATTAAGTGTTGATTATCGTGTATTAATCTAATTATAGTAAACTAATACTATTAAACTGAAAATGATAAAGATCAAGGGAAAAGATACCTTTTTACAGCACAATAATGTTTTAAGTTTACACATGTATACAAATAAACAGGCCAACGGCATAAACAATATTAGTTTGCCTCTTCTACAAAATTAAAAGTTACTGTCGCGCGTGCCAAGCTGTTATTCTCTTGTAACCTCGCGGCAGACAATCCAGCATGTATCTTCCACCTCGGAGACACCGGCTGTGTCAGTAGGCCAATCAGAGGCAGGCGGGGCGTTACCATGTCTATGGTAGGCCAATCAGAGGCAGGCGGGGCGTTACCCCCCCCCCCCCCCCCCCCCCCCCATGCTAAACATCACATGACCACAAGATAAAACACTGGTCGTTTCGCTAATCGAGGCTGCAGTGTTGATTTTGATTTAGTTTTAGCCTATAGTCTTTTGAGTACATTTTTATTTTGTTTTTTTAATTTTATATGTTTTAGTCGAGTAAATCTACAGTTGTTTTTGTCGACTCAAATGTATTTTGGTGGGACTTGATGGCATCGTAGCCATCAGAGCCAAACCAAACATAAAATCACTTTTTTAAAGTCCTACTTTAAGGACTAGAGGACTTCTCCGCTAGTCAACCAACATTTTCCTTCATAGTTTTAGTCGACAAAATTAACACGGCAAGGCTGTACTGTTTGATTGTTTGTCCACTTCAGCCTTGAGTTTGCATTAAATCAGTTAAATAGTACAACACGTAATTAGCATTAAAACGCCCAACACTGCGTGAAATCCCTTGTATGTGGGAGGGCAAAGCTCAGGTTTATTTCTGTAACTTTCGGGAGTATTACATTACATTAGATAATTGACACTGGGTGAAAAATGGGTTGCAAAATCGTGGGATTAAAAAAAAAGAAAAAAAAAAGGATTTAGTACAATTATTAATTAGCATTAAAACAGTTAAATGGTACAATGTGTAATTAGCATTAAAACAGTTAAATAGTAACATTTTGCATTACAACAGTTAATAATGCTCCCATAATGCATCAGTGTCCATAATGCATTGTGTAAAGGACAGTTTGTCCGTGCTGTCGTCCCATAATGCGTGTCCTTGCTGTCGGCTCATGGGTGAATTGTTGGCTAAATGATGTATGATCTTGACCTGAATTGTGATGAGAAAACTGTTTTGATTCAGCAATGATAAATAAATTGACTTGATTGACTGTGTGTGTTTGTTTGTTTTTGCAGTACTTCATTGAAGCACACTTCAACATTTCTACTTGGTCCTCAGCTGTCTAAAATGTACTGATTTGATTTATTGCTCATTTTTACCCGCATAGCAAATCTAGCTAAGAAAATCCAGGGTAAAAGCTGCTACTGACATAGAGCATTACTTCTGTACAGAGAACAGAAAGAGAGTCAAGTTACACTCATGCACACATTTGATCATCCAGAGAAGAAGGGAAGATAGAACCTCATTATCAGCTCTGTAGCACTGGCAGTTTTTACTTTGAACCTCATACTAAGCTGGGATGACCAGACCTTATGCATGTCGTTGCAGGCTGACCAGGCCATTCCCTTCCTAGTTTGAAGACGATATATGAACCCACATAGGCTACTTGTTTTCATCAACCTGTTTCAGAGGAGTGTTGTTAAGTGTTTTGATAACGTGGTTATTGTTGGATTTGGAAATTACTTATTCAGTTTCTGTCTCGTTGAGATAAAGCCCCAACACAGTTGGAGGCCTGCTCAAGAGACTGAAGGAGAGCCTGAGCGTATTCTAATGATTGACTGATAAGCGCGATGTCATTAGAAAAGTCAAGCAAGAAATATGACATTAATATAAAATACAATGTTGCTATAACAGTTGTGTTGTATGTATACATGTATGTAACTTGAAAGTACTGTGGTCGGCTGGACCGAAAGTTGTATGTATGTATGGTATGCATGGTTATAATTGGCTGTTGATGGTGACGTAATTAAGATTTGTTTCAATGTCGGGTGGGTAAAAGGCAGAGGCGTATCTACAATAAGGCGAGGGCAGGCGTCCGCCTGTCCAAATCCATTTCTGGCCTGGCCAAAATCCATACAATGAGAAAAAAGAGGACAAAAACAAGACCTGAGAACTATTAAAATAGACAGCTGATTGGCCGTTGCGGTAGAGCGCTCAATCACCCATTGGAATGTAAATGCATGCCTTTCAGCCTTTGTATCCCACTCGTCTGGCAGGTACCTATATCTCTTTGAAAACCTTTAGTGCTACGATTGTGCGCGGGGAGACGACAATTAACATATCTTGCCTGGCCAAAACGTAATTCCTGGATACGCCACTGGTAAAAGGTAATGTTAAAATGTGTAACCTAATCTTAATCTAAGCGAGTCACAGTTTGAGGCGCTGTTTACGCGCCGTGGTGTCAGTGTATACTTGCGTGCTCTGCTTGCGCAATTTAGCGCAAGTAACTGGAATTGCACTCTGTCGAGGTGCCAAGTTGCGCCTTGCACACAAGTAGGCCATACTTGTGCACAAGCAGAGCGCGCAAGTACTGCTACTAAATAATAAGTACTGCTACTAAATAAGTACTGCTACTAAATAATAAGTACTGAATAATAAGTACTGCTACTAAATAATAAGTACTGCTACTAAATAAGTACTGCTACTAAATAATAAGTACTGCTACTAAATAATAAGTACTGCTACTAAATAAGTACTGTACTGCTACTAAATAATAAGTACTGCTACTAAATAATAAGTACTGCTACTAAATATTAAGTACTGCTACTAACTAATAGGGACTTTAAGCAACGACTACCGGAAATGGATCAGCAATAACACAGTAATAGGCCGTGTTGGGACCCCAGAAAAAGTGCCTATAAAATGAATTCCGTTCCCGCGTCATGGGCACTACTCATTCCGTTCCCGCGTCATGGGCACTACTCATTCCGTTCCCGCGTCATGGGCACTACTCATTAAATGAATTCCGTTCCCGCGTCATGGGCACTACTCATTCAAATGAATTCCGTTCCCGCGTCATGGGCACTACTCATTCAAATGAATTCCGTTCCCGCGTCATGGGCACTACTCATTAAATTAATTCCGTTCCCGCGTCATGGGCACTACTCATTCAAATGAATTCCGTTCCCGCGTCATGGGCACTACTCATTCAAATTAATTCCGTTCCCGCGTCATGGGCACTACTCATTCAAATGAATTCCGTTCCCGCGTCATGGGCACTACTCATTCAAATGAATTCCGTTCCCGCGTCATGGGCACTACTCATTCAAATGAATTCCGTTCCCGCGTCATGGGCACTACTCATTCAAATGAATTCCGTTCACATAGCTCCACACTGCCTGCACCAAATCACTCCCACTTTTCACACATAATTGACCATAATAATATGGAGGTCTTAACGAAGCCCTTTTTCCAATTTAACAAATTATAGATTAATAATGAATTTATTAGTAAATAAAAAATGCGCTCAGGGCGCAGTAGTCCCTGCGGCCACAAGGGGGGGGGGGGGGGCAATATCTCAACGGGTAAGCTCCTCACTGCCTGAAATCACTCCCACTTTTAACACAGGCATTGACCATAATAATATGGAGGTCTTAACGAAGCCCTGGCCCACCGCTCAGACTGCCTATCTGCACACACACACACACACACACACACACGCTGGGGCCCCTTGCTTATCGTATGTTGCTGCATCACGCTGGACCCACTGCTGCTTCCACATGTTGACTTCCACCACTTCCACATGTTGACTTCCACCACTTCCACATGTTGACTTCCACCACTTCCACATGTTGACTTCCACCACTTCCACATGTTGACTTCCACCACTTCCACATGTTGACTTCCACCACTTCCGACATCAACAGCCCACGGAAACTTTACAAACTACTTTCGCTGTGCGCGCACGCGTGTGTGTGTGTGTACTGTGTGTACAAACTACTTTCGCTTCGCTGTGCACTCACGCGCGCGTGTGTGTCAGCGCGTGTGTACTGTGCGTGTGTGCACACGTGGACAAGCGCACATTTTCTGTGTAGCGTGCGTGCGTGTGTGTACGCCTGGCCAAGTGCACATTTTGAGTGGGGATGCAGCCGTCTTCAGTTCGTGCGGCTAAACACAACACAAGATACAACTGTCTTCCCTCTCCCACCAACACACACACACACACACACACACACTCAGCGTGAAGTGGCTACAGCGCACGCTCCGGCGAAAACGGCTAATCTACAAGCTCACAACATCAAACGTTGCAAGTTCTCTCAAGCCAAAGCTCAACATTGACACCATTTTGGACGCAAATGCACCTGCAATTGGATCTGTGCGACTTACCAAATATATCTGGGAGTACCTGTGCGACTGTCCATACTTTCTGTGGTGCATGTCAAACTGGGGGTCCTTGATACTTTTCAAATAGGGGTCTGTGGGCTAATAAGTGTAAATGTTGCGGTCCTTTCCATGAAAACGTTTCCCTACCATGCATTTGTAAGAATACTTTCATGTTATACTGCTGTTTTTATTCATTACAAAAACACACAAATATATTATACAAGTTGAAATATATCAGAACGGGTAAGGACTAGTAAGTTTAATTGACCAGATCACTTAATTATATTTCTTTGTATCATCTCTTCTTTTCTCTAATCATGTACTGTAGAATAAACAGTGTTGTAACTAACGCCCTTACATCACGTTACGTTACCTAACGGCGCTACTTTTTGCAGTAACTTGTAACGGAGGCTTTACATTTCCCTATTCCATAACGGCCTTATAGTTATTGTCCGAGCGTTACCCGCGTTATAGCGTTATTATGTCAACATATGATCCAAGTGAAAAGTTTCCCCATACAGCGCCGTGAGTCTGTCATACAGGCTCTGTGCTGCTGACTGCTGCTGAGAGAGCGCGCCGCTCTCTGTGTTGTACTCTGTTGACAGTGTGCTCTCATACTAGCCTCTGAGACCACTCTAACTGATGAACAAAGCACGTCGCAGAAGAGGTCATTGATTGGCTAACGTAGGGACAGATTTCAGGGTAAGCCAATCAGAGACAGTCTGACAGAGTAGGGCGGGTCTTTCGTATGGCTGTGGTAACAGTTCTAAACTCAGACACACAAACCCTCGTAACGCATACACAGAAAACGCCGGTTGAACGAACATTATTACCACACGCTACAATGGCAAATGCGGACGACAGCGAGATCGGATGCTTTGTGGGTTGGCAATACAAGCATTATTTGAGTACTTGCGGGTCAAGGAAATGTTTTAACATGCCATGGAGTGTCCCGCTGTGTGTGATTCGATTCCCCGTACTGCCTTTATTATTACTGCTACGTCCCTCCTGCGCAGCACAGTGCCTGACGTTAGCCGTGCGTTAGCCTTGCACACCGTTGCATTCTAACGGGGACCCGTGGCCACCTCCCCGGGCACAGTGATAGGGCTGCCCTCCCCCCCGAGAAAAGTATTGAGGTGAAAATGCTAATTATGTGGCGGACAGAAAGCATTGTCCACAATGCAAATCTAAGAAAGCATCTTAAATCAGTCCATGAGCTAGGCTGCCTCACATCACCAAAACAGACAAAGATCGATTTTAAATCGCCACAGAGGCATGTCAACTTGACAAAATGATTGCCTCTTGTCACTGCCAGGTATGTTGTTGAGGAAATGCTTATGCTTCCCCTCAACGGTGGAGTGTTCCTTTCAGAGCACTGGTCAGCAAAATACTAGTGAAAGCAGGGACAATGTGCAGAAATACATTTTCCAAATACCTGAACAGTGAATATTCTAAAATGGAAGATGAGCTCAAAAATACATTTGATGAATTAGAATATCTCTCTACCACTGCAGAATGTGCAGATAGGCCTATATGGCCTATATTGCAAATTTGCACAGCACCATTTGTTTTGAAGGCAAGTTGAGGCTACAATGCCTGTCAAAATTTCTGAACATGTTTTATTGTTCCACTACATTTCATAATGTTAGGAGGGAGTTGTCTTTTCTCTTAGGCTACTGTGCGACAGAACAAAAAACCTTCTTTTAAATCGTTTTTTATATTATTATTTTTTAAAGTAAAGTAAAGTAACTTTTCAAGTTACTTTCATAAAGTAAAGTAAAGTAAAGTAACTTATCTAAAAAAAGTTACTTTTTTAGATAAGTAACTATAACTATAACTCTTTACTTTTTAAAAGTAACTTGAACAACACTGAGAATAGATAACCAAGTATTCTAATCATGTTTTGTTGTTTTGTTCTTGTTTTATGTACTGCAATCATGTATTCTGGATACCTGTTCACCTGTTGAGAGAGAGGCCTGTTCACCTGTTGAGAGAGAGGCCTGTTCACCTGTTGAGAGAGAGTCCTGTTCACCTGTTGAGAGAGAGGCCTGTTCACCTGTTGAGAGAGAGGCCTGTTCACCTGTTGAGAGAGAGGCCTGTTCACCTGTTTGACACACAGTGAAGGCCTATTCATAGTCTGGATTTTCGGTGGTGAGGTGACTACCGCTCTGGTGGTGAGCTGACCACCGAAGCTGAAATAACGTTGAGCGGTGGTGAGTAAAAACAGAAAGAAGGGCTGGAGCGGTGGTGGTGGTTTGCTCTTCACCGCGGCTTGTGACGTCATGTTGTAGTTCGGTGGTCACCCCACCACCGAAAATCCAGACTATGTATGAGCCTTAAGAGAGAGGCCTGTTCACCTGTTTGACACACAGTGAGAGAGAGGCCTGTTCACCTGTTTGACACACAGTGAGAGAGAGGCCTGTTCACCTGTTTGACACACAGTGAGAGAAAGAGGCCTGTTCACCTGTTTTACACACAGTGAGAGAGAGAGGCCTGTTCACCTGTTTGACACACAGTGAGAGAGAGAGGCCTGTTCACCTGTTGGACACACAGTGAGAGAGAGAGGCCTGTTCACCTGTTTGACACACAGTGAGAGAGAGAGAGGCCTGTTCACCTGTTTGACACACAGTGAGAGAGAGAGGCCTGTTCACCTGTTTGACACACAGTGAGAGAGAGAGGCCTGTTCACCTGTTGGACACACAGTGAGAGAGAGAGGCCTGTTCACCTGTTTGACACACAGTGAGAGAGAGAGGTGGAGAGAGGAACACACTAGGTGCGTTTCCATAAAGCCGTTTTTTTGTGCATTAAGGCTCTTGCGCAAAATCTCCTGGATGGAAACACATCAAAGTGCGAATAAGTCTCCATTTTTCGCAAAAACACTTTTTCGCTTGGAGGTTGCGGATTTAGGCTTTTTCGAAAAAAGGGAAATGCGCAAATAGTGTGTGGAAACACTTGCGGAAAAGGTTTTTAATTAGAAAGCATTGAACTCGCATTATATCGCTTTTGAACAGTTTGGGGGGACCGAGGCAGACGGCAGTGGAGTGAACGGTGCATGGGAGGGTGGCTAGAGGGAGAGGGAGTGATGTTGTGGATACATATAAGGTCCCAATTTACTACTACCCGACACGTCCGATTAATAATTGTGTAGTGTGTTCAAAGATCCCCAACCCGACCCCATATGAAGTCTGAATCCTCCCGAGTTGATCGGGGCGCTCCGATCATTTTGATATCTGGATCGCTAGGCCTACTGTATTGATGCAAGACACACACACACACACACACACACACACACACACACACACACACGTGGTGTAGTAGACTAAACTTGTATATAACCTAGCTGCCTGGGTCCCTGCAGGCTATTCGATTTCGATCCATGCATATGCTTCATCTATTCTTATATATTCATTGCATAAGATAAGCAACCTAAACGTGTAGGCTAAGTTATTTACAACTGTTTGCAGCTGCAATCAATCAATTTACAGTATAAACGACCAGTATGCTCCAATCGAGTCCCGTGACATATAGGCTACATTAGCCCTGAAACATGACTGCCATGATAATCATCATGACAGTCATGACGCAACTGCAGCCGGTTTTACGCGATCGCTACATTTACAGTCCAAACGTGTATATAAACATTCCGTTTTCAAATATAAAGTACTCACAATTTGTCCCACGGGTGTTAGAGATTTGTTGGTACAGCGATTAGCATTGCTGCATCCCGCGTTGTTTAATAAAAAGCATTTTTATCCGAGCTGTTTGTTTTTGCCATTGGCTTTCAACTAAGCGCCCCTATCGGTCGGGAGGAGTGTGGCAGTCTGAAACACTGGGTGTGTTCGATATAGGCACGCTGACAGCACTGCCAATACAGACTAATAGGCGAGTGCGCTCCCGGTGTGCAACTTTGTATTTCCCAAACGAACCCCGTTTGAGAAAAGTAGCCGGGGAGCTCGGATAAAAATGCTTTTTATTAAACAACGCGGGATGCAGCAATGCTAATCGCTGTACCAACAAATCTCTAACACCCGTGGGACAAATTGTGAGTACTTTATATTTGAAAACGGAATGTTTATATACACGTTTGGACTGTAAATGTAGCGATCGCGTAAAACAGGCTGCAGTTGCGTCATGACTGTCATGATGATTATCATGGCAGTCATGTTTCAGGGCTAAGGCTACATGTGCCCCGAATATATTAAGCATTACACAACAAATCGTTCTTTGTACGTTCTTTGACTGTATAGGTGTCGTCAATACTGTGAAAGCAGCAGATGCCCGCTGGCTTGCTGTAGACTTGCTGATGGTCGGTCAGCCGCTGACCAGGTATCAGATTACAGCGCAGTATAT
Organism: Electrona antarctica; assembly: GCF_951216825.1. Lineage (NCBI taxonomy): Eukaryota > Metazoa > Chordata > Actinopteri > Myctophiformes > Myctophidae > Electrona > Electrona antarctica. The sequence continues at coordinate 3,904,206 of NC_136809.1, read as the reverse complement.
GGGGTCCCGTCCGTTAAACTGAGAGCACGCACAAGCGCATCAAATCCCTAAATCAATGGTGTGAACATGGATTAGGACTACTTTACATGAGCCTCACTTTACTGGCAAAACAGTGCCAACTACTGCATATTTAATGAACTTATTTCATATGCGCATTTTATCAGTTTAATGGAAACACCGACAATTCGCTTTTCTTTTTCCGACTTAATGAACATACGCTTCCTTTTTTCGCAAAGGCTTAATGGAACCGCACCTACTGAGAGAGGGGGTGTGTGGGACGCCATACTTTTTGTTGACCGCTTTACACCGCTTTATTTTACTTTATTTCATTTACTTTATTTACTTTGTAGCTGCAGTAACCTACAGTTGGTTTGACCTGAATTAGGCTATACGGACCCCCATTTAATTGCATTTCTATCTCTGGGACCTCAATTTATATTGTAAAAATTGATTGATTTAACCCTGAAAGTGTACAAATGGAGCCAAATGCACCCTAGCGGGTCCTCATTTGGTTCCATTTGTACACTCTCAGAGTTACAGACCCATAAGGGTCCATTTGGTTCCTAACTATCATTAAGCCATGGGGACCCCCTGGAACTCTATCAAGGAACCACGTGCTGTAGGGAATGTGTGGTTGCAGTACACTGCAGTGTAGCTTCATAGTTGTAGTGTAGGGGAGCCCTCCCCCTAGTGGACTATAAGAGAAACTACAAGATTGAAAAGTAAAATCTTTTCTTTCAGGTTACATTACAATACTGATTTGCTGCAGTTGTTTGGACTCATGGACTGGTACATAGGCTACATTATAGGACACTGATTTGGACAGTAATTTTTGGTCATATGTAGACGAGCAAATCGGCTAACCACCAATCACATAAATCCAGGTCAATTCAGTTCAATGTGCCTCATGACGTAAACTTTGTCTCCATGTCTCAATATTTTGTTGGGGACCCCTGGGGGTCCTGAGGTTCCCCCACTCTGCAAACCACTGAACCAAAGGAATCTTCCACAGACTAAACCATAAGATGTATAGAATATTAGAAGCCTTATAAGTAAGGTTAGACATTATCTATAATGGGAGATTCACCAGTAAATATATAATTGCCATGAGAAATGTACGTATGATACAGCTGTGTCACAACGCATTCAATTCAATTCGCATTCAATTCAAGTCTAACAACAATATAAAAATATTTATTACAAATACAACATACCAAATTAAAGAAAGATATTTTGACACATGAAGAGCAAATACTTACAAACATGTTTGGGGACACTGGGAGCAGAAGAAATTCACAGTTAGGTCTAAAACACACAAAACATCCCCATTTGACTTTCACGTTTCACACAAACACCATGAATCACATAAGATAGGTATGAATTGGCTCTCAGGGAACATTTGGCAACAGCTCAACAATAGCAGTTCAAAGACTTCATTCATATTCATTGTAGCAGAATTATTGTTCCATATTCTAATGCAGGGGTTCTCAACCCGTGGATCGCGACGTCGCCAAATCATTTTTTATTTTTTTTAACTGAATGGCTGGAAAAGAAAGAGTTTACATAGTACACATAGTATATGCATACACTTTCCTTAACCCATTCTGGGCAGGAACCCCTTTTGGTGTTTTAACTAAGCATTATTTTTTGAATTATTATCTTTTATTTGCTTTTAACATTTCATTTACATACAGTTTATAAAATGCAACCTATGAATAAATACATTTCCTAACTAAACAACCCCAACCCTTCCCCGACCCTTCCTAGTACAAGAAACTAACAAATGCATGTTTTTCTTTTGTCCATGATCGTCTGTGCTAAAAACATAAATAATAAACATGACAACAACCAGAATGACAGATAGACAATTGTAACAGTGATAACATCAACAATCTCCATTATGCTTCAATTAGCCCTCTCCAGTTCACGTCCCATGTTTGGAATGTAATCCATTGCCCGACCCCAGATCTTCTGAAAGTGCGACATTTTTCCTTTTACATTATACATGATTTTTTCCGGTGTACAATAAGATAGGAGTTCTGCCCACCATTGTTTAGTCGGGGGAGGGGGTTCGGATTTCCAATGACAGAGAATAAAATTTTTTGCAGCAGACATTGCTAACAGGATAAATTTCTTTTCAAAGACGTCAAGATTGCTCAGCATAGAGACATCACCCAGAATAGCTATTCGTGCGTCAGGAGTCACATTTTTTCCAATAATTTTAGAAAGTTGTTCAAATATGAATTTCCAATAATAATTTAACTTCCGGCAATTCCAGAACGTGTGGATTAGATCTCCTTTAACGTGTTGGCATCGAAGACAATTGGGTGATGTCTCGTGGCTAAATTGATATAATCTGTGAGGTGTGTAGTAAATTCTGTGTAATATATTAAATTGAATGAACCTATGTTTTGTATTTGTTAAAGTTGTTTGGGTGCTCTGGAGCAGTGACTGCCATTCTTTCATAGTATATTTGTGTTTAATGTCTTTTTCCCATTTATTTTTTTGTTGTAGCATCTTGTCATCTTTCTGCTCGTTGTTCATCAGTGTGTACATCTTAGATACAAGGCCCTTCGATGAGTTTGTAGTGTTAAACAGTTTCTCTATTGGTGTTTCAGTCATATGGGGATAGCTATAACTGTTATTTTTTACCCAATTCCGTATCTGTAAATATTTAAAAAAGTTGGATGTTGGTAAGTTATATTTCGCTCTCAGGGAATTAAAATCAGAAAAAATGTTTTGAAGTCTCTTATCTCACTGATTCCCTTGGATCTCCAGTTTTCAGATATCCCATCACTAATAATTTTGGGGACACAAGGGTTGTTCCACAAAGGCATGCTCATTAACAAGGTATTTTGTTTTCCCATTAGTTTAATAGTTTCTTTCCAACATGCAAAAGTATGATGTATAATCTGGTTTTTAGTAATAGAATTAAGGGTTTTTTGCGTGTCTATATAAGGGATTATCTGTAGTGGAGTGGGATGGATTATGTTTCCTTCCAGTTTAACCCATGCTGGTGTGGACAGCCTCTCACTATTGAGCCAACACCAAATAACACGTGATTGACAGGCTAGGTAATACAGTCTCAAGTTGGGGAGATTTAAGCCCCCTTTATTCAGGGGAGCCTGTAGTGCTTTTAACCTGATCCTAGCCCGTTTCTGGGACCACAAAAACATTGAGATGATTTTGTTCAGTGATGTAAACAGGCGTGGTGGGCAGCTGAGTGGGATTGACTGGAACAAATAAATTAGTTTAGGCAGAACATTCATCTTGACCACATTAACACGTCCAATTAAGGAAATTGGTAGGTCTTTCCATTTGTATAGGTCTGTTTTAATTTTTTCCATAATAGGCAAATAACTAAGCATTATGTTATGCTTTAGCTATTGAAAAATAGCAGATCTACAAGCTCATAGCGCGCCACCGAGTGGCGCGCTACGAGCTTGTAGGTCTGCTATTTTTGAAAAATCGTGAAAAATGCGGCACAAATCTTTGAATATATATTCTTTCAAGAATATAATTTTTTTTTTTGACGTTGAGCCTAAATGGGTTAATGATGGGGTCACGGGACACGGCCAAAGCATTTCTGGGGGTCCCGACGTTGAGAACCTGTTCTAATGAATGCCATCAGGTCCAGGCAGAGGGTTGGAGTGGTCAACGTTTAGACATCCGGTCCAGGCAGAGTGTTGGAGTGGTCAACGTTTAGACCCCCTGGGACAGGGTGACCCCCTGGGACAGGGTGACCCCCTGGGACAGGGTGACCTCGCAGGAACACCTTCCCTCCGCTGTCACCCCTGCTGCTCAGGAAGTGAGACACCAAGCCATACAGGAGGGGCCTGCCAAAAGAACCCTGTATCAGCTGACATGCAGAGCCCAATGTATTTCATTGAAGGAGTAACATTAATATTGACTTTTTTTTCCTTTCAAGTCCTGATGAACTTACACAGATTTGGAGCCTGCGTCCTCCACTACTTTCAGTTCATTCTCCAAGAACTGTCTGTCCAGAGGAAGTTCAGGCTGGCCGGATTCTGCAAGAACAAACCCGGGCCGAGTTAAAAACCCATTTAGACCTGAGGACGATTCTTCGAAATATCTTCTAAATCCTGACAGTTTTCTAAAAAAGCTCATGTTTCTATGTCAGTGGTGCTCAACAATTTAATGTCAAGGACCCCCAGAATTATCTGTATTTGGCCGCCGACCCCCCATCTGAAAATATGTAATTCCAGGGACCCCCCCCCCCCCCCCCAGAAGCAGACAACAACACAATTATTTTAAACTTTTCATCGATTCATTTATGATCAATGAAAATATATATTCTGGTAGTATTGGCCATGGTAAATAACATACTACAAGTCTACCAAAATCTACCTTCAAGAAAGGCTTATTTTTCAAGATGGATTGAGATATAGCAATTTTAAGTTCCTGGATGCCGTTTTGGACACCATCTTGAAAATTAAGCCTTTCCCAAAGGTATATTTCCCTAGATTTTTGTTATGTTCATAAGCATGTCCACAGGTACCAGAATCAAGTGACAAATTATTAATATAAATATATTCTATTGAGATATACAGTATAGCCAATTTAAGCTTGGCTGGCTGCCACGGCTGCCATGTTGGACGTCATCTTGAAAATGAAGCCTTTCCTGAAGGTAGATTTTGGTAGACTTTTAGTATGTTATTTAGCATGGCCAATACTACCAGAATCAAGTGAAAAATCTTTTGTATCAATTTTTTCTATTGAGATATACAGTATAGCGGTGCCGGCTTCCATTTTGAACGGCATCTTGAAAATGAAGCCTTTCCGGAAGGTGTATTTTCCTAAATCTTTTGTATGTTCATAAGCATGTCTACAGGTACAAGAATCAAGTGAAAAATCTTTTGTATATTTCTTTTCAATTGAGATATACAGTATAGCCGTTTATAAGATTTATAAGCCTGCCATTTTTAACGTCATCTTGGAAATGACGCCTTTCCCAAAGGTATATTCTCCTAAATGTGTAGTATGTTCTTAAGCATGTCCAGAGGCACTAGAATAAGTTGAAAAACACTTTGAAAATGTTTTCCCATTTTAGATATGGCCATTTTAAACTCTGTCTGGGACGCAATCTTGAAAATGACGGCTTTCTGGAGAGTAGATTTTGGTAGACTTTTAGTATGTTATTTAGCATGCCCAATACTACCAGAATCCATTGAAAAACCTTTTGTATCAATTTTTTTGGGGTAAGGGATATTTCTTCCTAAATTGACTCACCTAGTACGGACTACGGCTGTGTAGCGGTAAATGGTAAATCATGCATTTATATAGCGCCTTTATCCAAGGCGCTTTACATAGATTGTGCATTACATTCACCCATTCACACACACATTCGTACACCAATTGCGGCGGAAGCCATGCAAGGTACCAACCAGCACATCGGGAGCAATGTAGGGTTCAGTGTCTTGCCCAAGGACACTTCGACATGTGGACAGGAGGAGGAGCCGGGATTCGAACCGCCGACCCATGGATCATTGGACGACCTGCTCTACCTCCTGAGCCACCGTCGCTCGTAGCGGTACTTGTTGTGGTCATTCAGTTCTACTAACTAGACCATACATGGGCAACTGGCGGGCGGCCTTGGGGGCCACATGCGGCCCCCACCACCACTTAATGTGGCCCCCAGGTTATTATAAGAATACTGATTTTCCAAACATGCAAAATATGACCTGCTTTAATTACCTCAGTAGTTAATTATATGTAGTTTAATGACTAGGATTAAAATGTCATTGTCTTTTCTTTTTTTTTTACGTCCAATTCAGTTCATAAAGTATTAGAATTTTTTTTTAAAAGGTTACTTTTCAGGATTCCAATTCAAAAAAGCAAAAAAGAATTCATGATATAAATTCAAATAGAGCAAAAATAGCGGATCTACAAGTTCAAAATGCGTTGCAGTTGAGCTTGTAGATCGGCTATTTTTGCTATGACAGAAATATGCAATGTGGCCCCTCTGGAGTGAGTGGAAATATAGTGGCCCTCTGGAGTGAGTGTGGAACTACAGTGGCCCTCTGGAGTGAGTGTGGAAATATATAGTGGCCCTCTGGAGTGAGTGTGGAAATATAGTGGCCCTCTGGAGTGAGTGTGGAAATATAGTGGCCCTCTGGAGTGAGTGTGGAAATATAGTGGCCCTCTGGAGTGAGTGTGGAACTATAGTGGCCCTCTGGAGTGAGTGTGGAACTATAGTGGCCCCTCTGGAGTGAGTGTGGAAATATAGTGGCCCTCTGGAGTGAGTGTGGAAATATAGTGGCCCTCTGGAGTGAGTGTGGAAATATAGTGGCCCTCTGGAGTGAGTGTGGAACTATAGTGGCCCTCTGGAGTGAGTGTGGAACTATAGTGGCCCTCTGGAGTGAGTGTGGAACTATAGTGGCCCTCTGGAGTGAGTGTGGAAATATAGTGGCCCTCTGGAGTGAGTGTGGAAATATAGTGGCCCTCTGGAGTGAGTGTGGAAATATAGTGGCCCTCTGGAGTGAGTGTGGAACTACAGTGGCCCTCTGGAGTGAGTGTGGAAATATATAGTGGCCCTCTGGAGTGAGTGTGGAACTATAGTGGCCCTCTGGAGTGAGTGTGGAACTATAGTGGCCCTCTGGAGTGAGTGTGGAACTATAGTGGCCCTCTGGAGTGAGTGTGGAAATATATAGTGGCCCTCTGGAGTGAGTGTGGAAAAATAGTGGCCCTCTGGAGTGAGTGTGGAACTATAGTGGCCCTCTGGAGTGAGTGTGGAAATATAGTGGCCCTCTGGAGTGAGTGTGGAAATATAGAGGCCCTCTGGAGTGAGTGTGGAACTATAGTGGCCCTCTGGAGTGAGTGTGGAAATATAGTGGCCCTCTGGAGTGAGTGTAAAAATATAGTGGCCCTCTGGAGTGAGTGTGGAAATATAGTGGCCCTCTGGAGTGAGTGTGGAACTACAGTGGCCCTCTGGAGTGAGTGTGGAAATATATAGTGGCCCTCTGGAGTGAGTGTGGAACTATAGTGGCCCTCTGGAGTGAGTGTGGAACTATAGTGGCCCTCTGGAGTGAGTGTGGAACTATAGTGGCCCTCTGGAGTGAGTGTGGAAATATATAGTGGCCCTCTGGAGTGAGTGTGGAAAAATAGTGGCCCTCTGGAGTGAGTGTGGAACTATAGTGGCCCTCTGGAGTGAGTGTGGAAATATAGTGGCCCTCTGGAGTGAGTGTGGAAATATAGTGGCCCTCTGGAGTGAGTGTGGAACTATAGTGGCCCTCTGGAGTGAGTGTGGAACTATAGTGGCCCTCTGGAGTGAGTGTGGAACTATAGTGGCCCTCTGGAGTGAGTGTGGAACTATAGTGGCCCTCTGGAGTGAGTGTGGAAATATAGTGGCCCTCTGGAGTGAGTGTGGAACTATAGTGGCCCTCTGGAGTGAGTGTGGAAATATAGTGGCCCTCTGGAGTGAGTGTGGAAATATAGTGGCCCTCTCCATCGTCAAAGTTGTCCACCCCTGATCTAGACTCACCCGCTGTGAGCACGGAGGCTGTGTAGCGGTACTTGTTGAACTCCAGATACTCGCGGATGAGCTCGTTGACGAGCAGGTTCTCGTGGGACAGCGCGGGGCGAGTCTCGCTCTGGTCGTCCAGCGCGCTGAACACCTCGGCTCTGATGCGGGCCTTCAGCTGGCTCAGAACACCGCGGGATTCCAGCGTTTCTCTCACGGCTGGAAGAAAAACAACAAACTGTTTGCATTGGTCAACGTACAGTCATGAATCAGTGGTTACATTAACTAAAGTACCCCCTGAGATTAAGTACATTTACTCAAGAAGAACAGGCTACTTGTATTGGAGGAACTGAATACTGGAAAGCTCACCTCAAAACACAGTAACTCTGGGCGTACAGCCTGGCCAAACTGTTCAGCCTAACTGTTCAGCCTGGTATTCCTAAATGTAACCTCAGTAAACTATACCTGAACAGTTAAACCTAACCTTATTCTTAACCTCAGTAAACTATACCTGAACAGTTAAACCTAACCTTATTCTTAACCTCAGTAAACTATACCTGAACAGTTAAACCTAACCTTATTCTTAACCTCAGTAAACTATGCCTAAACGGTTAAACCTAACCTTATTCTTAACCTCAGTAAACTATGCCTAAACGGTTAAACCTAACCTTATTCTTAACCTTAACCTCAGTAAACTATGCCTAAACAGTTAAACCTAACCTTATTCTTAACCTTAACCTCAGTAAACTATGCCTAAACGGTTAAACCTAACCTTATTCTTAACCTTAACCTCAGTAAACTATGCCTAAACAGTTAAACCTAACCTTATTCTTAACCTTAACCTCAGTAAACTATGCCTAAACGGTTAAACCTAACCTTATTCTTAACCTTAACCTCAGTAAACTATGCCTAAACGGTTAAACCTAACCTTATTCTTAACCTTAACCTCAGTAAACTATACCTGAACAGTTAAACCTAACCTTATTCTTAACCTCAGTAAACTATACCTGAACAGTTAAACCTAACCTTATTCTTAACCTTAACCTCAGTAAACTATGCCTAAACGGTTAAACCTAACCTTATTCTTAACCTTAACCTCAGTAAACTATACCTGAACAGTTAAACCTAACCTTATTCTTAACCTCAGTAAACTATACCTGAACGGTTAAACCTAACCTTATTCTTAACCTTAACCTCAGTAAACTATGCCTAAACGGTTAAACCTAACCTTATTTTTAACCTTAACCTCAGTAAACTATACCTGAACAGTTAAACCTAACCTTATTCTTAACCTCAGTAAACTATACCTGAACAGTTAAACCTAACCTTATTCTTAACCTCAGTAAACTATACCTGAACAGTTAAACCTAACCTTATTCTTAACCTCAGTAAACTATGCCTAAACGGTTAAACCTAACCTTATTCTTAACCTCAGTAAACTATGCCTAAACGGTTAAACCTAACCTTATTCTTAACCTTAACCTCAGTAAACTATGCCTAAACAGTTAAACCTAACCTTATTCTTAACCTTAACCTCAGTAAACTATGCCTAAACGGTTAAACCTAACCTTATTCTTAACCTTAACCTCAGTAAACTATACCTGAACAGTTAAACCTAACCTTATTCTTAACCTCAGTAAACTATACCTGAACGGTTAAACCTAACCTTATTCTTAACCTTAACCTCAGTAAACTATGCCTAAACGGTTAAACCTAACCTTATTCTTAACCTTAACCTCAGTAAACTATACCTGAACAGTTAAACCTAACCTTATTCTTAACCTCAGTAAACTATACCTGAACAGTTAAACCTAACCTTATTCTTAACCTCAGTAAACTATACCTGAACAGTTAAACCTAACCTTATTCTTAACCTCAGTAAACTATGCCTAAACGGTTAAACCTAACCTTATTCTTAACCTCAGTAAACTATGCCTAAACGGTTAAACCTAACCTTATTCTTAACCTTAACCTCAGTAAACTATGCCTAAACAGTTAAACCTAACCTTATTCTTAACCTTAACCTCAGTAAACTATGCCTAAACGGTTAAACCTAACCTTATTCTTAACCTTAACCTCAGTAAACTATGCCTAAACAGTTAAACCTAACCTTATTCTTAACCTTAACCTCAGTAAACTATGCCTAAACGGTTAAACCTAACCTTATTCTTAACCTTAACCTCAGTAAACTATGCCTAAACGGTTAAACCTAACCTTATTCTTAACCTTAACCTCAGTAAACTATACCTGAACAGTTAAACCTAACCTTATTCTTAACCTCAGTAAACTATACCTGAACAGTTAAACCTAACCTTATTCTTAACCTTAACCTCAGTAAACTATGCCTAAACGGTTAAACCTAACCTTATTCTTAACCTTAACCTCAGTAAACTATACCTGAACAGTTAAACCTAACCTTATTCTTAACCTCAGTAAACTATACCTGAACGGTTAAACCTAACCTTATTCTTAACCTTAACCTCAGTAAACTATGCCTAAACGGTTAAACCTAACCTTATTCTTAACCTTAACCTCAGTAAACTATACCTGAACAGTTAAACCTAACCTTATTCTTAACCTCAGTAAACTATACCTGAACAGTTAAACCTAACCTTATTCTTAACCTCAGTAAACTATACCTGAACAGTTAAACCTAACCTTATTCTTAACCTCAGTAAACTATGCCTAAACGGTTAAACCTAACCTTATTCTTAACCTCAGTAAACTATGCCTAAACGGTTAAACCTAACCTTATTCTTAACCTTAACCTCAGTAAACTATGCCTAAACAGTTAAACCTAACCTTATTCTTAACCTTAACCTCAGTAAACTATGCCTAAACGGTTAAACCTAACCTTATTCTTAACCTTAACCTCAGTAAACTATGCCTAAACAGTTAAACCTAACCTTATTCTTAACCTTAACCTCAGTAAACTATGCCTAAACGGTTAAACCTAACCTTATTCTTAACCTTAACCTCAGTAAACTATGCCTAAACGGTTAAACCTAACCTTATTCTTAACCTTAACCTCAGTAAACTATACCTGAACAGTTAAACCTAACCTTATTCTTAACCTCAGTAAACTATACCTGAACAGTTAAACCTAACCTTATTCTTAACCTTAACCTCAGTAAACTATGCCTAAACGGTTAAACCTAACCTTATTCTTAACCTTAACCTCAGTAAACTATACCTGAACAGTTAAACCTAACCTTATTCTTAACCTCAGTAAACTATACCTGAACGGTTAAACCTAACCTTATTCTTAACCTTAACCTCAGTAAACTATGCCTAAACGGTTAAACCTAACCTTATTCTTAACCTTAACCTCAGTAAACTATACCTGAACAGTTAAACCTAACCTTATTCTTAACCTCAGTAAACTATACCTGAACGGTTAAACCTAACCTTATTCTTAACCTTAACCTCAGTAAACTATACCTGAACAGTTAAACCTAACCTTATTCTTAACCTCAGTAAACTATACCTGAACAGTTAAACCTAACCTTATTCTTAACCTCAGTAAACTATACCTGAACAGTTAAACCTAACCTTATTCTTAACCTTAACCTCAGTAAACTATACCTGAACAGTTAAACCTAACCTTATTCTTAACCTTAACCTCAGTAAACTATACCTGAACAGTTAAACCTGACCTTATTCTTAACCTCAGTAAACTATACCTGAACAGTTAAACCTAACCTTATTCTTAACCTTAACCTCAGTAAACTATACCTGAACAGTTAATCCTAACCTTATTCTTAACCTCAGTAAACTATACCTGGACAGTTAAACCTAACCTTATTCTTAACCTCAGTAAACTATACCTGAACAGTTAAACCTAACCTTATTCTTAACCTCAGTAAACTATACCTGAACAGTTAAACCTAACCTTATTCTTAACCTCAGTAAACTATACCTGAACAGTTAAACCTAACCTTAACCTTAACCTCAGTAAACTATACCTGAACAGTTAAACCTAACCTTATTCTTAACCTCAGTAAACTATACCTGAACAGTTAAACCTAACCTTATTCTTAACCTCAGTAAACTATACCTGAACAGTTAAACCTAACCTTATTCTTAACCTCAGTAAACTATGCCTAAACGGTTAAACCTAACCTTATTCTTAACCTCAGTAAACTATGCCTAAACGGTTAAACCTAACCTTATTCTTAACCTTAACCTCAGTAAACTATGCCTAAACAGTTAAACCTAACCTTATTCTTAACCTTAACCTCAGTAAACTATGCCTAAACGGTTAAACCTAACCTTATTCTTAACCTTAACCTCAGTAAACTATGCCTAAACAGTTAAACCTAACCTTATTCTTAACCTTAACCTCAGTAAACTATGCCTAAACGGTTAAACCTAACCTTATTCTTAACCTTAACCTCAGTAAACTATGCCTAAACGGTTAAACCTAACCTTATTCTTAACCTTAACCTCAGTAAACTATACCTGAACAGTTAAACCTAACCTTATTCTTAACCTCAGTAAACTATACCTGAACAGTTAAACCTAACCTTATTCTTAACCTTAACCTCAGTAAACTATGCCTAAACGGTTAAACCTAACCTTATTCTTAACCTTAACCTCAGTAAACTATACCTGAACAGTTAAACCTAACCTTATTCTTAACCTTAACCTCAGTAAACTATGCCTAAACGGTTAAACCTAACCTTATTCTTAACCTTAACCTCAGTAAACTATACCTGAACAGTTAAACCTAACCTTATTCTTAACCTCAGTAAACTATACCTGAACGGTTAAACCTAACCTTATTCTTAACCTTAACCTCAGTAAACTATACCTGAACAGTTAAACCTAACCTTATTCTTAACCTCAGTAAACTATACCTGAACAGTTAAACCTAACCTTATTCTTAACCTCAGTAAACTATACCTGAACAGTTAAACCTAACCTTATTCTTAACCTTAACCTCAGTAAACTATACCTGAACAGTTAAACCTAACCTTATTCTTAACCTTAACCTCAGTAAACTATACCTGAACAGTTAAACCTGACCTTATTCTTAACCTCAGTAAACTATACCTGAACAGTTAAACCTAACCTTATTCTTAACCTTAACCTCAGTAAACTATACCTGAACAGTTAAACCTAACCTTATTCTTAACCTCAGTAAACTATACCTGGACAGTTAAACCTAACCTTATTCTTAACCTCAGTAAACTATACCTGAACAGTTAAACCTAACCTTATTCTTAACCTCAGTAAACTATACCTGAACAGTTAAACCTAACCTTATTCTTAACCTCAGTAAACTATACCTGAACAGTTAAACCTAACCTTAACCTTAACCTCAGTAAACTATACCTGAACAGTTAAACCTAACCTTAACCTTAACCTTAACCTCAGTAAACTATACCTGAACAGTTAAACCTAACCTTAACCTTAACCTCAGTAAACTATACCTGAACAGTTAAACCTAACCTTAACCTTAACCTCAGTAAACTATGCCTAAACGGTTAAACCTAACCTTATTCTTAACCTTAACCTCAGTAAACTATACCTGAACAGTTAAACCTAACCTTATTCTTAACCTCAGTAAACTATACCTGAACGGTTAAACCTAACCTTATTCTTAACCTTAACCTCAGTAAACTATGCCTAAACGGTTAAACCTAACCTTATTCTTAACCTTAACCTCAGTAAACTATACCTGAACAGTTAAACCTAACCTTATTCTTAACCTCAGTAAACTATACCTGAACAGTTAAACCTAACCTTATTCTTAACCTCAGTAAACTATACCTGAACAGTTAAACCTAACCTTATTCTTAACCTCAGTAAACTATGCCTAAACGGTTAAACCTAACCTTATTCTTAACCTCAGTAAACTATGCCTAAACGGTTAAACCTAACCTTATTCTTAACCTTAACCTCAGTAAACTATGCCTAAACAGTTAAACCTAACCTTATTCTTAACCTTAACCTCAGTAAACTATGCCTAAACGGTTAAACCTAACCTTATTCTTAACCTTAACCTCAGTAAACTATGCCTAAACAGTTAAACCTAACCTTATTCTTAACCTTAACCTCAGTAAACTATGCCTAAACGGTTAAACCTAACCTTATTCTTAACCTTAACCTCAGTAAACTATGCCTAAACGGTTAAACCTAACCTTATTCTTAACCTTAACCTCAGTAAACTATACCTGAACAGTTAAACCTAACCTTATTCTTAACCTCAGTAAACTATACCTGAACAGTTAAACCTAACCTTATTCTTAACCTTAACCTCAGTAAACTATGCCTAAACGGTTAAACCTAACCTTATTCTTAACCTTAACCTCAGTAAACTATACCTGAACAGTTAAACCTAACCTTATTCTTAACCTCAGTAAACTATACCTGAACGGTTAAACCTAACCTTATTCTTAACCTTAACCTCAGTAAACTATGCCTAAACGGTTAAACCTAACCTTATTCTTAACCTTAACCTCAGTAAACTATACCTGAACAGTTAAACCTAACCTTATTCTTAACCTCAGTAAACTATACCTGAACAGTTAAACCTAACCTTATTCTTAACCTCAGTAAACTATACCTGAACAGTTAAACCTAACCTTATTCTTAACCTCAGTAAACTATGCCTAAACGGTTAAACCTAACCTTATTCTTAACCTCAGTAAACTATGCCTAAACGGTTAAACCTAACCTTATTCTTAACCTTAACCTCAGTAAACTATGCCTAAACAGTTAAACCTAACCTTATTCTTAACCTTAACCTCAGTAAACTATGCCTAAACGGTTAAACCTAACCTTATTCTTAACCTTAACCTCAGTAAACTATGCCTAAACAGTTAAACCTAACCTTATTCTTAACCTTAACCTCAGTAAACTATGCCTAAACGGTTAAACCTAACCTTATTCTTAACCTTAACCTCAGTAAACTATGCCTAAACGGTTAAACCTAACCTTATTCTTAACCTTAACCTCAGTAAACTATACCTGAACAGTTAAACCTAACCTTATTCTTAACCTCAGTAAACTATACCTGAACAGTTAAACCTAACCTTATTCTTAACCTTAACCTCAGTAAACTATGCCTAAACGGTTAAACCTAACCTTATTCTTAACCTTAACCTCAGTAAACTATACCTGAACAGTTAAACCTAACCTTATTCTTAACCTCAGTAAACTATACCTGAACGGTTAAACCTAACCTTATTCTTAACCTTAACCTCAGTAAACTATGCCTAAACGGTTAAACCTAACCTTATTCTTAACCTTAACCTCAGTAAACTATACCTGAACAGTTAAACCTAACCTTATTCTTAACCTCAGTAAACTATACCTGAACGGTTAAACCTAACCTTATTCTTAACCTTAACCTCAGTAAACTATACCTGAACAGTTAAACCTAACCTTATTCTTAACCTCAGTAAACTATACCTGAACAGTTAAACCTAACCTTATTCTTAACCTCAGTAAACTATACCTGAACAGTTAAACCTAACCTTATTCTTAACCTCAGTAAACTATACCTGAACAGTTAAACCTAACCTTATTCTTAACCTCAGTAAACTATACCTGAACAGTTAAACCTAACCTTATTCTTAACCTTAACCTCAGTAAACTATACCTGAACAGTTAAACCTAACCTTATTCTTAACCTTAACCTCAGTAAACTATACCTGAACAGTTAAACCTGACCTTATTCTTAACCTCAGTAAACTATACCTGAACAGTTAAACCTAACCTTATTCTTAACCTTAACCTCAGTAAACTATACCTGAACAGTTAAACCTAACCTTATTCTTAACCTCAGTAAACTATACCTGGACAGTTAAACCTAACCTTATTCTTAACCTCAGTAAACTATACCTGAACAGTTAAACCTAACCTTATTCTTAACCTCAGTAAACTATACCTGAACAGTTAAACCTAACCTTATTCTTAACCTCAGTAAACTATACCTGAACAGTTAAACCTAACCTTAACCTTAACCTCAGTAAACTATACCTGAACAGTTAAACCTAACCTTAACCTTAACCTTAACCTCAGTAAACTATACCTGAACAGTTAAACCTAACCTTAACCTTAACCTCAGTAAACTATACCTGAACAGTTAAACCTAACCTTAACCTTAACCTCAGTAAACTATACCTGAACAGTTAAACCTAACCTTAACCTTAACCTTAACCTCAGTAAACTATACCTGGAAAGTTAAACCTAACCTTATTCTTAACCTCAGTAAACTATACCTGAACAGTTAAACCTAACCTTAACCTTAACCTCAGTAAACTATACCTGAACAGTTAAACCTAACCTTATTCTTAACCTCAGTAAACTATACCTGAACAGTTAAACCTAACCTTAACCTTAACCTTAACCTCAGTAAACTATACCTGAACAGTTAAACCTAACCTTAACCTTAACCTCAGTAAACTATACCTGAACAGTTAAACCTAACCTTATTCTTAACCTCAGTAAACTATACCTGAACAGTTAAACCTAACCTTATTCTTAACCTCAGTAAACTATACCTGAACAGTTAAACCTAACCTTAACCTTAGTAAACTATACCTGAACAGTTAAACCTAACCTTATTCTTAACCTCAGTAAACTATACCTGAACGGTTAAACCTAACCTTATTCTTAACCTTAACCTCAGTAAACTATGCCTAAACGGTTAAACCTAACCTTATTCTTAACCTTAACCTCAGTAAACTATGCCTAAACAGTTAAACCTAACCTTATTCTTAACCTTAACCTCAGTAAACTATGCCTAAACAGTTAAACCTAACCTTATTCCTAACCTTAACCTCAGTAAAACGGTGCCAAAAGTAAAAGACCCAAGATTACTTTATTTAAGTGTTAAGTTTAGATCAGTGTTTCTCAACCAGTGGGTCCGGGGACCACCAGTGGTCCTTGAGAGAGGGTTCCAGGTGGTCCCCAATAAGGATCCTTATTAGATCTTTAACTCAAGATAGCGTACTTTTACTAATTAAGTAATGCAGATGTTAAACATCTTCATTACTTAATTTACAAGAAGTTTACACAATGTAGAATTGTAATTATAGGGAAGTGCCGATGAGACATTTTGGCCGATATCGATATAATGAATTGCTGTCATGGCCGATAACCAATATTACCGTCAATATGATCTCATTCTGTATTGAAAACTACATGTACAGTAACAGGGTGTCTGCACTGCAGGCTTTAAGTCAGATTTAACTTAAATACCTTTATATTTAATGTTGTGAGCGTGTACTGTAGATCTGTTCAAACTGTTACTTTGGGGGTCCCCATTGCAGCTAAATGATAATTAGCAACCAAATGGACGCCTGTGAGTCTGTAACTCAGAGAGTAACGGGTCCATTTGGTTCCATTTGTACTCTCTCTCTCAGAGTTAAATTTACATTGATTTTGCAATATAAATTGGGGTCCCATGATAGAAATGCAATGAGGGTCGGGTGGCCTGTTGCATGTCAAACTGTGGGTGAAAATGATCGAGCATCACTGCTAGAAGGGGTCTACTCTATGGCAGCTAGTGGTTCCCTTCAGCTAGAAGGGGTCTACTCTATGGCAGCTAGTGGTTCCCTTCAGCTAGAAGGGGTCTACTCTATGGCAGCTAGTGGTTCCCTTCAGCTAGAAGGGGTCTACTCTATGGCAGCTAGTGGTTCCCTTCAGCTAGAAGGGGTCTACTCTATGGCAGCTAGTGGTTCCCTTCAGCTAGAAGGGGTCTACTCTATGGCAGCTAGTGGTTCCCTTCAGCTAGAAGGGGTCTACTCTATGGTAGCTAGTGGTTCACTGCTAGAAGGGGTCTACTCTATGGCAGCTAGTGGTTCACTGCTAGAAGGGGTCTACTCTATGGCAGCTAGTGGTTCACTGCTAGAAGGGGTCTACTCTATGGCAGCTAGTGGTTCACTGCTAGAAGGGGTCTACTCTATGGCAGCTAGTGGTTCACTGCTAGAAGGGGTCTACTCTATGGCAGCTAGTGGTTCACAGCTAGAAGGGGTCTACTCTATGGCAGCTAGTGGTTCCCTTCAGCTAGAAGGGGTCTACTCTATGGCAGCTAGTGGTTCCCTTCAGCTAGAAGGGGTCTACTCTATGGCAGCTAGTGGTTCACTGCTAGAAGGGGTCTACTCTATGGTAGCTAGTGGTTCACTGCTAGAAGGGGTCTACTCTATGGCAGCTAGTGGTTCCCTTCAGCTAGAAGGGGTCTACTCTATGGTAGCTAGTGGTTCACTGCTAGAAGGGGTCTACTCTATGGTAGCTAGTGGTTCCCTTCAGCTAGAAGGGGTCTACTCTATGGCAGCTAGTGGTTCACTGCTAGAAGGGGTCTACTCTATGGCAGCTAGTGGTTCCCTTCAGCTAGAAGGGGTCTACTCTATGGTAGCTAGTGGTTCACTGCTAGAAGGGGTCTACTCTATGGCAGCTAGTGGTTCACAGCTAGAAGGGGTCTACTCTATGGCAGCTAGTGGTTCACTGCTAGAAGGGGTCTACTCTATGGCAGCTAGTGGTTCACTGCTAGAAGGGGTCTACTCTATGGTAGCTAGTGGTTCACTGCTAGAAGGGGTCTACTCTATGGCAGCTAGTGGTTCACTGCTAGAAGGGGTCTACTCTATGGTAGCTAGTGGTTCACTGCTAGAAGGGGTCTACTCTATGGCAGCTAGTGGTTCCCTTCAGCTAGAAGGGGTCTACTCTATGGTAGCTAGTGGTTCACTGCTAGAAGGGGTCTACTCTATGGTAGCTAGTGGTTCACTGCTAGAAGGGGTCTACTCTATGGCAGCTAGTGGTTCCCTTCAGCTAGAAGGGGTCTACTCTATGGTAGCTAGTGGTTCACTGCTAGAAGGGGTCTACTCTATGGCAGCTAGTGGTTCACAGCTAGAAGGGGTCTACTCTATGGCAGCTAGTGGTTCACTGCTAGAAGGGGTCTACTCTATGGCAGCTAGTGGTTCACTGCTAGAAGGGGTCTACTCTATGGTAGCTAGTGGTTCACTGCTAGAAGGGGTCTACTCTATGGCAGCTAGTGGTTCACTGCTAGAAGGGGTCTACTCTATGGTAGCTAGTGGTTCACTGCTAGAAGGGGTCTACTCTATGGTAGCTAGTGGTTCACTGCTAGAAGGGGTCTACTCTATGGTAGCTAGTGGTTCACTGCTAGAAGGGGTCTACTCTATGGCAGCTAGTGGTTCACAGCTAGAAGGGGTCTACTCTATGGTAGCTAGTGGTTCACTGCTAGAAGGGGTCTACTCTATGGCAGCTAGTGGTTCACTGCTAGAAGGGGTCTACTCTATGGTAGCTAGTGGTTCACTGCTAGAAGGGGTCTACTCTATGGCAGCTAGTGGTTCCCTTCAGCTAGAAGGGGTCTACTCTATGGTAGCTAGTGGTTCACAGCTAGAAGGGGTCTACTCTATGGCAGCTAGTGGTTCCCTTCAGCTAGAAGGGGTCTACTCTATGGCAGCTAGTGGTTCACAGCTAGAAGGGGTCTACTCTATGGCAGCTAGTGGTTCCCTTCAGCTAGAAGGGGTCTACTCTATGGCAGCTAGTGGTTCACTGCTAGAAGGGGTCTACTCTATGGCAGCTAGTGGTTCACTGCTAGAAGGGGTCTACTCTATGGCAGCTAGTGGTTCCCTTCAGCTAGAAGGGGTCTACTCTATGGTAGCTAGTGGTTCACTGCTAGAAGGGGTCTACTCTATGGCAGCTAGTGGTTCACTGCTAGAAGGGGTCTACTCTATGGCAGCTAGTGGTTCACTGCTAGAAGGGGTCTACTCTATGGCAGCTAGTGGTTCCCTTCAGCTAGAAGGGGTCTACTCTATGGCAGCTAGTGGTTCACTGCTAGAAGGGGTCTACTCTATGGCAGCTAGTGGTTCACTGTTAGAAGGGGTCTACTCTATGGCAGCTAGTGGTTCACTGCTAGAAGGGGTCTACTCTATGGCAGCTAGTGGTTCCCTTCAGCTAGAAGGGGTCTACTCTATGGCAGCTAGTGGTTCACTGCTAGAAGGGGTCTACTCTATGGCAGCTAGTGGTTCACTGCTAGAAGGGGTCTACTCTATGGTAGCTAGTGGTTCACTGCTAGAAGGGGTCTACTCTATGGCAGCTAGTGGTTCACTGCTAGAAGGGGTCTACTCTATGGCAGCTAGTGGTTCACTGCTAGAAGGGGTCTACTCTATGGCAGCTAGTGGTTCACTGCTAGAAGGGGTCTACTCTATGGTAGCTAGTGGTTCCCTGCTAGAAGGGGTCTACTCTATGGTAGCTAGTGGTTCACTGCTAGAAGGGGTCTACTCTATGGTAGCTAGTGGTTGACTGCTAGAAGGGGTCTACTCTATGGTAGCTAGTGGTTCACTGCTAGAAGGGGTCTACTCTATGGTAGCTAGTGGTTCCCTGCTAGAAGGGGTCTACTCTATGGCAGCTAGTGGTTCACAGCTAGAAGGGGTCTACTCTATGGCAGCTAGTGGTTCACTGCTAGAAGGGGTCTACTCTATGGTAGCTAGTGGTTCCTTGCTAGAAGGGGTCTACTCTATGGTAGCTAGTGGTTCACTGCTAGAAGGGGTCTACTCTATGGCAGCTAGTGGTTCACTTCAGCTAGAAGGGGTCTACTCTAGAGTCTATGGCAGCTAGTGGTTCCCTTCAGCTAGAATGGGTCTACTCTATGGCAGCTAGTGGTTCACTGCTAGAAGGGGTCTACTCTATGGCAGCTAGTGGTTCACTGCTAGAAGGGGTCTACTCTATGGCAGCTAGTGGTTCACTGCTAGAAGGGGTCTACTCTATGGCAGCTAGTGGTTCACTGCTAGAAGGGGTCTACTCTATGGCAGCTAGTGGTTCACTGCTAGAAGGGGTCTACTCTATGGTAGCTAGTGGTTCACTGCTAGAAGGGGTCTACTCTATGGTAGCTAGTGGTTCCCTGCTAGAAGGGGTCTACTCTATGGCAGCTAGTGGTTCACAGCTAGAAGGGGTCTACTCTATGGCAGCTAGTGGTTCACTGCTAGAAGGGGTCTACTCTATGGTAGCTAGTGGTTCCCTGCTAAAAGGGGTCTACTCTTTGGTAGCTAGTGGTTCACTGCTAGAAGGGGTCTACTCTATGGCAGCTAGTGGTTCACTTCAGCTAGAAGGGGTCTACTCTATGGCAGCTAGTGGTTCCCTTCAGCTAGAAGGGGTCTACTCTATGGCAGCTAGTGGTTCACTGCTAGAAGGGGTCTACTCTATGGCAGCTAGTGGTTCACTGCTAGAAGGGGTCTACTCTATGGCAGCTAGTGGTTCACTGCTAGAAGGGGTCTACTCTATGGCAGCTAGTGGTTCACTGCTAGAAGGGGTCTACTCTATGGCAGCTAGTGGTTCACTGCTAGAAGGGGTCTACTCTATGGCAGCTAGTGGTTCCCTTCAGCTAGAAGGGGTCTACTCTATGGCAGCTAGTGGTTCACTGCTAGAAGGGGTCTACTCTATGGCAGCTAGTGGTTCCCTTCAGCTAGAAGGGGTCTACTATATGGCAGCTAGTGGTTCACAGCTAGAAGGGGTCTACTCTATGGCAGCTAGTGGTTCACTGCTAGAAGGGGTCTACTCTATGGCAGCTAGTGGTTCCCTTCAGCTAGAAGGGGTGTACTCTATGGCAGCTAGTGGTTCCCTTCAGCTAGAAGGGGTCTACTCTATGGCAGCTAGTGGTTCACTGCTAGAAGGGGTCTACTCTATGGCAGCTAGTGGTTCACTGCTAGAAGGGGTCTACTCTATGGCAGCTAGTGGTTCACTGCTAGAAGGGGTCTATTCTATGGCAGCTAGTGGTTCACTGCTAGAAGGGGTCTACTCTATGGCAGCTAGTGGTTCACTGCTAGAAGGGGTCTACTCTATGGCAGCTAGTGGTTCCCTTCAGCTAGAAGGGGTCTCTCTATGGCAGCTAGTGGTTCACAGCTAGAAGGGGTCTACTCTATGGCAGCTAGTGGTTCACTGCTAGAAGGGGTCTACTCTATGGCAGCTAGTGGTTCCCTGCTAGAAGGGGTCTACTCTATGGTAGCTAGTGGTTCACTGCTAGAAGGGGTCTACTCTATGGCAGCTAGTGGTTCACTTCAGCTAGAAGGGGTCTACTCTATGGCAGCTAGTGGTTCCCTTCAGCTAGAAGGGGTCTACTCTATGGCAGCTAGTGGTTCACTGCTAGAAGGGGTCTACTCTATGGCAGCTAGTGGTTCACTGCTAGAAGGGGTCTACTCTATGGCAGCTAGTGGTTCACTGCTAGAAGGGGTCTACTCTATGGCAGCTAGTGGTTCACTGCTAGAAGGGGTCTACTCTATGGCAGCTAGTGGTTCCCTTCAGCTAGAAGGGGTCTACTCTATGGCAGCTAGTGGTTCACTGCTAGAAGGGGTCTACTCTATGGCAGCTAGTGGTTCCCTTCAGCTAGAAGGGGTCTACTCTATGGCAGCTAGTGGTTCACAGCTAGAAGGGGTCTACTCTATGGCAGCTAGTGGTTCACTGCTAGAAGGGGTCTACTCTATGGCAGCTAGTGGTTCACTGCTAGAAGGGGTCTACTCTATGGCAGCTAGTGGTTCACTGCTAGAAGGGGTCTACTCTATGGCAGCTAGTTGTTCCCTTCAGCTAGAAGGGGTCTACTCTATGGCAGCTAGTGGTTCCCTTCAGCTAGAAGGGGTCTACTCTATGGCAGCTAGTGGTTCACTGCTAGAAGGGGTCTACTCTATGGCAGCTAGTGGTCCACTGCTAGAAGGGGTCTACTCTATGGCAGCTAGTGGTTCACTGCTAGAAGGGGTCTACTCTATGGCAGCTAGTGGTTCACTGCTAGAAGGGGTCTACTCTATGGCAGCTAGTGGTTCCCTTCAGCTAGAAGGGGTCTACTCTATGGCAGCTAGTGGTTCCCTGCTAGAAGGGGTCTACTCTATGGCAGCTAGTGGTTCACTGCTAGAAGGGGTCTACTCTATGGCAGCTAGTGGTTCACTGCTAGAAGGGGTCTACTCTATGGCAGCTAGTGGTTCACTGCTAGAAGGGGTCTACTCTATGGCAGCTAGTGGTTCCCTTCAGCTAGAAGGGGTCTACTCTATGGCAGCTAGTGGTTCACTGCTAGAAGGGGTCTACTCTATGGCAGCTAGTGGTTCACTGCTAGAAGGGGTCTACTCTATGGTAGCTAGTGGTTCACTGCTAGAAGGGGTCTACTCTATGGCAGCTAGTGGTTCACTGCTAGAAGGGGTCTACTCTATGGCAGCTAGTGGTTCACTGCTAGAAGGGGTCTACTCTATGGCAGCTAGTGGTTCACTGCTAGAAGGGGTCTACTCTATGGTAGCTAGTGGTTCCCTGCTAGAAGGGGTCTACTCTATGGTAGCTAGTGGTTCACTGCTAGAAGGGGTCTACTCTATGGTAGCTAGTGGTTGACTGCTAGAAGGGGTCTACTCTATGGTAGCTAGTGGTTCACTGCTAGAAGGGGTCTACTCTATGGTAGCTAGTGGTTCCCTGCTAGAAGGGGTCTACTCTATGGCAGCTAGTGGTTCACAGCTAGAAGGGGTCTACTCTATGGCAGCTAGTGGTTCACTGCTAGAAGGGGTCTACTCTATGGTAGCTAGTGGTTCCTTGCTAGAAGGGGTCTACTCTATGGTAGCTAGTGGTTCACTGCTAGAAGGGGTCTACTCTATGGCAGCTAGTGGTTCACTTCAGCTAGAAGGGGTCTACTCTAGAGTCTATGGCAGCTAGTGGTTCCCTTCAGCTAGAATGGGTCTACTCTATGGCAGCTAGTGGTTCACTGCTAGAAGGGGTCTACTCTATGGCAGCTAGTGGTTCACTGCTAGAAGGGGTCTACTCTATGGCAGCTAGTGGTTCACTGCTAGAAGGGGTCTACTCTATGGCAGCTAGTGGTTCACTGCTAGAAGGGGTCTACTCTATGGCAGCTAGTGGTTCACTGCTAGAAGGGGTCTACTCTATGGTAGCTAGTGGTTCACTGCTAGAAGGGGTCTACTCTATGGTAGCTAGTGGTTCCCTGCTAGAAGGGGTCTACTCTATGGCAGCTAGTGGTTCACAGCTAGAAGGGGTCTACTCTATGGCAGCTAGTGGTTCACTGCTAGAAGGGGTCTACTCTATGGTAGCTAGTGGTTCCCTGCTAAAAGGGGTCTACTCTTTGGTAGCTAGTGGTTCACTGCTAGAAGGGGTCTACTCTATGGCAGCTAGTGGTTCACTTCAGCTAGAAGGGGTCTACTCTATGGCAGCTAGTGGTTCCCTTCAGCTAGAAGGGGTCTACTCTATGGCAGCTAGTGGTTCACTGCTAGAAGGGGTCTACTCTATGGCAGCTAGTGGTTCACTGCTAGAAGGGGTCTACTCTATGGCAGCTAGTGGTTCACTGCTAGAAGGGGTCTACTCTATGGCAGCTAGTGGTTCACTGCTAGAAGGGGTCTACTCTATGGCAGCTAGTGGTTCACTGCTAGAAGGGGTCTACTCTATGGCAGCTAGTGGTTCCCTTCAGCTAGAAGGGGTCTACTCTATGGCAGCTAGTGGTTCACTGCTAGAAGGGGTCTACTCTATGGCAGCTAGTGGTTCCCTTCAGCTAGAAGGGGTCTACTATATGGCAGCTAGTGGTTCACAGCTAGAAGGGGTCTACTCTATGGCAGCTAGTGGTTCACTGCTAGAAGGGGTCTACTCTATGGCAGCTAGTGGTTCCCTTCAGCTAGAAGGGGTGTACTCTATGGCAGCTAGTGGTTCCCTTCAGCTAGAAGGGGTCTACTCTATGGCAGCTAGTGGTTCACTGCTAGAAGGGGTCTACTCTATGGCAGCTAGTGGTTCACTGCTAGAAGGGGTCTACTCTATGGCAGCTAGTGGTTCACTGCTAGAAGGGGTCTATTCTATGGCAGCTAGTGGTTCACTGCTAGAAGGGGTCTACTCTATGGCAGCTAGTGGTTCACTGCTAGAAGGGGTCTACTCTATGGCAGCTAGTGGTTCCCTTCAGCTAGAAGGGGTCTCTCTATGGCAGCTAGTGGTTCACAGCTAGAAGGGGTCTACTCTATGGCAGCTAGTGGTTCACTGCTAGAAGGGGTCTACTCTATGGCAGCTAGTGGTTCCCTGCTAGAAGGGGTCTACTCTATGGTAGCTAGTGGTTCACTGCTAGAAGGGGTCTACTCTATGGCAGCTAGTGGTTCACTTCAGCTAGAAGGGGTCTACTCTATGGCAGCTAGTGGTTCCCTTCAGCTAGAAGGGGTCTACTCTATGGCAGCTAGTGGTTCACTGCTAGAAGGGGTCTACTCTATGGCAGCTAGTGGTTCACTGCTAGAAGGGGTCTACTCTATGGCAGCTAGTGGTTCACTGCTAGAAGGGGTCTACTCTATGGCAGCTAGTGGTTCACTGCTAGAAGGGGTCTACTCTATGGCAGCTAGTGGTTCCCTTCAGCTAGAAGGGGTCTACTCTATGGCAGCTAGTGGTTCACTGCTAGAAGGGGTCTACTCTATGGCAGCTAGTGGTTCCCTTCAGCTAGAAGGGGTCTACTCTATGGCAGCTAGTGGTTCACTGCTAGAAGGGGTCTACTCTATGGTAGCTAGTGGTTCACAGCTAGAAGGGGTCTACTCTATGGCAGCTAGTGGTTCCCTTCAGCTAGAAGGGGTCTACTCTATGGCAGCTAGTGGTTCACAGCTAGAAGGGGTCTACTCTATGGCAGCTAGTGGTTCCCTTCAGCTAGAAGGGGTCTACTCTATGGCAGCTAGTGGTTCACTGCTAGAAGGGGTCTACTCTATGGCAGCTAGTGGTTCACTGCTAGAAGGGGTCTACTCTATGGCAGCTAGTGGTTCCCTTCAGCTAGAAGGGGTCTACTCTATGGTAGCTAGTGGTTCACTGCTAGAAGGGGTCTACTCTATGGCAGCTAGTGGTTCACTGCTAGAAGGGGTCTACTCTATGGCAGCTAGTGGTTCACTGCTAGAAGGGGTCTACTCTATGGCAGCTAGTGGTTCCCTTCAGCTAGAAGGGGTCTACTCTATGGCAGCTAGTGGTTCACTGCTAGAAGGGGTCTACTCTATGGCAGCTAGTGGTTCACTGTTAGAAGGGGTCTACTCTATGGCAGCTAGTGGTTCACTGCTAGAAGGGGTCTACTCTATGGCAGCTAGTGGTTCCCTTCAGCTAGAAGGGGTCTACTCTATGGCAGCTAGTGGTTCACTGCTAGAAGGGGTCTACTCTATGGCAGCTAGTGGTTCACTGCTAGAAGGGGTCTACTCTATGGTAGCTAGTGGTTCACTGCTAGAAGGGGTCTACTCTATGGCAGCTAGTGGTTCACTGCTAGAAGGGGTCTACTCTATGGCAGCTAGTGGTTCACTGCTAGAAGGGGTCTACTCTATGGCAGCTAGTGGTTCACTGCTAGAAGGGGTCTACTCTATGGTAGCTAGTGGTTCCCTGCTAGAAGGGGTCTACTCTATGGTAGCTAGTGGTTCACTGCTAGAAGGGGTCTACTCTATGGTAGCTAGTGGTTGACTGCTAGAAGGGGTCTACTCTATGGTAGCTAGTGGTTCACTGCTAGAAGGGGTCTACTCTATGGTAGCTAGTGGTTCCCTGCTAGAAGGGGTCTACTCTATGGCAGCTAGTGGTTCACAGCTAGAAGGGGTCTACTCTATGGCAGCTAGTGGTTCACTGCTAGAAGGGGTCTACTCTATGGTAGCTAGTGGTTCCTTGCTAGAAGGGGTCTACTCTATGGTAGCTAGTGGTTCACTGCTAGAAGGGGTCTACTCTATGGCAGCTAGTGGTTCACTTCAGCTAGAAGGGGTCTACTCTAGAGTCTATGGCAGCTAGTGGTTCCCTTCAGCTAGAATGGGTCTACTCTATGGCAGCTAGTGGTTCACTGCTAGAAGGGGTCTACTCTATGGCAGCTAGTGGTTCACTGCTAGAAGGGGTCTACTCTATGGCAGCTAGTGGTTCACTGCTAGAAGGGGTCTACTCTATGGCAGCTAGTGGTTCACTGCTAGAAGGGGTCTACTCTATGGCAGCTAGTGGTTCACTGCTAGAAGGGGTCTACTCTATGGTAGCTAGTGGTTCACTGCTAGAAGGGGTCTACTCTATGGTAGCTAGTGGTTCCCTGCTAGAAGGGGTCTACTCTATGGCAGCTAGTGGTTCACAGCTAGAAGGGGTCTACTCTATGGCAGCTAGTGGTTCACTGCTAGAAGGGGTCTACTCTATGGTAGCTAGTGGTTCCCTGCTAAAAGGGGTCTACTCTTTGGTAGCTAGTGGTTCACTGCTAGAAGGGGTCTACTCTATGGCAGCTAGTGGTTCACTTCAGCTAGAAGGGGTCTACTCTATGGCAGCTAGTGGTTCCCTTCAGCTAGAAGGGGTCTACTCTATGGCAGCTAGTGGTTCACTGCTAGAAGGGGTCTACTCTATGGCAGCTAGTGGTTCACTGCTAGAAGGGGTCTACTCTATGGCAGCTAGTGGTTCACTGCTAGAAGGGGTCTACTCTATGGCAGCTAGTGGTTCACTGCTAGAAGGGGTCTACTCTATGGCAGCTAGTGGTTCACTGCTAGAAGGGGTCTACTCTATGGCAGCTAGTGGTTCCCTTCAGCTAGAAGGGGTCTACTCTATGGCAGCTAGTGGTTCACTGCTAGAAGGGGTCTACTCTATGGCAGCTAGTGGTTCCCTTCAGCTAGAAGGGGTCTACTATATGGCAGCTAGTGGTTCACAGCTAGAAGGGGTCTACTCTATGGCAGCTAGTGGTTCACTGCTAGAAGGGGTCTACTCTATGGCAGCTAGTGGTTCCCTTCAGCTAGAAGGGGTGTACTCTATGGCAGCTAGTGGTTCCCTTCAGCTAGAAGGGGTCTACTCTATGGCAGCTAGTGGTTCACTGCTAGAAGGGGTCTACTCTATGGCAGCTAGTGGTTCACTGCTAGAAGGGGTCTACTCTATGGCAGCTAGTGGTTCACTGCTAGAAGGGGTCTATTCTATGGCAGCTAGTGGTTCACTGCTAGAAGGGGTCTACTCTATGGCAGCTAGTGGTTCACTGCTAGAAGGGGTCTACTCTATGGCAGCTAGTGGTTCCCTTCAGCTAGAAGGGGTCTCTCTATGGCAGCTAGTGGTTCACAGCTAGAAGGGGTCTACTCTATGGCAGCTAGTGGTTCACTGCTAGAAGGGGTCTACTCTATGGCAGCTAGTGGTTCCCTGCTAGAAGGGGTCTACTCTATGGTAGCTAGTGGTTCA
Source organism: Electrona antarctica (assembly GCF_951216825.1). Taxonomy (NCBI): domain Eukaryota; kingdom Metazoa; phylum Chordata; class Actinopteri; order Myctophiformes; family Myctophidae; genus Electrona; species Electrona antarctica. The sequence goes on along the minus strand of NC_136809.1, from coordinate 3,876,617 downwards.
CTGCTAGAAGGGGTCTACTCTATGGCAGCTAGTGGTTCACTTCAGCTAGAAGGGGTCTACTCTATGGCAGCTAGTGGTTCCCTTCAGCTAGAAGGGGTCTACTCTATGGCAGCTAGTGGTTCACTGCTAGAAGGGGTCTACTCTATGGCAGCTAGTGGTTCACTGCTAGAAGGGGTCTACTCTATGGCAGCTAGTGGTTCACTGCTAGAAGGGGTCTACTCTATGGCAGCTAGTGGTTCACTGCTAGAAGGGGTCTACTCTATGGCAGCTAGTGGTTCCCTTCAGCTAGAAGGGGTCTACTCTATGGCAGCTAGTGGTTCACTGCTAGAAGGGGTCTACTCTATGGCAGCTAGTGGTTCCCTTCAGCTAGAAGGGGTCTACTCTATGGCAGCTAGTGGTTCACAGCTAGAAGGGGTCTACTCTATGGCAGCTAGTGGTTCACTGCTAGAAGGGGTCTACTCTATGGCAGCTAGTGGTTCACTGCTAGAAGGGGTCTACTCTATGGCAGCTAGTGGTTCACTGCTAGAAGGGGTCTACTCTATGGCAGCTAGTTGTTCCCTTCAGCTAGAAGGGGTCTACTCTATGGCAGCTAGTGGTTCCCTTCAGCTAGAAGGGGTCTACTCTATGGCAGCTAGTGGTTCACTGCTAGAAGGGGTCTACTCTATGGCAGCTAGTGGTCCACTGCTAGAAGGGGTCTACTCTATGGCAGCTAGTGGTTCACTGCTAGAAGGGGTCTACTCTATGGCAGCTAGTGGTTCACTGCTAGAAGGGGTCTACTCTATGGCAGCTAGTGGTTCCCTTCAGCTAGAAGGGGTCTACTCTATGGCAGCTAGTGGTTCCCTGCTAGAAGGGGTCTACTCTATGGCAGCTAGTGGTTCACTGCTAGAAGGGGTCTACTCTATGGCAGCTAGTGGTTCACTGCTAGAAGGGGTCTACTCTATGGCAGCTAGTGGTTCACTGCTAGAAGGGGTCTACTCTATGGCAGCTAGTGGTTCCCTTCAGCTAGAAGGGGTCTACTCTATGGCAGCTAGTGGTTCCCTTCAGCTAGAAGGGGTCTACTCTATGGCAGCTAGTGGTTCACTGCTAGAAAGGGGTCTACTCTATGGCAGCTAGCTGTTCCCTTCAGCTAGAAGGGGTCTACTCTATGGCAGCTAGTGGTTCCCTTCAGCTAGAAGGGGTCTACTCTATGGCAGCTAGTGGTTCACTGCTAGAAGGGGTCTACTCTATGGCAGCTAGTGGTTCACTGCTAGAAGGGGTCTACTCTATGGCAGCTAGTGGTTCCCTTCAGCTAGAAGGGGTCTACTCTATGGCAGCTAGTGGTTCACTGCTAGAAGGTGTCTACTCTATGGCAGCTAGTGGTTCCCAAACGTTTTCATGTCAAGGAAATTAGCCCCGCGGACCCCCATTAGAAAAGATATGCATATATGAATTGAACATTGTGGACCCTATTGGAAACAAGTGTAATGCTTAATTGGGTCGTCCACTCACAGTTAACAGCCTTTGTATTGAGTTTGTGCTTGAAATGTACTGTAATTCTGCAAACTGTTAATACATTTTTCAATCAATCAAAAAAAAACCACGGATGATTTTTACAGCTCTAGCAATGATTCTCAACCTGTTTAATTTCAAGGACCCCCAGTTTTACATGCATTAGTCTACGGACCCCCATTTAATGTTAATTTAACTGAGAGTGTACACTGGTAACAAACTATCATTTAGCTGGGGACCCCCTGGAACTCCCTAAGGACCACTGAAACTCCCTCAAGGTCCCCGGGGGTCCCCGGACCCCACTTTGGGAACCACTGCTCTATGGCATATCTCTTCAAATGGGGGTCCGCGGGCTAATTAGTGTCAATTTGGGGGTCCTTGACATGAAAAAGTTTGGTTAAACCTAGCCCCATATGTGCCCTCTCCCTACGCTCATTCTGTAGCTCCGAGATAGAATGAGCGTAGGGAGAGGGCACATATGGGGCTAGGTTAAACCGTGGTGGTACTTCTGTGTAAACAAGAACAATGTCAATAAGCATAATTATTATAGCGTTAATTACCACACTTTAAAGTTATGTGATGGTCGCCATTAACAGAAACATTAAACATAATTAACATTAAACAAACAGAACATTAATCATAAGTATAGCGTTATATTTACCACTCTTCAGCTCTGTGATGGTCGCCATTGCAACGAGTGTAAACAATGCAAGCCACGCCCAGTCCGTGTCGCGCATGGATGACGTATGTGGATTGCCCTGCAAGGGTTGCCAGGTTTTTCCGAGAGAAACAAGTAAAACAGACACACCTGTTTTGTGTTTACGTTTATTGACAAGTTATGCTTTGTGTTTAGTTTGGATTAAGTAAGAAAAAGAGTCGAATAAATAAACAACTCATAATAATAATAATAGGCCTGTAAGCTTACACGACATCGACATGGACGTCGAGTCCACGTTGGTGGAGAAAAAAAGCTTCTAAAACAAGAAGTGACTGAGGTGAGTTTCTTGTTTTATTATTTTAATTTTTATCACGATTTTGCAACCCACTTTTTTCACCCCAGTGTCAATTATCTAATGTAATGCTGGGCGCTACAATTCCTCTGCCAACCTGGGGAGAGCAACGGACTGACCTCATGCTTCCTTCTGTGCATGGGAGTCAAATATTAAGCTGCTTATTTTTTTAGGTGAGTTTCTACATGTGTTATATTGGCTAATAAGATGCTTTATATTAACAGTGGTTCCCAAAGTGGGGTCCGGGGACCCCCAGGGGTCATTGAGGGAGTTCCAGGGGGTCCCCAGCTAAATGATATAGTTTGGAACCAAAATGGACCCTTATGGGTCTGTAACTCTGAGAGTGTACAAATGGAACCAAATGGACTCTCAGAGTTAAATTAACATTTCTTTTACAATGTAAATTCGGGGTTTCAGAGATAGAAATGCCATTAAATGGGGGTCCGTAGACTAATGCATGACAAACTGGGGGTCCTTGAAATTAAAGAGGTTGAGAATCATTGCTATAGAGCTGTAAAAATCTTCTCGTATGGGGGTCCCTGGCATATCTTTTCTAATGGGGGTCCGCGGGGCTAATTATCGTCAATTTGGGGGTCCTTGACATGAGAAAGTTTGGGAACCACTGCTTTATAAAGGAATTTATGGACTTTTCACTTTGATATTCCTTGGTAAAGTTAACTATAGTAGTCAGCATAGCACTAATAGTTGTTGATTGATTGATTGAAGTATTTATTAACAGTTTGCAGAATTACAGTACATTTCAAGCACAACTCAATACAAAGACTGTTAACAGTGAGTGGACGACACCATAAAGCATTACACTTGTTTACAATAGGGCCCACCATGTTCAATTCATCATAACATTTAGAGACGTACAAATATACACTTAGGCTTATATATAGCCAAAAACAGGAAATCATCATAAAGGAGGGAAAAAAAGGGGAAAAAACATATACAGTGAGGGGAAAAGGGGGTCGGGGGATTCAGATTTTACGGGGCCAGTTTTGAATTGCAGCCGTCCGTATAGTGCCCTTTGAGAGCGGTTTAGATGGAGTCAAGGGATCTTAATGACTGTTGTACGGCGTTCCACATTTTGGTGGCATAGGAGCGAAATTAATTTAGTCCCTTGTTTGTGCCGAATCTGGGTTGCACATGGTTTGTTGAACTCCCTCTGGTGTTGTGGGTGTGGACTTCATTGATGACTTCATTGATGACTTCATTGATGACTTCATTGATGACTTCATTGGTGACTTCATTGATGACTTCATTGGTGACTTCATTGGTGACTTCATTGATGACTTCATTGGTGACTTCATTGGTGACTTCATTGATGACTTCATTGATGACTTCATTGGTGACTTCATTGATGACTTCATTGATGACTTCATTGATGACTTCATTGATGACTTCATTGGTGACTTCATTGGTGACTTCATTGATGACTTCATTGATGACTTCTTCATTGATGACTTCATTGATGACTTCATTGGTGACTTCATTGATGACTTCATTGATGACTTCATTGATGACTTCATTGGTGACTTCATTGATGACTTCATTGGTGACTTCATTGATGACTTCATTGGTGACTTCATTGATGACTTCATTGATGACTTCATTGGTGACTTCATTGATGACTTCATTGATGACTTCATTGATGACTTCATTGCTGATTGTGTGAACATTGTGTGATGTTGAGTGAATATGTTGTAGTAATATTCAGTGGTGTAAAGTAACCAAGTACATTTACTGTACTTATAAGTACAACTTTGAGGTATTTGTACTTTACTTGATGAGTAATTCCAACTTCCAGTACTTTTACTTCTACTCCACTACATCTCGGATCCAAATATTGTACTTCTACTCCAGTATCCATTCATTTTGACAGCTTTAGTTACTTTGTAGATTTAGATTATTATTACAAAACATAAATTAACCACTTCACTTCACTATACATTTTGTCCATTTGAAAATAAAATTGCAGATCTACAAGCTTACAATGCGTCACGATGCAACGCATTGTGAGCTTGTAGATTTGCAATTTTTGAAAGATTGTTATATACATTTGAAAACGTATTGAAATGGGACCATTCTGCATAATGCGTACTTTTTCTTTTGGTACTTTAAATCACATTAGTATTTCTATATTATGAGGTATTGATACTTTTACCGTGCCTCAAGCCTGAGGTAGGCTATGTGCGTCTCAGAGGCAGGACTGATGAATAGGAAGTGGGCGGTGGCGGCGTTGGCTCAGGGGTAGAGTGGTCGGATGGTAACCACAAGGTTGCCAGTTCGAACCCTGTGGGCTCCCCCAGAGTTAGTGTCGAAGTGTCCTTGAGCAAGACACTGAACCCCTAATTGCTCCTGATGTGCTGGTTGGTGCCTTGCATGGTTTCCTCTGCCATCGGTGTGTGTGTGAATGGGTGAATGCAATGCACAATCTATGTAAAGGTGTATGAATGTGTGTGTGAATGGGTGAATACAATGCACAATCTATGTAAAGGTGTGTGTATGTGTGTGTGAATGTGATGCACAATCTATGTAAAGGTGTGTGAATGTGTGTGTGAATGGGTGAATGTGATGCACAATCTATGTAAAGGTGTGTGTATGTGTGTGTGAATGGGTGAATGTGATGCACAATCTATGTAAAGGTGAATGGGTGAATGTGATGCACAATCTATGTAAAGGTGTGTGAATGTGTGTGTGAATGTGATGCACAATCTATGTAAAGGTGTGTGTATGTGTGTGTGTGAATGGGTGAATGTGATGCACAATCTCTCAGGGATGTCAAACTCAAATACACAGTGGGCCAAAATAAAACAATTGGTACAAGTCGAGGGCCGGACTGTGCTTCAACACATGGGCACCGGTCATGAGGACGTCCCAGGCAAACAGCAAAAAGGTAAATGCATTACAAACTGAAAATGCATTATTATTAAGCTCAGTTTCCTGTTTTACGATCCTCACAAAGCACTGCTTTCATAGTAACATGATAAAGTAAATCAAATCAGTTGCATTCATTTCTTATCATAGTCTTCTTAGGTAATATTCTTTCATTACAGCCACACAGAAGAGACACAGAGGTTTGCCCTCTGCCTCCCACCTGACTTGAAAACCCGTTTTCAGAGTCCACCTTTTGTTTAGCCATTTTTGGGGAGAGGGGCAGCTGAAAGTTGACCACAGGCGATAGACTTCCACTGCTGATCAATAGTGAAGAGAGGACATGCAGGCTTGCGCTCGCGGGCCCTCGATACGCGCCAATGCACTCACAGTGCATTGTGGGACATGTAGTATTATGGTGGTCCGTGCAATATACCAGAGGGCCAGTTCTAATACTAATTAAATATCATCCCACAGGCCAAAGATAATTCATTCACGGGCCTGATTTGGCCCCCGGGCCTTGACTTTGACATATATGTGTGTGTGAATGTGTGTGTGAATGGGTGTGTGAATGGGTGAATGTAATGCACAATCTATGTAAAGCGCCTTGGATAAAGGCGCTATATAAATGCACCATTTAGGAAGGAAGACACTGGAGCATCACAGACAGTTCAAGCCCTTTTTTAATTCACAGTGTAAAATTTGACAAGGTTTCCTGACTAACGTTGACTAACGTTGTCAATGTTTACCTGCACCCTGTGAATTCAAAAGGGCCCGAAATGTCTGTGATGCTCCAGTGTCTTCCTTCCTATTCATACCTTTTAGTATCTAAGTCTAAGATACTTTTTAGTATCTTTGTATATAAGTACAAACATGCAAGTATTTTTTTCCACCACTGTTACAGTAGCATTAAGGAATTGATGGACTTTACCCACTGAGCATTTTTGTAGTCTAATAGACGTCTCTAAATGGCTAAAAAAACGTTGTTTCAACGCCTGCAGGCTAATCAAGGTCTAAATGTAGACAGTCTATATATAGACGTTGAAACAACGTTGTTTCAACGTCTAATCTAAGCCTAGACTGATAAAAAACTTTCATTTTTTTCACCCCAGTTTTTAGACGGTCATTTAGACGTCTAAAAGCCGAAAAATGCTCAGTGGGTAACTTTGATATTCCTGGTAAAGTATCAGGATGAAGCACTATGTTGATGATGTTGAGTTATTGTGATTATTATACATTTACTGTATAACTTCAACTTTGACATTCTGCACAATGATTACTAATTACCTTTTGGTATTTATCCCATTCTGGGCGGGAACCCCTTTTGGTGTTAGCATTATGTTATGCTTTAGCTATTGAAAAATAGCAGATCTACAAGCTCATAGCGCGGCACCGAGTGGCGCGCTATGAGCTTGTAGGTCTGCTATTTTAGAAAAATCGAAGAACGACTGACATAGAAACATAGCTTTTTCAGATAACTGTCAGGATGTAGAAGACATTTTTAGAATCTGATCTCAGGTCAAAATGGGTTGAGTACATTTTGAATTAGGCCTAGAGTACTTTTACTCAAGTACATTTTGAAAACAGGACTTTTACTATTGTAATATGAGTACTTTTTCCCACCACTAGTGTTGTAGCCTCGGAAACCCAGACGTTGTATTTCCTGGAAGAAAGAAAGCTAGTGTAGTGACTTCCCCTATCTTCAATTAGTATTTTATATTAAAGCTAGTGTAGTGACTTCCCCTATCTTCAATTAGTATTTTATATTAAAGCTAGTGTAGTGACTTCTCCTATCTTCAATTAGTATTTTATATTAAAGCTAGTGTAGTGACTTCTCCTATCTTCAATTAGTATTTTATATTAAAGCTAGTGTAGTGACTTCCCCTATCTTCAATTAGTATTTTATATTAAAGCTAGTGTAGTGACTTCCCCTATCTTCAATTAGTATTTTATATTAAAGCTAGTGTAGTGACTTCTCCTATCTTCAATTAGTATTTTATATTAAAGCTAGTGTAGTGACTTCCCTATCTTCAATTAGTATTTTATATTAAAGCTAGTGTAGTGACTTCTCCTATCTTCAATTAGTATTTTATATTAAAGCTAGTGTAGTGACTTCCCTATCTTCAATTAGTATTTTATATTAAAGCTAGTGTAGTGACTTCTCCTATCTTCAATTAGTATTTTATATTAAAGCTAGTGTAGTGACTTCCCTATCTTCAATTAGTATTTTATATTAAAGCTAGTGTAGTGACTTCTCCTATCTTCAATTAGTATTTTATATTAAAGCTAGTGTAGTGACTTCCCCTATCTTCAATTAGTATTTTATATTAAAGCTAGTGTAGTGACTTCCCTATCTTCAATTAGTATTTTATATTAAAGCTAGTGTAGTGACTTCTCCTATCTTCAATTAGTATTCTATATTAAAGCTAGTGTAGTGACTTCCCCTATCTTCAATTAGTATTTTATATTAAAGCTAGTGTAGTGACTTCCCCTATCTTCAATTAGTATTTTATATTAAAGCTAGTGTAGTGACTTCCCCTATCTTCAATTAGTATTTTATATTAAAGCTAGTGTAGTAACTTCTCCTATCTTCAATTAGTATTTTATATTAAAGCTAGTGTAGTGACTTCCCCTATCTTCAATTAGTATTTTATATTAAAGCTAGTGTAGTGACTTCCCCTATCTTCAATTAGTATTTAATATTAAAGCTAGTGTAGTGACTTCCCCTATCTTCAATTAGTATTTTATATTAAAGCTAGTGTAGTGACTTCCCTATCTTCAATTAGTATTTTATATTAAAGCTAGTGTAGTGACTTCTCCTATCTTCAATTAGTATTTTATATTAAAGCTAGTGTAGTGACTTCTCCTATCTTCAATTAGTATTTTATATTAAAGCTAGTGTAGTGACTTCCCCTATCTTCAATTAGTATTTTATATTAAAGCTAGTGTAGTGACTTCCCCTATCTTCAATTAGTATTTTATATTAAAGCTAGTGTAGTGACTTCCCCTATCTTCAATTAGTATTTTATATTAAAGCTAGTGTAGTGACTTCTCCTATCTTCAATTAGTATTTTATATTAAAGCTAGTGTAGTGACTTCCCCTATCTTCAATTAGTATTTAATATTAAAGCTAGTGTAGTGACTTCCCCTATCTTCAATTAGTATTTTATATTAAAGCTAGTGTAGTGACTTCCCTATCTTCAATTAGTATTTTATATTAAAGCTAGTGTAGTGACTTCTCCTATCTTCAATTAGTATTTTATATTAACACAGCCGACGCGAATCGCGTATCAATACGTTATCAATTAATCAAACGTCGGGTGCGGATCACGTATCAATACGTTTCAATCACTTTTTTATAGCATACTTTCATTCATCTTTTTACCCACCCGGACAATGAAGAACGATCGCCCTATCATTGCTGCTTAGTCCCGCTCACGTGATCAGAAAAAAAAAAAAAAAAAAAAAAAACCCTCCCCTCCGGCGGGCCGCTTGGATGCGCCCATGCCGATCTAGTCTCTGTGTGAAAAGAATCAAATTTCACCTAACCTCGCCTCACCAGGCTTTCCTCCACCTATTGGCTTTTATACTCGATTCCCCCCTCCCCTCCTGTTTCTCCTGCAGGAGGAGGGCCTTGCGAGATGGGGGCTCATGTCTCGGAAAAAAACATAAACGGAACGCTGTTACGCTGCCTAACACATGATCTGCAGATTCTGCACCAGATCGGCATTGCTGCAACACACATGGACAGATGCATGTTTACTTCTTCATACTGTAGCGACCAAACGATCCCCGAGCCTACAATACTACGAACTAACAAACGAACTACAGTATCGAGGGGCCGCCATGACAACAGACAGTCTACCGTTGGTGGATCACGTATCGCCATGCAGAGCCGTCATAATCGGAGATCGCTCAGACGTGTGATTGTAACGCTTTTTTATTCATTATAATTGTAGTGATAAGACCGCAATGAACGCGTCGGGGACGTAATCGACCCGGGTGTAATGTATAACGAACTTTTCCGCGTCCTAAACCGTGCATGCCCAGGCATGTTCCCTATACTAGCTTGAAAAACAAAATCAGCTCATGATGACAACGCGTCTCACCGTTATACTATAGTTCTGAACCGAACGGTGGAATGGGACTTTTTATAGCCGTACGATCAAGACTTTTGCTGCCCAATGTGCCCATGACCCCCCCCCCCCAATGTTACTGCGATCAAAACAATGAAAGCAGTGAATCATCATCATCATCTAAAGGATGCAGAGTTATGAAGGTTTATAGTCAGACATTGACCGGCAGATATAACAATAAACACAATAAATATGCTATACATCCTATACACCGAATGAAAGCCCTGAATGTGTACTTTTACGAGGAAAAGAGTAAACATTGATCCCATGTACAGTCTGTCATAAATTGGTTACTGGGTGGATGCACATTGCGCCCACCAGATATAACTGCAGAGAAGACATGGACCCGAACTCAATATTCACAAAATAAGGCCTATAGCGACATATAAATACTATATACCGTATGAAACAGAAGACTCTCTGCTTTCATAAGAAAAAAACTTCTACTGTAGTAATAATAAAAATCACACCCATGTGAAGTGAGTGGTGCAACTCTGTCCCATATTCTGTTCTCTGCTTATTCAATACAGGTCGCTATATACAGACTGAGGCAGAAAGTCATGTAAACCTTTTATTTACAGTTTGGTCTGTAAACTTCTACTGTAATAATAAAAATCACACCCCTGTGAAGTGAGCGTTGCAACTGTTCTGTACTTATTCACTACAGCTCGCTATATACGGACTGAGGCAGAAAGTCATGTAAACCTTTTATTTACAGTTTGGTCTGTAAACTTCTACTGTAATAATAAAAATCACACCCCTGTGAAGTGAGCGGTGCAACTGTTCTCTGCAAGAGAACAGTTGCAGAGAACAGTTGTCTTCTGTTTCATACGGTATATAGTATTTATATGTCGCTATAGGCCTTATTTTGTGAATATTGAGGAGTTCACGTCCATGTCTTCTCTGAAGTTATCTGGTGGGCACAAGCTGCATTCAATAACCAATTACTGTCTAACTGTACATGGGATCAATGTTTACTCTTTTCCTCGTAAAAGTACACATTCAGGGCTTTCATTCGGTGTATAGGATGTATAGGATATTTATTGGGTTCAATTTTATATCTGCCTGTCAATGTCTCTGACTTTAAACCATCCATAACTCTGCTCGCTGTTCAAGATAACCACTTCCAGGCAAATGCAGGTGTTGCAAAAAGGTCAATATCTCCAGAATGGAACATGGTAAAATCAAAATGTATTTTTTAAATTGAAGTGGACATGTTCAGCTTTCTTTTGATGTATGCGTGTGATTCTCGCTATAAGAGAACATTTTGCTGTGGGCCCCCGAACAAGGCCTTTGTGCAATGTTAAACGGTAGCAACATCCAAATAGGCCTGTCGAGATCTTGTAGCAATCAAAGTGTAAGCTAGTGTAGTGACTTCTCCTATCTTCAATTAGTATTTTATATTAAAGCTAGTGTAGTGACTTCCCCTATCTTCAATTAGTATTTTATATTAAAGCTAGTGTAGTGACTTCTCCTATCTTCAATTAGTATTTTATATTAAAGCTAGTGTAGTGACTTCCCCTATCTTCAATTAGTATTTTATATTAAAGCTAGTGTAGTGACTTCTCCTATCTTCAATTAGTATTTTATATTAAAGCTAGTGTAGTGACTCCCCTATCTTCAATTAGTATTTTATATTAAAGCTAGTGTAGTGACTTCCCTATCTTCAATTAGTATTTTATATTAAAGCTAGTGTAGTGACTTCCCCTATCTTCAATTAGTATTTTATATTAAAGCTAGTGTAGTGACTCCCCTATCTTCAATTAGTATTTTATATTAAAGCTAGTACGTAGTGACTTCCCCTATCTTCAATTAGTATTTTATATTAAAGCTAGTGTAGTGACTTCCCCTATCTTCAATTAGTATTTTATATTAAAGCTAGTGTAGTGACTCCCCTATCTTCAATTAGTATTTTATATTAAAGCTAGTGTAGTGACTTCCCCTATCTTCAATTAGTATTTTATATTAAAGCTAGTGTAGTGACTTCCCCTATCTTCAATTAGTATTTTATATTAAAGCTAGTGTAGTGACTTCCCCTATCTTCAATTAGTATTTTATATTAAAGCTAGTGTAGTGACTCCCCTATCTTCAATTAGTATTTTATATTAAAGCTAGTGTAGTGACTCCCCTATCTTCAATTAGTATTTTATATTAAAGCTAGTGTAGTGACTTCTCCTATCTTCAATTAGTATTTTATATTAAAGCTAGTGTAGTGACTTCCCTATCTTCAATTAGTATTTTATATTAAAGCTAGTGTAGTGACTTCCCTATCTTCAATTAGTATTTTATATTAAAGCTAGTGTAGTGACTTCCCTATCTTCAATTAGTATTTTATATTAAAGCTAGTACGTAGTGACTTCCCTATCTTCAATTAGTATTTTATATTAAAGCTAGTGTAGTGACTTCCCTATCTTCAATTAGTATTTTATATTAAAGCTAGTGTAGTGACTCCCCTATCTTCAATTAGTATTTTATATTAAAGCTAGTGTAGTGACTTCCCTATCTTCAATTAGTATTTTATATTAAAGCTAGTGTAGTGACTTCCCTATCTTCAATTAGTATTTTATATTAAAGCTAGTGTAGTGACTTCCCTATCTTCAATTAGTATTTTATATTAAAGCTAGTGTAGTGACTTCCCTATCTTCAATTAGTATTTTATATTAAAGCTAGTGTAGTGACTCCCCTATCTTCAATTAGTATTTTATATTAAAGCTAGTGTAGTGACTTCTCCTATCTTCAATTAGTATTTTATATTAAAGCTAGTGTAGTGACTTCCCTATCTTCAATTAGTATTTTATATTAAAGCTAGTGTAGTGACTTCCCTATCTTCAATTAGTATTTTATATTAAAGCTAGTGTAGTGACTTCCCTATCTTCAATTAGTATTTTATATTAAAGCTAGTACGTAGTGACTTCCCTATCTTCAATTAGTATTTTATATTAAAGCTAGTGTAGTGACTTCCCTATCTTCAATTAGTATTTTATATTAAAGCTAGTGTAGTGACTTCCCTATCTTCAATTAGTATTTTATAATAAAGCTAGTGTAGTGACTTCCCCTATCTTCAATTAGTATTTTATATTAAATTAATTATTTTATATTAAAGCTAGACTTCTCCTATCTTCAATTAGTATTTTATATTAAAGCTAGTGTAGTGACTTCTCCTATCTTCAATTAGTATTTTATATTAAAGCTAGTGTAGTGACTTCTCCTATCTTCAATTAGTATTTTATATTAAATTAATTATTTTATATTAAAGCTAGACTTCTCCTATCTTCAATTAGTATTTTATATTAAAGCTAGTGTAGTGACTTCTCCTATCTTCAATTAGTATTTTATATTAAAGCTAGTGTAGTGACTTCTCCTATCTTCAATTAGTATTTTATATTAAAGCTAGTGTAGTGACTTCCCCTATCTTCAATTAGTATTTTATATTAAATTAATTATTTTATATTAAAGCTAGACTTCTCCTATCTTCAATTAGTATTTTATATTAAAGCTAGTGTAGTGACTTCCCTATCTTCAATTAGTATTTTATATTAAAGCTAGTGTAGTGACTTCCCTATCTTCAATTAGTATTTTATATTAAAGCTAGTGTAGTGACTTCCCTATCTTCAATTAGTATTTTATATTAAAGCTAGTGTAGTGACTTCCCTATCTTCAATTAGTATTTTATATTAAAGCTAGTGTAGTGACTTCCCTATCTTCAATTAGTATTTTATATTAAAGCTAGTGTAGTGACTTCCCTATCTTCAATTAGTATTTTATAATAAAGCTAGTGTAGTGACTTCCCCTATCTTCAATTAGTATTTTATATTAAATTAATTATTTTATATTAAAGCTAGACTTCTCCTATCTTCAATTAGTATTTTATATTAAAGCTAGTGTAGTTACTTCTATCTTCAATTGGTATTTTATATTAAAGCTAGTGTAGTGACTTCTCCTATCTTCAATTAGTATTTTATATTAAATTAATTATTTTATATTAAAGCTAGACTTCTCCTATCTTCAATTAGTATTTTATATTAAAGCTAGTGTAGTGACTTCTCCTATCTTCAATTAGTATTTTATATTAAAGCTAGTGTAGTGACTTCTCCTATCTTCAATTAGTATTTTATATTAAAGCTAGTGTAGTGACTTCCCTATCTTCAATTAGTATTTTATATTAAAGCTAGTGTAGTGACTTCCCTATCTTCAATTAGTATTTTATATTAAAGCTAGTACGTAGTGACTTCCCTATCTTCAATTAGTATTTTATATTAAAGCTAGTGTAGTGACTTCCCTATCTTCAATTAGTATTTTATATTAAAGCTAGTGTAGTGACTTCCCCTATCTTCAATTAGTATTTTATATTAAATTAATTATTTAATATTAAAGCTAGACTTCTCCTATCTTCAATTAGTATTTTATATTAAAGCTAGTGTAGTGACTTCTCCTATCTTCAATTAGTTTTTTATATTAAAGCTAGTGTAGTGACTTCCCCTATCTTCAATTAGTATTTTATATTAAAGCTAGTGTAGTGACTTCTCCTATCTTCAATTAGTATTTTATATTAAAGCTAGTGTAGTGACTTCCCTTATCTTCAATTAGTATTTTATATTAAAGCTAGTGTAGTGACTTCTCCTATCTTCAATTAGTATTTTATATTAAAGCTAGTGTAGTGACTTCCCCTATCTTCAATTAGTATTTTATATTAAAGCTAGTGTAGTGACTTCTCCTATCTTCAATTAGTATTTTATATTAAAGCTAGTGTAGTGACTTCCCTATCTTCAATTAGTATTTTATATTAAAGCTAGTGTAGTGACTTCCCTATCTTCAATTAGTATTTTATATTAAAGCTAGTGTAGTGACTTCCCTATCTTCAATTAGTATTTTATATTAAAGCTAGTACGTAGTGACTTCCCTATCTTCAATTAGTATTTTATATTAAAGCTAGTGTAGTGACTTCCCTATCTTCAATTAGTATTTTATATTAAAGCTAGTGTAGTGACTCCCCTATCTTCAATTAGTATTTTATATTAAAGCTAGTGTAGTGACTTCCCTATCTTCAATTAGTATTTTATATTAAAGCTAGTGTAGTGACTTCCCTATCTTCAATTAGTATTTTATATTAAAGCTAGTGTAGTGACTTCCCTATCTTCAATTAGTATTTTATATTAAAGCTAGTGTAGTGACTTCCCTATCTTCAATTAGTATTTTATATTAAAGCTAGTGTAGTGACTCCCCTATCTTCAATTAGTATTTTATATTAAAGCTAGTGTAGTGACTTCTCCTATCTTCAATTAGTATTTTATATTAAAGCTAGTGTAGTGACTTCCCTATCTTCAATTAGTATTTTATATTAAAGCTAGTGTAGTGACTTCCCTATCTTCAATTAGTATTTTATATTAAAGCTAGTGTAGTGACTTCCCTATCTTCAATTAGTATTTTATATTAAAGCTAGTACGTAGTGACTTCCCTATCTTCAATTAGTATTTTATATTAAAGCTAGTGTAGTGACTTCCCTATCTTCAATTAGTATTTTATATTAAAGCTAGTGTAGTGACTTCCCTATCTTCAATTAGTATTTTATAATAAAGCTAGTGTAGTGACTTCCCCTATCTTCAATTAGTATTTTATATTAAATTAATTATTTTATATTAAAGCTAGACTTCTCCTATCTTCAATTAGTATTTTATATTAAAGCTAGTGTAGTGACTTCTCCTATCTTCAATTAGTATTTTATATTAAAGCTAGTGTAGTGACTTCTCCTATCTTCAATTAGTATTTTATATTAAATTAATTATTTTATATTAAAGCTAGACTTCTCCTATCTTCAATTAGTATTTTATATTAAAGCTAGTGTAGTGACTTCTCCTATCTTCAATTAGTATTTTATATTAAAGCTAGTGTAGTGACTTCTCCTATCTTCAATTAGTATTTTATATTAAAGCTAGTGTAGTGACTTCCCCTATCTTCAATTAGTATTTTATATTAAATTAATTATTTTATATTAAAGCTAGACTTCTCCTATCTTCAATTAGTATTTTATATTAAAGCTAGTGTAGTGACTTCCCTATCTTCAATTAGTATTTTATATTAAAGCTAGTGTAGTGACTTCCCTATCTTCAATTAGTATTTTATATTAAAGCTAGTGTAGTGACTTCCCTATCTTCAATTAGTATTTTATATTAAAGCTAGTGTAGTGACTTCCCTATCTTCAATTAGTATTTTATATTAAAGCTAGTGTAGTGACTTCCCTATCTTCAATTAGTATTTTATATTAAAGCTAGTGTAGTGACTTCCCTATCTTCAATTAGTATTTTATAATAAAGCTAGTGTAGTGACTTCCCCTATCTTCAATTAGTATTTTATATTAAATTAATTATTTTATATTAAAGCTAGACTTCTCCTATCTTCAATTAGTATTTTATATTAAAGCTAGTGTAGTTACTTCTATCTTCAATTGGTATTTTATATTAAAGCTAGTGTAGTGACTTCTCCTATCTTCAATTAGTATTTTATATTAAATTAATTATTTTATATTAAAGCTAGACTTCTCCTATCTTCAATTAGTATTTTATATTAAAGCTAGTGTAGTGACTTCTCCTATCTTCAATTAGTATTTTATATTAAAGCTAGTGTAGTGACTTCTCCTATCTTCAATTAGTATTTTATATTAAAGCTAGTGTAGTGACTTCCCTATCTTCAATTAGTATTTTATATTAAAGCTAGTGTAGTGACTTCCCTATCTTCAATTAGTATTTTATATTAAAGCTAGTACGTAGTGACTTCCCTATCTTCAATTAGTATTTTATATTAAAGCTAGTGTAGTGACTTCCCTATCTTCAATTAGTATTTTATATTAAAGCTAGTGTAGTGACTTCCCCTATCTTCAATTAGTATTTTATATTAAATTAATTATTTAATATTAAAGCTAGACTTCTCCTATCTTCAATTAGTATTTTATATTAAAGCTAGTGTAGTGACTTCTCCTATCTTCAATTAGTTTTTTATATTAAAGCTAGTGTAGTGACTTCCCCTATCTTCAATTAGTATTTTATATTAAAGCTAGTGTAGTGACTTCTCCTATCTTCAATTAGTATTTTATATTAAAGCTAGTGTAGTGACTTCCCTTATCTTCAATTAGTATTTTATATTAAAGCTAGTGTAGTGACTTCTCCTATCTTCAATTAGTATTTTATATTAAAGCTAGTGTAGTGACTTCCCCTATCTTCAATTAGTATTTTATATTAAAGCTAGTGTAGTGACTTCTCCTATCTTCAATTAGTATTTTATATTAAAGCTAGTGTAGTGACTTCCCCTATCTTCAATTAGTATTTTATATTAAAGCTAGTGTAGTGACTTCTCCTATCTTCAATTAGTATTTTATATTAAAGCTAGTACGTAGTGACTTCCCCTATCTACAATTAGTATTTTATATTAAAGCTAGTGTAGTGACTTCTCCTATCTTCAATTAGTATTTTATATTAAAGCTAGTGTAGTAACTTCTCCTATCTTCAATTAGTATTTTATATTAAAGCTAGTGTAGTGACTTCCCTATCTTCAATTAGTATTTTATATTAAAGCTAGTGTAGTGACTTCTCCTATCTTCAATTAGTATTTTATATTAAAGCTAGTGTAGTGACTTCTCCTATCTTCAATTAGTATTTTATATTTAGTGGCCCATAGATGGCAGTCTTGCACAGACAAGCCTTCTGGGAACAACGACATGAAGCTAGAGTCAACTCACTTGCCTAGTGCAGAATGGAGAAATCACCCCTCAAGGTCTTCTGACAGATATATGGGGAGGGGATGGGGAGATATGTCCCACGTGCTTGACTAGTGGGAAGGACCAGGGACCCCCCCCCTTAACTCATTTAGACCTGACCGATTCTACAAAAAAAAGTCTTCTAAATCCTGACAGTTTTCTGAAAAACCCTATGTTTCTATATCAGTGGTTCTCAAACATTTTCATGTCAAGGACCCCCAAATAGATATGTAATTGGGCCGCCGACCCCCATCTGGAAATATGTAGTTCCAGGGACCCCCATCTGGAAATATGTAGTTCCAGGGACCCCCATGTAGTTCCAGGGACCCCATGAAGCAAAGATTTGAGTTAAAAACGTTCGCTCTGAAAGCATATACAGTATATTCAAAGATTTGCGTCACATTTTCACGATTTTTCCAAAATGGCAGATCTACAAGCTCGTAGCGCGGCACTCGGTGCCGCGCTACGAGCTTGTAGATCTGCTATTTTTCAATAGCCAACAGGGTTTCCCGCACAGAATGGGATAAAACACACACAGGTACCCTGGGAGTAAGTACTATAGTAAGTAAGTATATACTTCCCACAGATTACAATCAGCCACAGAGATTTGGAAAACATGACTAATGACAAAATACTTCCATATCCGATGGGTGAAGTAAGTAACAATGTGCACAGCTGCAAGATTCCTGAGTTGCTGTGATAGGAGAAGGATATGAAATGGAACACAACCACACTAAAGACTAATCATTGTGTACTGTATTCATCCACTATCTGCATCGAGTGATCTTGGTACATAGAAATTGATTTATTGGACAATGGAGATTGACTTTCAATTGTACATATACATTTTGTTTTGATTTTATTTGAATTCCTTTTGAATTGAAATGGTATTGGATTGAATTGAAGGAATCAGGGATCATCCCATGCACACACACCCTAAGCACACACAGGCAACATAGCTATACTCTTTTTAATTTGAGGTTTCGTTCAAAATGTGTTATTGGAGATTGTGTGTGCTGACCATACAACATCAAATCAAATCAAACTTTATTTATATAGCACATTTAAAACAACAGAAGCTGACCAAAGGCTTCTAAATCAAAACATTTTTCTGAAAAACCTATGTTTGTATGTCAGTGGGTGCTCAACCTTTTTCATGTCAAGGACCCCCAGAATTATCTCTATTGGGCCACGGACCCCCATCTCAAAATAATATGTAGTTCCAGGGACCCCCCCCCCCCCCCCCCAGAAGCAAATATTTTAGTTAAAAATGTTCGCTCTGAAATAATATATTCAATGATTTGCGCCACATTTTAACGACTTTAAAAAAATAGCAGACCTACAAGCTCGTAGCGCGCCACTCGGTGCCGCGCTATGAGCTTGTAGATCTGCTATTTTTCAATAGCTAAATTATAACATGATGTTTAAAACACCAAAAGGGGTTCCCACCCCAAAATGGTTTAAGCCTCGTCTATCACTGGACACTCCAGTTCACTGGCACTCGGTCTGTCTAGAAGTGCTCCTGGATTGGTTTGTTAATTGTTAAACATCAAAGCGACTGAATATCGTGTTCAAATCTGCTCCTGGGACTTTTGTGGGAGTATAAGAAAACCCTGCATGTTTAGACAACACTTTTTTTTTTATTTCACCCTCAAGATTGCGATTTCTCAATGAAACGAGTCTGATAATAACCACTATAGGAAGCCAGCGGAGAAAAACATATTCATTACTCACATTTTTTACGATGTCTACGAACCACCCTGCATGGTTCGAGACCGTTTAGAGGCAGCATGTAAACAAGACGAGGGGAAAATGAGACAAAAGTGTATTGTTTTGTTATAGTTTGAAAAGATTTTGCCCACGATTACATTCTGTATAATGTTGGTACCATTAGGAGAGATAACAGGCAAACTATTCTTCTACATTCTCTAATGGTGTGTAGATAGACTTCTTGTAAATTAAGTAATGCAGATGTTTAACGAGAATTTAACACATTTAAAGATCTAATTAGAGTGTTACCAACTCTCCCATCATTTAGCTGGGGACCACCTGGAAGCCCCTCAAGGACCACTGGTGGTCCCCGGACCACTGGCTGAGAACCACTGCTCTACATTAGCCCATTTTTGGCGGGAACCCCTTTTTGGTGTTTGAAGCATTATGTTATACTTTAGCTATTGAAAAATAGCAGATCTACAAGCTCATAGCGTGGCACAGAGTGCCGCGCTATGAGCTTGTAGGTCTGCTATTTTTGAAAAATCGTGAAAATGCGGCACACATTTTTATGTATAAAATAGATTTGAGTCTTTAACTCAAATCTCTGCTTCTGGGGGGGGGTTCCTGGAACTACATATTTTCAGAGGGGGTCGGCGGCCAAATACATAACATTTTTTGGGGCCCTTGACTTGAAATATTGAGCACCACTGATACAGAAACATGGGTATTTCAGAAAACTGTCAGGATTTAGAAGACATTTGTAGAATGGTCCTCAGGTCCAAATGGGTTAAGTCCTGCCTTTGATGATCAGACTCTAAGAATCCCAGGAATGGTGAGGGTTTGACTGCTATAGAGGCGCGATGGTCCTGGGTAAACAGCACTGTGAATGACGGGGTGTGTTAGTTCGTCTGCACGTGCACGTTTGTGGTGAGACTGTGTGTGTGTGTGTGTGGGGGGGGGGGGGGGGGGGGGGGGGGGAGTTGGAGTGCGGATGGGTGTGTGGGTGTCTGAGTTTGTGTCTAAGTGTAGGTGGCCGATGTGCAAGCGGGGCCTGCATTTGTGTCTGCATTTCTTTCTGTCGTGTGTGTGTGTGTGTGTGTGTGTGTGTGTGTGTGTGTGTGTGTGTGTGTGTGTGTGTGTGTGTGTGTGTGTGTGTGTGTGTGTGTGTGTGTGTGTGTGTGTGTGTGTGTGTGTGTGTGTGTGTGTGTTACCTGAGCTATAATATCACGATACACGTTTTCCGTTCCCGATACGACAATTTCTGTTTTAGCCGATACCCAATACCGATACCATAGTGTTGTGATCTCGTGTTGTGTTTATAGCTATCTAGCTATATATCTGGTGTTGTGTCTATAGCTATCTAGCTATATATCTGGTGTTGTGTTTATAGCTATCTAGCTATATATCTCGTGCAGTGCCCGGTATCGAGTCGGTCGGACCCACGGTTCTCCAGAACCACCACAAAAGGCTCTGCTCAGGCTCTGCCAGTGGGCCTAATCAGCCTAAATCCCCTCACCTGTGCAATTTCCAGCCTCTGTCCCCTTTTCACAGTCAGTCAGTTTGCCCTCTTCAGACACAGGCACATACAGAGATCTCCATGCGGGACACAGACAGACAGTTAAAACGGGTGCTATGACTAGTTGACAACGGGTGTTATTAGGTTCCCAAGTTGCATCGTTCTCAAGTAGGCCGGTGGCCGACGGGCACGTACAGGTCTAGTGTACAGTAGGCCGGTGGCCGACGGGCACGTACAGGTCTAGTCTCTAGTAGGCCGGTGGCCGACGGGCACGTACAGGTCTAGTGTACAGTAGGCCGGTGGCCGACGGGCACGTACAGGTCTAGTCTCTAGTAGGCCGGTGGCCGACGGGCACGTACAGGTCTAGTCTCTAGTAGGCCGGTGGCCGACGGGCACGTACAGGTCTAGTGTACAGTAGGCCGGTGGCCGACGGGCACGTACAGGTCTAGTGTACAGTAGGCCGGTGGCCGACGGGCACGTACAGGTCTAGTCTCTAGTAGGCCGGTGGCCGACGGGCACGTACAGGTCTAGTGTACAGTAGGCCGGTGGCCGACGGGCACGTACAGGTCTAGTGTACAGTAGGCCGGTTGCCGACGGGCACGTACAGGTCTAGTGTACAGTAGGCCGGTGGCCGACGGGCACGTACAGGTCTAGTGTACAGTAGGCCGGTGGCCGACGGGCACGTACAGGTCTAGTGTACAGTAGGCCGGTGGCCGACGGGCACGTACAGGTCTAGTGTACAGTAGGCCGGTGGCCGACGGGCACGTACAGGTCTAGTGTACAGTAGGCCGGTGGCCGACGGGCACGTACAGGTCTAGTGTACAGTAGGCCGGTGGCCGACGGGCACGTACAGGTCTAGTGTACAGTAGGCCGGTGGCCGACGGGCACGTACAGGTCTAGTGTACAGTAGGCCGGTGGCCGACGGATACGTACAGGTCTAGTGTACAGTAGGCCGGTGGCCGACGGATACGTACAGGTCTAGTGTACAGTAGGCCGGTGGCCGACGGATACGTACAGGTCTAGTCTCTAGTAGGCCGGTGGCCGACGGATACGTACAGGTCTAGTGTACAGTAGGCCGGTGGCCGACGGATACGTACAGGTCTAGTCTCTAGTAGGCCGGTGGCCGACGGGCACGTACAGGTCTAGTCTCTAGTAGGCCGGTGGCCGACGGGCACGTACAGGTCTAGTGTACAGTAGGCCGGTGGCCGACGGGCACGTACAGGTCTAGTGTACAGTAGGCCGGTGGCCGACGGGCACGTACAGGTCTAGTGTACAGTAGGCCGGTGGCCGACGGGCACGTACAGGTCTAGTGTACAGTAGGCCGGTGGCCGACGGGCACGTACAGGTCTAGTGTACAGTAGGCTGGTGGCCGACGGGCACGTACAGGTCTAGTGTACAGTAGGCCGGTGGCCGACGGGCACGTACAGGTCTAGTGTACAGTAGGCCGGTGGCCGACGGGCACGTACAGGTCTAGTCTCTAGTAGGCCGGTGGCCGACGGGCACGTACAGGTCTAGTCTCTAGTAGGCCGGTGGCCGACGGGCACGTACAGGTCTAGTCTCTAGTAGGCCGGTGGCCGACGGGCACGTACAGGTCTAGTCTCTAGTAGGCCGGTGGCCGACGGGCACGTACAGGTCTAGTCTCTAGTAGGCCGGTGGCCGACGGATACGTACAGGTCTAGTGTACAGTAGGCCGGTGGCCGACGGGCACGTACAGGTCTAGTGTACAGTAGGCCGGTGGCCGACGGGCACGTACAGGTCTAGTGTACAGTAGGCCGGTGGCCGACGGCCGACGGGCACGTACAGGTCTAGTCTCTAGTAGGCCGCTGGCCGACGGGCACGTACAGGTCTAGTCTCTAGTAGGCCGGTGGCCGACGGGCACGTACAGGTCTAGTCTCTAGTAGGCCGGTGGCCGACGGGCACGTACAGGTCTAGTCTCTAGTAGGCCGGTGGCCGACGGGCACGTACAGGTCTAGTGTACAGTAGGCCGGTGGCCGACGGGTACAGGTCTAGTCTGTACAAACGTTGTTGAGACGTACATGCTTCTGATGCATACAGTTACAGTAAGTTACAGTAAGTTACAGTAAGTTACAGTAAGACAAACAGAAAGCTCCTCCTCGTGTGTTGTTGGTTGTGACTGAAGGCTGGCTGAATTAAAGGGCAAACCACAGACTGAGACTGTGTGTGCTGTATGCATCTATATGACTGCTACCTGTGTGTGTGTGTGTGTGTGTGTGTGTGTGTGTGTGTGTGTGTGTGTGTGTGTGTGTGCGTGTGTGTGTGCGTGTGCGTGTGCGTGTGCGTGTGCGCGTGCGCGTGCGTGCGTGCGTGCGTGCGTGCGTGTGTTCATTCACTGCGTTGTGAGGTGCGTGTTTGTGCGTCTGTGTGTTTGTTGTCTATGCATGCTTTGTGCGGACTGCGTGTGTGTACTGTGTGTGTGTGTGTGTGTGTGTGTGAGAGAGAGAAAGAGCGAGAGTCTACACACACACACACCCATGCTCCGAGGCTCTGGTCAGACAGTGCATAGCTGTGGTGGGACTCAGGCTACGGGCCTCTGGGCTACACTGAGTCAACAGTGTGGTGGGGCTCAGGCTACGGGACTCAGGCTGTGGTGGGACTCAGGCTGTGGTGGGACTCAGGCTACGGGACTCAGGCTGTGGTGGGACTCAGGCTACGGGCCTCAGGCTGTAGTGGGGCTCAGGCTGTGGTGGGACTCAGGCTACGGGACTCAGGCTGTTGTGGGGCTCAGGCTACGGTGTGGGGGACTCAGGCTACGGGACTCAGGCTGTGGTGGGACTCAGGCTACGGGCCTCTGGGCTACACTGAGTCAACAGTGTGGTGGGGCTCAGGCTACGGGCCTCTGGACTACACTGAGTCAACAGTGTGGTGGGACTCAGGCTACGGGCCTCTGGGCTACACTGAGTCAACAGTGTGGTGGGACTCAGGCTACGGGCCTCTGGGCTACACTGAGTCAACAGTGTGGTGGGGCTCAGGCTACGGGCCTCTGGACTACACTGAGTCAACAGTGTGGTGGGGCTCAGGCTACGGGCCTCTGGGCTACACTGAGTCAACAGTGTGGTGGGGCTCAGGCTACGGGCCTCTGGGCTACACTGAGTCAACAGTGTGGTGGGACTCAGGCTACGGGCCTCTGGGCTACACTGAGTCAACAGTGTGGTGGGGCTCAGGCTACGGGCCTCTGGGCTACACTGAGTCAACAGTGTGGTGGGGCTCAGGCTACGGGCCTCTGGGCTACACTGAGTCAACAGTGTGGTGGGGCTCAGGCTACGGGACTCAGGCTGTGGTGGGACTCAGGCTACGGGCCTCAGGCTGTGGTGGGGCTCAGGCTGTGGTGGGACTCAGGCTACGGGACTCAGGCTGTGGTGGGGCTCAGGCTACGGTGTGGGGGACTCAGGCTACGGGCCTCTGGGCTACACTGAGTCAACAGTGTGGTGGGGCTCAGGCTACGGGTCTCTGGGCTACACTGAGTCAACAGTGTGGTGGGGCTCAGGCTACGGGCCTCTGGGCTACACTGAGTCAACAGTGTGGTGGGGCTCAGGCTACGGGCCTCTGGGCTACACTGAGTCAACAGTGTGGTGGGGCTCAGGCTACGGGCCTCTGGGCTACACTGAGTCAACCGTGTGGTGGGGCTCAGGCTACGGGCCTCTGGGCTACACTGAGTCAACCGTGTGGTGGGGCTCAGGCTACGGGTCTCTGGGCTACACTGAGTCAACAGTGTGGTGGGGCTCAGGCTACGGTGTGGGGGACTCAGGCTACGGGCCTCTGGGCTACACTGAGTCAACAGTGTGGTGGGGCTCAGGCTACGGGCCTCTGGGCTACACTGAGTCAACAGTGTGGTGGGGCTCAGGCTACGGGCCTCTGGGCTACACTGAGTCAACAGTGTGGTGGGGCTCAGGCTACAAGCCTCTGGGCTACACTGAGTCAACAGTGTGGTGGGGCTCAGGCTACGGGGGCGTCTGGGCTACACTGAGTCAACAGTGTGGTGGGGCTCAGGCTACGGGCCTCAGGCTGTGGTGGGGCTCAGGGCCTCAGTCTGTGGGGGGCTCAGGCTACGGGCCTCAGGCTACGGTGGGACTCAGGCTACGGTGTGGGGGCCTCAGGCTGTGGGGGGCTCAGGCTACGGTGTGGGGGCCTCAGGCTGTGGGGGCCTCAGGCTGTGGGGGGCTCAGGCTACGGTGTGGGGGCCTCAGGCTGTGGGGGGCTCAGGCTACGGGCCTCAGGCTGTGGGGGCCTCAGGCTCAGGCTACGGGCCTCTGGGCTACACTGAGTCAACAGTGTCTGCTCACACCGAGAGGAGAGACGTGATATGTCTTGTCTTGCTCGGTCCCTAGTACTCACTGCTTGGTGTGGTAAGGACACGTGCATGCGTGCGAGTGTGTGTGTGTGTGTGTGTGTGTGTGTGTGTGCGCGTGAGTGTGTGTATGGGTGGCAGGGTGGGTGTCTATGCTGGGGAGAGGGGGGGGGGGGATGTACTTTTGTATCATGTCAATCCACAGCATCTCTATTCTGGGTCGGGAACGTTCACCAACGATGTTGTGTAGATGGAAAAATAACCTAACCAAGTAACAGTGCAACTCACGGTCCGTTTTACTAAGTATTATACTCAGTGGAAACGTTACGGTATACAGATCCATTCATCGCTCGTGATAGATGTCGGATACTTAAGCAATATTTCACAGAGGGGGTGATTTAACGTAATTAATGCACGCCTGCTGCGATGCTGCAGGCGTGCTGATGAACTGGGCGAGTTCCGGAAGGCAGCATTAATGACGATAAAGAACACCCTCGCGTTTTTCGGAAAACAGACGCAGCTAAAAATCTGAAATCGCGTCCGGTGTACAGGGACCTTTACCCTTAAAACCCTTAAAGGTATATTCAGTGATTTGACTTAATCTAAATATCACTTATTTTTTCTTTTTTTCTGGATAATCCTCCCTACTATAGAGTGTGCTGACCATAGGAGTTCCTCCCTGTCCCCAGTGAGCCCCTGGGGTCAAAAAACCCTAGTTTCAGTTTTGGTGGCAGGTGGCAAAGCCTTCATCCAATCAGGATGAGAGGGGCCTTCCTCCAATCATGATCGAGTGGGGGCGGGCCTTGGTGCACATGCTGTTGGCCTGTTGCACTTCCCCCCACTGTAGAGCGTGCATGTGCACATTTTGTTACCAGGGCGGACTGGGTGGTTTTCCAAATCACTCAAATCACTGAATGCTCCTTTAAAAAGATTATCGCTATAAAAAAATGATAATTCTTTACTGACGGTGCAGCTCTGGGAGAACAGAGCAGCTGATTACTTTGTTTTGATAAGGTGTTCCATCGTGCTTGTTTGAACCAATCAGATTGCTTCCTCGAAACGACCTGTTATTGTATAATAAACAAATTACACTATATTTCATTCTAGGAATAAACAACGTACGTATACGTGGTCGACACACACTTCCGACTGAAACGAGACGTACTGTCGAGCGTCTCGACGTACTGTCGAGCGTCTCGACGTACCCTCCACTGTAGAGCACTCTGAGTCCAGTCAGAGGTTTCTCTGGAGTGAGACCACTTCACATTTAAATTAAAAAAGTTATGCATTTTACAAATTATTTATAAATGATGGATACATACATTCATCCATCCTGTTTTAACTTTTGCTTGTCAGTCAAGTCACTGAAATACTCTGCAGGATGCTTCATACCCTCATACAATTCTAGGGCTTGTGAGACAGTATAGATTAATTTGAAGGTATTGATGTTGTGAAAGAATAAGGTTGCGAATACAAGCGGCCGAAATGAGTTTTCTTCGACGGGTGGCTGGCATCTCCCTTAGAGATAGAGTGAGAAGTTCAGTCACACGGGAGAGACTCGGAGTAGAACCGCTGCTCCTTCGCCTGGAAAGGAGTCAGCTGAGGTGGTTCGGGCATCTGGTTAGGACTGACCTCAAAATTAAAAAAAAGTCTTCTAAATCCTCCAGTTTTCTGAAATAAATATTTTCACGATTTTTCAAAAATAGCAGACCTACAAGCTCGTAGCGCGCCACTCGGTGGCGCGCTATGAGCTTGTAGATCTTCTATTTTTCAATAGCTAAATTATAACATAATGAACACCACAAAAGGGGTTCCCGCCCAAAATACTTTTTTTCAAAAAAGTGTACAGTATTTGTTAAAATGTTGTTTTTATGTGGACACGTCCACCAGTTCATTAAGTATGCCTGGTTTGCCTGGTGATCCACCTGAACTGAAGCCGCACCCACAGCTGTAGTTGTATGATAAAGGGGGAGGGGCTGATAGTGTGATGTCACTATATTACTGTTTATTCCATTACATGGTGCATTTATATAGCGCCTTTATCCATGGCGCTTTACATAGATTGTGCATTACATTCACCCATTCACACACACATTCATACACCGATTGCGGCGGAAGCCATGCAAGGTACCAACCAGCACATCGGGAGCAATTTGGGGTTCAGTGTCTTGCCCAAGGACACTTCGACATGTAGACAGGAGGAGCCGGGATTCGAACCGCTGACCCATGGATCATTGGACGACCTGCTCTACCTCTTGAGCCACAGTCGCCCCAATTAGTTTTAGAATCATCTGCCTCAGGTCTACATGGGATAAGAAGCCCTTTGACATGTCCCTGCACGCCACTGACGGAGGTAGACCTCTTCACGTGAATTAGACCCTACACTTTGGACTCATTTTCCCCTCGTCTTGTTTACATGCTGCCTCTAAACGGTCTCGAACCATGCAGGGTGGTTCGTAGACATCGTAAAAAATGTGAGTAATGAATATGTTTTCTCCGCTGGCTTCCTATAGTGGTTATTATCAGACTCGTTTCATTGAGAAATCGCAATCTTGGGGTGAAATTAAAAAAAAGTGTTGTCTAAACATGCAGGGTTTTCTTCGAAATCCCACGAATGTTCAGGAGCAGATTTGAACACGATATTCAGTCGCTTTGATGTTTAACCCATTCAGGGCGAGCTACAGAACCCCCTTTGGTGTTTTAAGAATTATGTTATACTTAGCTATATAGATATATAGCTGCTAAATAGCAGATCTACAAGCCGACCCCCATCTGAATATATGTTGTTCCAGGGACCCCCCTTCCTCCAGAAGTCAAACCCTTGGCCCGTTTGACTGTCAAGGGTTCAGCCTCCAGGAAGAAACCCTAAATACAAAGTTAATACACCATTGCACATAAAAACGACTCCAGGGTGTCTAATGAAGTATACTGTCACCTCATAGACACATGAAAAACTGGAAAAATACAAAAATTGTGGCACTCCATCTTTGACAGTTTGGCTCAGCACCAAGATCGTAGGCTTTTATTCTGAAGGTATTGATGTTGGCCGATAGGCTATAATGATCTGGCTGCAATGTTTTCACAGACTGTTTGCGTATATATTCTTGTGTCACCATAAAAGTGAGGAAAAAACATCACATTGCAAGAGAAAACTACGTTTAAAAGGTTTAGAAAGCAAAAACATCTAAATGATGTAACGCCACCGGATAAAAAGGCCCTTTATAGCTTAGTGGTATATCCCTCTGGAAAAGGCACGAATGATGTCTCGTAAAATACAGACAAGAAAAGGAGAGAAAAAAAAACAGATTTTAAATTTACCAAGTGTCCCAGAAAGCCACCCGTTTTTATGGATAGTTATATAAAACATGTTTATGTCTCTGACATTATTGAATTGTTTACACTCGAAAATATCCTCTTGTGCAACTTTCAGACCTAATTAAACCACTGTTAACCGCCTGTTTTCACCAACATCGCACAGTGTGTTTAACCCATTTTGGCCTGAAAATGGGTTAAACACACAAAATACCTGAAATACCTATGTTTCTAGGCCTAGATCACTCAATATTTCATGTCAAGGACCCCAAAAATGATCTGTAATCGGCCTCCGAGACCCCCCCATCTGAAAATATGTTGATCCAGGCAGGGACCCTCCAGAAAGCAAAGATTTGAGTTAAAAACGTTCGTTCTGAAAAAAATATTCCAAATTTGAGGCACATTTTCACGATTTTTCAAAAATAGCAGACCTACCGAGTGGCGCGCTATGAGCTTGTAGATCTGTTATTTTTCAATAGCTAAAGTATAACATAATGATTAAAACACCAAAAGGGGTTCCCGCCCAAAATGGGTTAACCCTCGTCTGAACGGGAACCTCTTTTGGTGTTTTAAAGCATTATGTTATACTTTATAGCTTGAAAAATAGCAGATCTACAAGCTCGTAGCGCGGCACCGAGTGCCGCGCTACGAGCTTGTAGATCTGCTATTTTTTGGGGGGAAAAAAACGTGAAACTGTGGCGCAAATCTTTTCAATTATTTCAGAGTGAGTTTTTAACTTAAATCTTTGCTTCTGGTGGGGGGGGGGGGGTCCCTGGAACAACATATTTTCAGATGGGGGTCGGCGGCCAATTACATATATTTTTTGGGGGTCCTTGACATGAAATATTGAGCAACCACTGATATAGAAACATAGGTTTTATGATGAATTCATGTTCTGTTCTTTGGCTATATAGAAGTGTCTATTTGTACGTCTCTAAATGTTTTGATGAATTGAACAAGGTGGACCCTCTTGTAAACAAGTGTAATGCTTTATTGGGTCGTCCACTCACAGTTAACAAGTCTTGTATTGAGTTGTGCTTGAAATGTACTGTAATTCTGCAAACTGTGAATAAATACTTGAATCAATCAATCAAAAGGTATTTCAGGAAACTGTCAGGATTTAAAAAAATCATCTTTAAATTTCCACGTGAGCCTTAAATGTGTTAAAGGATTCAGTGATTTTGGTGATTTGGAAAACCACCCAGTCCGCCCCGGTAACAAAATGTGCACATGCACGCACTACAGTGGGGGGAAGTGCAACAGGCCAACAGCATGTGCACCAAGGCCCGCCCCCAGTCGATCATGATTGGAGGAAGGCCCCTCTCATCCTGATTGGATGAAGGCTTTGCCACCCGCCACCAAAACTGAAACTAGGGTTTTTTGACCCCAGGGGCTCACTGGGGACAGGGAGGAACTCCTTATATGGTCAGCACACTCTATAGTAGGGAGGATTATCCAGAAAAAAAGAAAAAATAAGTGATATTTGAATTAAGTCAAATCACTGAATATACCTTTAAGCCTGGTCTTTGGAGCTCATTGGAGCTCATGTTCGCTCTGAAAGAATATATTGAATGATTTGCACCACATTTTCACGATTTCTCAAAAATAGCAATAATAATAATTCTTAAAACACCAAAGGGGGTTCTGTAGCTCGCCCTGAACGAGTTAAACATCAAAGTGACTGAATATCGTGTTCAAATCTGCTCCTGGGACTTTCGTGGGATTATAAGAAAACCCTGCATGTTTAGACGAAGATTGCAATTTCTCAATTAAACGAGTCTGATAATAACCACTATAGGAAGCCAGCGGAGAAAAACATATTCATTACTCACATTTTTTACGATGTCTACGAACCACCCTGCATGGTTCGAGACCGTTTAGAGGCAGCATGTAAACAAGACGAGGGGAAAATGAGTCCAAAGTGTAGGGTCTAATTCACGTGAAGAGGTCTACCTCCGTCAGTGGCGTGCAGGGACATGTCAAAGGGCTTCTTATCCCATGTAGACCTGAGGCCGATGATTCTAAAACTAATTGCTTCTACTAGTTTTCTGAAAATCCTGTCTCTATGTCAAGGACCCCCAGAATTACCTGTATTTGGCCATGGACCCCCATATCTGAAAATAATTTAAGTTCCCCCCAGAAGCAAAGATTTGAGTTAAAAACGTTATATAGATATATATATATAGAATATATATTCAAAGATTTGCACGTGCACATTTTCACGATTTAAAAAAAGAATAGCAGATCTACAAGAGTGCCGCGCTACGAGCTTGTAGATCTGCTATTTTTCAATAGCTAAAGTATAACATAATGCTTTAAAACACCAAAAGGGGTTCCTGTCTAGAATGGGTTATGTAAGAGAGGAGTATTCATAATAACTACGGCATGTTACAGTACAGTATATGTGTATGAAAAGGAAACAGAACTGGGAGCATTATTATTATTTCAGTAACAAAATGCACCGGCTCAGTGACATTAATTTTACCACAGGGTAAGGACAGATTCATACTCCTATTTTACCACAGGGTAAGGACCGATTCATACTCCTATTTTACCACAGGGTTAGGACCGATTCATACTCCTATTTTACCACAGGGTAAGGACCGATTCATACTCCTATTTTACCACAGGGTAAGGACCGATTCATACTTCCTATTTTACCACAGGGTAAGGACCGATTCATACTCCTATTTTACCACAGGGTAAGGACCGATTCATACTCCTATTTTACCACAGGGTAAGGACCGATTCATACTCCTATTTTACCACAGGGTAAGGACCGATTCATACTCCTATTTTACCACAGGGTAAGGACCGATTCATACTCCTATTTTACCACAGGGTAAGGACCGATTCATACTCCTATTTTACTGCTGTAGTGCCGAAATTATTTCGGCTCGTCACAAATTTTCAGTAGCACCGAAGAGCCGACTTTAGGACGGTACCCGCCCCCCCGAAACTCAAATGACGTCACATTGTAGGCTCTACAGAGCCAAATGACGTCACATTGTAGGCTCTACAGAGCCAAATGACGTCACATTGTAGGCTCTACAGAGCCCAATGACGTCACATTGTAGGCTCTACAGAGCCAAATGACGTCACATTGTAGGCTCTACAGAGCCAAATGACGTCACATTGTAGGCTCTACAGAGCCAAATGACGTCACATTGTAGGCTCTACAGAGCCAAATGACGTCACATTGTAGGCTTTACAGAGCCAAATGACGTCACATTGTAGGCTCTACAGAGCCCAATGACGTCACATTGTAGGCTCTACAGAGCCAAATGACGTCACATTGTAGGCTCTACAGAGCCAAATGACGTCACATTGTAGGCTCTACAGAGCCAAATGACGTCACATTGTAGGCTCTACAGAGCCAAATGACGTCACATTGTAGGCTCTACAGAGCCAAATGACGTCACATTGTAGGCTCTACAGAGCCAAATGACGTCACATTGTAGGCTCTACAGAGCCCAATGACGTCACATTGTAGGCTCTACAGAGCCAAATGACGTCACATTGTAGGCTCTACAGAGCCAAATGACGTCACATTGTAGGCTCTACAGAGCCAAATGACGTCACATTGTAGGCTCTACAGAGCCAAATGACGTCACATTGTAGGCTCTACAGAGCCCAACCCACTTTTATTCGGCTCTAAAATAGGAGTATGAATCGGCCCTAAGTAGGCATGTAACGATATATCGTATATCGATATATATCGATATTAATCCTGACGATATGAATCGATTCGAATCGATTCATTGAAATAAGAAAATCGATTTTTCCTTTTGGAGAGAAATGATAGTCACTTTCAGTAGTAGAGCACTGTAGAGGGGAGCTGTGTGTGTCTGTGACTGTAGAGGGGAGCTGTGTGTGTCTGTGACTGTAGAGGGGAGCTGTGTGTGTCTGTGACTGTAGAGGGGAGCTGTGTGTCTGTGACTGTAGAGGGGAGCTGTGTGTGTCTGTGACTGTAGAGGGGAGCTGTGTGTGTCTGTGACTGTAGAGGGGAGCTGTGTGTGTCTGTGACTGTAGAGGGGAGCTGTGTGTCTGTGACTGTAGAGGGGAGCTGTGTGTGTCTGTGACTGTAGAGGGGAGCTGTGTGTGTCTGTGACTGTAGAGGGGAGCTGTGTGTGTCTGTGACTGTAGAGGGGAGCTGTGTGTGTCTGTGACTGTAGAGGGGAGCTGTGTGTGTCTGTGACTGTAGAGGGGAGCTGTGTGTGTCTGTGACTGTGCCCAGGTGATGATGGTCGTTGATACTCATCAAGGAAGGCAATTATGTTTCTGCACTGTCAAAAGTAATGCTACTTCTTTTGCAAAGTAGTTAAATAAAACATCTCAGGGGGGAAGATAAATTATATAAAATTGAAAAAATGGAGGGATGGAGGGATGGATGGTGGGAGGGAGGGATGGAGGGAGGTAGGGAAGCACATATAACTTGCAGCTCACATTTGCAAAGATCATCAAATCCAAATGCGGAGCGACGTTGATAAATAATGATTTACGGAAGCAGGGGTGTGTGTGTGTGTGTGTGTGTTTGACTGTTTGTGATGGCAAACAAGGCCTTATTTTATGAAGCCTATCATTTTAACCTAGCATTTCCTGTTCGCCACAGGATGTGGTCATATATACCATTACGTCGCCTTGCCTCTGCTTTACCAAAATGGTCTCTCCGGAAGTAACGTTTTAACTCTCTATTTGCCTCTGCTCAAACTGTGGGATTCCAATATAACAGAGCACAGTAGAAATAGAAAGGCTAGGAGGGGTTAGATAATGAAGGGTGTGCTGCTTGCGGAGAGCCGCGGGGAAACACATGTGGGTTGGATTGACATGATTGCATGTAGCATGTTTTTGTTTTTTACACCGTTATTAGCAGTTATAGTTGATCACAAAGTCGTACGATTTGTCACGGCTACTGTTTTGACAGTGGCGTTGTCCGACAATACAAACCCTATAACACTAAATCTTACCCTAACCTCAGTCTACTCTTAACCGGCCATCAGTTGACAACGTGCGTCGTCGCTGGTAGCCAAGATCAACCGTACAGAATGCAGCCTACGGAGATGATCTACTGGTAGGTCAGTAGATGCGTCTACTGAGAGCATTGATTCAATGCACTGATTAAACGTGATTTTGTCCCTTTCAATGCATTGATGGCATTTGAAACGGGTGCAGTACTTGGTTTAGACAGTACTTGGTTTAGACTAGTCATTGGTTAGACCAGTCATTAGTCCTACAACTACAACCTATCTCAAACCCGTCTATTTTAAAGAATTGCCGATCTACAAGCTCACAACTCATTGAAATATGACGCACAGTGAGTGTGAAGATCGTAAATATTTACTATTGTTTTGATATTGGGGGGGGGGGGGGGGGGGGATTGTAGATCGACTGTTTGTCAGTAATAAAATTCAAATGACATACTGGACATGAGGCAGACTTGCAGGTGATAAAGTCAAGTTTGAATGTGTTCCAGGCCTGGTAACAAAGGTGAAAACAACTGAAGGAAAAAACAACTCAAACAAAACAGAGAGGTACTGGAGTCAGCAGCCTACTCTCCACTGAACCATTTCCTGACTCCTGACCCTGGCTAAGCAGTCAGCAAATCACAATGCATTATCAGTACACCCAAGACGCTCCCCATAATGCAATCAATCAGAGCTCTCTTCAGGCTTCCCAATTACAGCATCTGCATAGATAAACACAGGTATGTTAGATTCACATGTCTCAGCAGAATGTGCACCTTCTGTGGGACTGAGAATCCAAATGTCACAACATACAATACAGCATAAATACAATGAATGTGTGTTGTTGCTTGAACAGCATAAATTACTTTGACAGAGGCTGCTCTGTCACAATGCGATGCACCCCAGAGTGGGGAGGCCAGGGCCATGCACCCCAGAGTGGGGAGGCCAGGGTCATGCACCCCAGAGTGGGGAGGCCAGGGCCATGCACCCCAGAGTGGGGAGGCCAGGGCCATGCACCCCAGAGTGGGGAGGCCAGGGCCATGCACCCCAGAGTGGGGAGGCCAGGGCCATGCACCCCAGAGTGGGGAGGCCAGGGCCATGCACCCCAGAGTGGGGAGGCCAGGGCCATGCACCCCAGAGTGGGGAGGCCAGGGCCATGCACCCCAGAGTGGGGAGGCCAGGGCCATGCACCCCAGAGTGGGGAGGCCAGGGCCATGCACCCCAGAGTGGGGAGGCCAGGACCATGCACCCCAGAGTGGGGAGGCCAGGGCCATGCACCCCAGAGTGGGGAGGCCAGGGCCATGCACCCCAGAGTGGGGAGGCCAGGACCATGCACCCCAGAGTGGGGAGGCCAGGGCCATGCACCCCAGAGTGGGGAGGCCAGGGCCATGCACCCCAGAGTGGGGAGGCCAGGGCCATGCACCCCAGAGTGGGGAGGCCAGGACCAAAGTGCCTAAAGCATTATATCCACAGTCACTAACAGCGCTAACAACGAGAGCGTGTTTTTACAGTGCATAATGGAGTCCGTAGGAGTGGACGACTCCCCTATAAATGTCACCAATACGTCCCCCGGCCTCCCCCTCAACGCTGCCTCAGATATTTATAGCAGAGCTCGGTTAACAATCATCACATAAAGAACTGTCTGTGTCAACATGTGTCTGTCTGCCTTTAACACCACATGTGTCACCAGGGGTGGAAACTAACTAAGTACGACTGTACTTAAATACATGGAAATGTCAGTACTTTGTCCTGCCATTTATTACATTTTTGGATGTGTTACCTTTTTGGAATTTTTTTAAATTCCTATTTTTTGATGTATACTGGATTTGGGTTTGGCACTCCACTGAAAACCGTTGCTGATGCGCAACCTCTTTTTCTCATTTATATATTAAGTCAAACACTTGAGTACTTTTTGACCTGACCTTACATGCCCTGTGACTCGACGGAGCCATCCTACGTCAGCAGCAGCCTGTGTGTGTGTGTGTGTGTGTGTGTGTGTGTGTGTGTGTGTGTGTGTGCGTGCGTGCGTGCGTGCGTCCGTGCGTGCGTTGGGAGCCTTGGCTCCGTGCTCTATTAAGGGGAAGCCAGTCTCATGTTATTGGGCAACCAGTGACGCAGGCCCTCATGTCGTCGCGTGGATTTCCACTGCTATTTTCAGGCTCGAATTATAAGAAGGGCCTGTTTTCAGTTTGCCGAGAAACCACAACAATATCCTATTAAGTGTTGTTAAAGTGACTGAACGATGTTTACTCAAAGCCACGGACAGGCCTGCCCGTGGGTTCGACCGAGGTGCCGAGATCCTGCATCTCTTCAACAAAATGTCTTCAAAATCCTCACAGTTTTCTGAAAAACCTCATGTTTCTATGTCAGTCGTTCTCAAAACATTTTCATGTCAAGGACCCCCGAAATGATATGTAATTGGCCGCCGACCCCCCCATCTGAAAATATGTTGTTCCAGTGAGCCCCCAGAAGATTCAGTAATTGGGATAACAACTGAAGTGTCAATGAGTTCATCTTCAAACTAAGTCTGTCTCCACCACCGTAGTCAATCCTTTATATATGCAAACAAAAAAAAGACAAAGCATTTTTAATGAGTCTCTCCTCCGCTAACTCAGTCCCCCCCCCCATCCCCCCTCCCCCCCACCCCCGTCGTGGTTTTCCTCTGAAGTGTAATCACAGCCTGAGTGACGCTTCCTGCTTCCCGAGCATGTTGACTGCAGGGTGACTGCGATGGCCTAATGTCTGAGGAGACCATATCTCTGCATGCCCGCCGCCGCCCGCGTCTGAGGTTTAAGAGATGTCGCGTTTAAGATTAGAGCTACTGGGAAGAAAGTGGTTGTGGTTGAAAATAAGCTCCTACAAATAGGAATATTCTACAGTTCTACACAGTAGGTGTAATAGGAATATTCTATAGTTATATAGAGTAGGTGTAATAGGAATATTCTACAGTTATATACAGTAGGTGTAATAGGAATATTCTACAGTTATATAGAGTAGGTGTAATAGGAATATTCTATAGTTATATAGAGTAGGTGTAATAGGAATATTCTACAGTTATATACAGTAGGTGTAATAGGAATATTCTACAGTTATATACAGTAGGTGTAATAGGAATATTCTACAGTTATATAGAGTAGGTGTAATAGGAATATTCTACAGTTATATAGAGTAGGTGTAATAGGAATATTCTACAGTTATATAGAGTAGGTGTAATAGGAATATTCTACAGTTCTATACAGTAGGTGTAATAGGAATATTCTACAGTTATATACAGTAGGTGTAATAGGAATATTCTACAGTTATATAGAGTAGGTGTAATAGGAATATTCTATAGTTCTATACAGTAGGTGTAATAGGAATATTCTACAGTTATATACAGTAGGTGTAATAGGAATATTCTATAGTTATATAGAGTAGGTGTAATAGGAATATTCTACAGTTATATAGAGTAGGTGTAATAGGAATATTCTATAGTTATATAGAGTAGGTGTAATAGGAATATTCTACAGTTATATACAGTAGGTGTAATAGGAATATTCTATAGTTATATAGAGTAGGTGTAATAGGAATATTCTATAGTTATATACAGTAGGTGTAATAGGAATATTCTACAGTTATATAGAGTAGGTGTAATAGGAATATTCTACAGTTATATAGAGTAGGTGTAATAGGAATATTCTACAGTTATATACAGTAGGTGTAATAGGAATATTCTACAGTTATATAGAGTAGGTGTAATAGGAATATTCTACAGTTATATAGAGTAGGTGTAATAGGAATATTCTACAGTTATATAGAGTAGGTGTAATAGGAATATTCTACAGTTATATACAGTAGGTGTAATAGGAATATTCTACAGTTATATACAGTAGGTGTAATAGGAATATTCTACAGTTATATAGAGTAGGTGTAATAGGAATATTCTACAGTTATATAGAGTAGGTGTAATAGGAATATTCTACAGTTATATAGAGTAGGTGTAATAGGAATATTCTACAGTTATATAGAGTAGGTGTAATAGGAATATTCTACAGTTATATAGAGTAGGTGTAATAGGAATATTCTACAGTTATATAGAGTAGGTGTAATAGGAATATTCTACAGTTATATACAGTAGGTGTAATAGGAATATTCTACAGTTATATACAGTAGGTGTAATAGGAATATTCTATAGTTATATACAGTAGGTGTAATAGGAATATTCTACAGTTATATAGAGTAGGTGTAATAGGAATATTCTACAGTTATATAGAGTAGGTGTAATAGGAATATTCTACAGTTATATAGAGTAGGTGTAATAGGAATATTCTACAGTTATATAGAGTAGGTGTAATAGGAATATTCTACAGTTATATACAGTAGGTGTAATAGGAATATTCTATAGTTATATAGAGTAGGTGTAATAGGAATATTCTATAGTTATATAGAGTAGGTGTAATAGGAATATTCTACAGTTATATACAGTAGGTGTAATAGGAATATTCTACAGTTATATACAGTAGGTGTAATAGGAATATTCTACAGTTATATACAGTAGGTGTAATAGGAATATTCTACAGTTATATACAGTAGGTGTAATAGGAATATTCTATAGTTATATACAGTAGGTGTAATAGGAATATTCTATAGTTATATACAGTAGGTGTAATAGGAATATTCTACAGTTATATACAGTAGGTGTAATAGGAATATTCTATAGTTCTATACAGTAGGTGTAATATAGTGATGTGAATACAGTATACAGATAGTGATCTAACCGGAGGGCTTGTCTAATTATGGTCGTGTTTATCTCGGTTATCATTTTTAAATGAATTCAGGTTTCTATAGAATACCCAGATTAGTTATTTATGGCCAAGGATGTCTAGTGATGTTACAAAACGGGACTCTGCAAGTGGGTACATTTAGGGGCAGCCGGAGCCCCTGGTTGTTCCAGGTAGGATCCCAGGCCAGACCAGGCCAGGCCAGGCCAGGCCAGGCCAGGCCAGGCCAGGCCAGGCCTGCAATGTGTCAATGTGTGTCCCTCTTAACACTTGAAATTGCTGAGCACAGTAGAATCCTAGTTGTTATTGCGAATTTGCGACCGCAGTTAACTATGGAATCTAGCATTTCCCGTCAGTGTGTGTGTGTTGGTTGGTTGGTTGGTTGGTTGGTTGGTTGGTTGGTTGGTTGGTTGCCGACTGGTTGTGCTGTCGCCTCACAGCTAGAAGGTCCTGGGTTCGATTCCCGCTGCGGGCGCTGTGGGGGGCGTGCTCTGTCCTGCGTGCGTGCGTGTGTGCGTGCGTGCGTGTGAATGTGCGCACATCCTCTAGCTAGGCCTCCAGACTCCAGACCTGTCTCACATGCCACTGTGAGCGCCACGGGACCAACAAGTATTTACCACCCCAGTGCCCAGCTGGCATCCCGGTGCCCAGCTGGCATCCCGGTGCCCAGCTGGCATCCCGGTGCCCAGCTGGCATCCCGGTGCCCAGCTGGCATCCCGGTGCCCAGCTGGCATCCCGGTGCCCAGCTGGCATCCCGGTGCCCAGCTGGCATCTGCTAAAAGGACACTCGTCCATCTAGATCACTGCTTTTCAACCCTTTTCATATCAAGGTCCATGGTTCGCATCTGAGCCACGCGGACCACCATCTGAGCCACGCGGACCACCATCTGAGCCACGCGGACCACCATC
The DNA here is from genome assembly GCF_951216825.1 of Electrona antarctica. Classification (NCBI taxonomy): domain Eukaryota; kingdom Metazoa; phylum Chordata; class Actinopteri; order Myctophiformes; family Myctophidae; genus Electrona; species Electrona antarctica. The sequence goes on along the minus strand of NC_136809.1, from coordinate 3,837,876 downwards.
TGAGCCACGCGGACCACCATCTGAGCCACGCGGACCACCATCTGAGCCACGCGGACCACCATCTGAGCCACGCGGACCACCATCTGAGCCACGCGGACCACCATCTGAGCCACGCGGACCACCATCTGAGCCACGCGGACCACCATCTGAGCCACGCGGACCACCATCTGAGCCACGCGGACCACCATCTGAGCCACGCGGACCACCATCTGAGCCACGCGGACCACCATCTGAGCCACGCGGACCACCATCTGAGCCACGCGGACCACCATTTGAGCCACGCGGACCACCATCTGAGCCACGCGGACCACCATCTGAGCCACGCGGACCACCATTTGATTTGACCTTTAGCCTCTGACTCAGACCCAAAACTTGGGTTGTGTTTTGCAAGGGCCCAGGTGAAAGGAGTTGGCCTCATTAGGCCCACTGGCAGAGCCTGGCCCAGGTGAAAGGAGTTGGCCTCATTAGGCCCACTGGCAGAGCCTGGCCCAGGTGAAAGGAGTTGGCCTCATTAGGCCCAGCTGGCAGAGCCTGGCCCAGGTGAAAGGAGTTGGCCTCATTAGGCCCACTGGCAGAGCCTGGCCCAGGTGAAAGGAGTTGGCCTCATTAGGCCCACTGGCAGAGCCTGGCCCAGGTGAAAGGAGTTGGCCTCATTAGGCCCACTGGCAGAGCCTGGCCCAGGTGAAAGGAGTTAGCCTCATTAGGCCCACTGGCAGAGCCTGGCCCAGGTGAAAGGAGTTGGCCTCATTAGGCCCACTGGCAGAGCCTGGCCCAGGTGAAAGGAGTTGGCCTCATTAGGCCCACTGGCAGAGCCTGACCAGGTGAAATGAGTTGGCCTCATTAGGCCCACTGGCAGAGCCTGGCCCAGGTGAAAGGAGTTGGCCTCATTAGGCCCACTGGCAGAGCCTGGCCCAGGTGAAAGGAGTTGGCCTCATTAGGCCCACTGGCAGAGCCTGGCCCAGGTGAAAGGAGTTGGCCTCATTAGGCCCACTGGCAGAGCCTGGCCCAGGTGAAAGGAGTTGGCCTCATTAGGCCCACTGGCAGAGCCTGGCCCAGGTGAAAGGAGTTGGCCTCATTAGGCCCACTGGCAGAGCCTGGTCCAGGTGAAAGGAGTTGGCCTCATTAGGCCCACTGGCAGAGCCTGGCCCAGGTGAAAGGAGTTGGCCTCATTAGGCCCACTGGCAGAGCCTGGCCCAGGTGATAGGAGTTGGCCTCATTAGGCCCACTGGCAGAGCCTGGCCCAGGTGAAAGGAGTTGGCCTCATTAGGCCCACTGGCAGAGCCTGGCCCAGGTGAAAGGAGTTAGCCTCATTAGGCCCACTGGCAGAGCCTGGCCCAGGTGAAAGGAGTTGGCCTCATTAGGCCCACTGGCAGAGCCTGGCCCAGGTGAAAGGAGTTAGCCTCATTAGGCCCACTGGCAGAGCCTGGCCCAGGTGAAAGGAGTTAGCCTCATTAGGCCCACTGGCAGAGCCTGGCCCAGGTGAAAGGAGTTGGCCTCATTAGGCCCACTGGCAGAGCCTGACCAGAGCCTTTTGTGGTGGTTCTGGAGAACCGTGGGTCCGACCGACTCTATACCAGACACTGCACTCCCTGTGAACGCGTGTGTGGAATGTGAAGTCGGTGGGTCAAATGGTTCTCGAGTTACGTGCATTACAACCGTACACACACGTACGTGGCGCATTTTATAGTAGATGTTAGGTTCTTAGATTACTTATGATATTTCCATGTATTTGATTTGATGTGTTGTGTTGTTCTTGCTTGCTTACTGTAAATCGCTCTGGATTACAAGAGCGTCTGCTAAATGTCTATATAAATGCTAAATCGGAAGATGGAGGGGAAGGAGCGTATAGCGGGAGGATGGGTGGAGGAGGAGGGAGTGCGTAGCGGAAAGACAGTCAGAACCCAGTCATAATTGTTTGCGTAGGCTGACGCATCTGGATTTACAGCCTGCCTGCTGCCTGCGCTTAGCTGGAACCCCGCCACAGCATTTAAGACCGCTCATTTGTGAAGAGAGAGAAAAGATATTTTGTTCGCTAGCTGCTTGCTTAATCTGTCTCGGCCCCCTCCCTCCCTCCCTCCCTCCCTCTGCTCTGCTGTTGCTAAATTTGTACACCCCCCCCCCCCCCCCCCCTCTATACCCAGCGTTAAGGGCCCCAAAATGACAACATTATTTTGACTAGACTGTTTTTCTCCCTCCCTGCAGCCGGCCTGCGTGGGACGGAGGCCAGGGGGGGGAAGTGGAGGTGACCCGGACTGGTTAACCACCGTTTAGACCGCGGGGTATTGACGCTGAGGCACTGAACTGACTGCCCGCCCCCACACAGCCCCCCCCCCCCCCGCCTCCCCCTCCCCCGCTCCACGCCCGCCCGCCTGCCTGCCTTCCATGCAGCTCCACATTACTACTAGGCTGTACTATTATACACGCCACCTCCACCTCCATGCTGTCGCAGAGCAGCGGAGCTCTTCTGGGTCGTTGTTTTTTGTATTTCTTTTATGGGCCAGACAGTCATTATAATGTGTGTGTGCTTGTATATGTACACTATATTATACCCACCGTGAGGATATAGCGGCAGTTGGCAAATACTCACTTGTTGTTGTCTGTGCACGTTGCGTCAGGGGGAGCGTGTGCACGTTGCGTCAGGGGGAGCGTGTGCACGTTGCGTCAGGGGGTGCGTGCGTGCGTGCGTGCGTGCGTGCGTGCGTGCGTGCGTGCGTGCGTGCGTATGAGCTGCAGGCCTGCAACTTACCCCTGCCAGTGGTGGGAAAAAGTACTCAAATGTTTTACTTAAGTAAAAGTATCAATACTGTAAGTAAATGTCCGGGAATTCAAAATGTACTTGAGTGAAAATACAAAGGTATTGGCATCAAAATGTACTTAAGGTATCAAATGTAATTAAGTACTCATTATGCAAGATGTCCCATTTCAAGTTATCAAATGTAATTAAGTACTCATTATGCAGAATGTCCCATTTCAAGTTATCAAATGTAATTAAGTACTCATTATGCAAGATGTCCCATTTCAAGTTATCAAATGTAATTAAGTACTCATTATGCAGAATGTCCCATTTCAAGTTATCAAATGTAATTAAGTACTCATTATGCAAGATGTCCCATTTCAAGTTATCAAATGTATGCAAATCTTTTGAAAATTGCAGATCTACAAGCTCACAATGTGCACCGTGAGCTTGCATATATTGGCTATTTTCAAATGGCCCGAAATGTATATAGAGCTGTATATAAAGTGGTTAATGTGTGTTACTGTTTTATAATAATAATCAAAATCAAAATCAAAAAGTAACTAAAGTAATTAGGTTTCACATAAATGTGGTGGAAAAAAATTGCAATGTTTGGATCATTGGAGATGTAGTGGAATTAGAAGTAAAAGTATCGGATCATTGGAGAAGTAGTGGAATTAGAAGTAAAAGTATCAGAGATTGTAAATACAAATACCTCAAAATTGTACTTAAGTAAGTAAGTAAAAGTATAAGTAAGTAAATGTGCCTGCGATGGTTACTTGTTTCCACCGCTGCCTCCCCCCTGCCCTTTAGCCCAGCGGTTCTGTCTGAGACTAATCTGCTATAAATGTGTGGTTAAGAGGCCAGCTCTGCACACCATACGGTATGCACTGGCCAGGACGTTTACCTCTAGGAGAAGAAACAAACCCTAATCACTCTGTCTCTCTCTCTCTCTCTCTCTCTCTCTGTTTGTCTGTCTCTCTCTCTCTCTCTCTCTCTGTGTGTCTGTCTCTCTCTCTCTCTCTCTGTCTCTCTCTCTCTCTCTCTCTCTCTCTCTCTCCCTCCCTCCAATCAAACGTCTGCGATGGGGAGAGACCTGTGGCATTCATAACAATGACCACCACCCTTTTTATAGATGGCGTTTATGCAAACAGACAGACGGCGTACAGGCTACACCATTCTCTCGCCTGTGGGAGACAATTAACACGAGGAGCACAATGTAAACTGGGCGAGAGAGAGTCAGAGACCACAATGCATTGCATAATATACAGTGTATAGGGCCCCCTTTTTAGAGGACAAACATGTTCACACAGAAGCCACTCAAAATGTCTTCCGTTCCATGGCTGCTCTAAATGTCTTCCGTTCCATGGCTGCTCTAAATGTCTTCCGTTCCATGGCTGCTCTAAATGTCTTCCGTTCCATGGCTGCTCTAAATGTCTTCCGTTCCATGGCTGCTCTAAATGTCTTCCGTTCCATGGCTGCTCTAAATGTCTTCCGTTCCATGGCTGCTCTAAATGTCTTCCGTTCCATGGCTGCTCTAAATGTCTTCCGTTCCATGGCTGCTCTAAATGTCTTCCGTTCCATGGCTGCTCTAAATGTCTTCCGTTCCATGGCTGCTCTAAATGTCTTCCGTTCCATGGCTGCTCAAAATGTGCTCAAAATGTCTTCCGTTCCATGGCTGCTCTAAATGTGTTCACTATGCACAAAGATTCTTTATACGGGAGAATAAACTGAAGAGGGAATCTTGAAAAAAAAACAAGAAAGTGGCCCTTTTGAAAATTGCAGATCTACAAGCACACGATGCATCGAATTGCGACGTGTTGTGAGCTTGTAGATGTGCTATTTTCAAATGGCCGAAAGTAGGGATGTCCCGATCACGTTTTTCTTACTCCCGATCCGATTACGATCATTTGAGTTTGAGTATCTGCCGATACCTTAGTTACTCTCCACCACTGTTTTACATCTTGTCTAGTGTTGATTAGTGAACACAAACGGCGTCGGCCACAGAGATTTAAAGGTTCCTGGATGAATGGCTCTCCGTCCTCCCTGTCCTTACAGCCTAATTCCTGGTGTGTGTGGGACAGGACCATGGATCACTGTTGGATCTGTCCTTACAGCCTAATTCCTAGTGTGTGTGGGACAGGACCATGGATCATTGTTGGATCTGTCCTTACAGCCTAATTCCTGGTGTGTGTGGGACAGGACCATGGATCACTGTTGGATCTGTCCTTACAGCCTAATTCCTGGTGTGTGTGGGACAGGACCATGGATCATTGTTGGATCTGTCCTTACAGCCTAATTCCTGGTGTGTGTGGGACAGGACCATGGATCATTGTTGGATCTGTCCTTACAGCCTAATTCCTAGTGTGTGTGGGACAGGACCATGGATCATTGTTGGATCTGTCCTTACAGCCTAATTCCTGGTGTGTGTGGGACAGGACCATGGATCATTGTTGGATCTGTCCTTACAGCCTAATTCCTGGTGTGTGGGACAGGACCATGGATCACTGTTGGATCTGTCCTTACAGCCTAATTCCTGGTGTGTGTGGGACAGGACCATGGATCACTGTTGGATCTGTCCTTACAGCCTAATTCCTAGTGTGTGTGGGACAGGACCATGGATCATTGTTGGATCTGTCCTTACAGCCTAATTCCTAGTGTGTGTGGGACAGGACCATGGATCATTGTTGGATCTGTCCTTACAGCCTAATTCCTGGTGTGTGTGGGACAGGACCATGGATCACTGTTGGATCTGTCCTTACAGCCTAATTCCTGGTGTGTGTGGGACAGGACCATGGATCACTGTTGGATCTGTCCTTACAGCCTAATTCCTGGTGTGTGTGGGACAGGACCATGGATCACTGTTGGATCTGTCCTTACAGCCTAATTCATAGTGTGTGGGACAGGCCATGGATCACTGTTGGATCTACCCATTTTGACCTGAGATCAGATTCTAAAAATGTCTTCTACATCCTGACAGTTTTCTGAAAAAGCTATGTTTCTATGTCAGTCGTTCTTCGATTAAAAAAAAATAGCAGACCTACAAGCTCGTAGCGTGCCACTCGGTGTATTTGTATTTAGTTCATAAAGTTAACATAAGTATAACGAAATGCATTTGAAACTAAATAAAAAGGTTACTTTTCAGGATTCCAATTCAAAAATTGCAAAAAAAGAAAATTCTGGATTTCAATTAATATATAGCAAAAATAGCCGATCTACAAGCTCAAAACGCGTTGCAGTGCGACACGCTTTGAGCTTGTAGATCGGCTATTTTTGCTACGACAGAAATATGCAATGTGGCCCTCTGGAGTGAGTGTGTGGAAATATAGTGGACCTCTGGAGTGAGTGTGGAACTATATTGGACCTCTGGAGTGAGTGTGGAACTATATTGGACCTCTGGAGTGAGTGTGGAACTATATTGGACCTCTGGAGTGAGTGTGGAACTATATAGTGGCCCTCTGGAGTGAGTTTGGAACTATAGTGTCCCTCTGGAGTGAGCGTGGAACTATATAGTGGCCCTCTGGAGTGAGTGTGGAACTATAGTGTCCCTCTGGAGTGAGTGTGGAACTATAGTGGCCCTCTGGAGTGAGTGTGGAACTATATAGTGGCCCTCTGGAGTGAGTGTGGAACTATAGTGGCCCTCTGGAGTGAATGTGGAAATAATAGTGGCCCTCTGGAGTGAGTGTGGAACTATAGTGGCCCTCTGGAGTGAGTGTGGAACTATATAGTGGCCCTCTGGTGTGAGTGTGGAACTATAGTGGCCCTCTGGAGTGAGTGTGGAACTATAGTGGCCCTCTGGAGTGAGTGTGGAACTACAGGGGCCCTCTGGAGTGAGTGTGGAACTATAGTGGCCCTCTGGAGTGAGTGTGGAACTATAGTGGCCCTCTGGAGTGAGTGTGGAAATAATAGTGGCCCTCTGGAGTGAGTGTGGAACTATATTGGACCTCTGGAGTGAGTGTGGAACTATATAGTGGCCCTCTGGAGTGAGTTTGGAACTATAGTGTCCCTCTGGAGTGAGCGTGGAACTATATAGTGGCCCTCTGGAGTGAGTGTGGAACTATAGTGTCCCTCTGGAGTGAGTGTGGAACTATAGTGGCCCTCTGGAGTGAGTGTGGAACTATATAGTGGCCCTCTGGAGTGAGTGTGGAACTATAGTGGCCCTCTGGAGTGAATGTGGAAATAATAGTGGCCCTCTGGAGTGAGTGTGGAACTATAGTGGCCCTCTGGAGTGAGTGTGGAACTATATAGTGGCCCTCTGGTGTGAGTGTGGAACTATAGTGGCCCTCTGGAGTGAGTGTGGAACTATAGTGGCCCTCTGGAGTGAGTGTGGAACTACAGGGGCCCTCTGGAGTGAGTGTGGAACTATAGTGGCCCTCTGGAGTGAGTGTGGAACTATAGTGGCCCTCTGGAGTGAGTGTGGAAATAATAGTGGCCCTCTGGAGTGAGTGTGGAACTATAGCGGCCCTCTGGTGTGAGTGTGGAACTATAGTGGCCCTCTGGAGTGAGTGTGGAACTATAGTGGCCCTCTGGTGTGAGTGTGGAACTATAGTGGCCCTCTGGAGTGAGTGTGGAACTATAGCGGCCCTCTGGAGTGAGTGTGGAACTATAGTGGCCCTCTGGAGTGAGTGTGGAACTATAGTGGCCCTCTGGAGTGAGTGTGGAACTATAGCGGCCCTCTGGAGTGAGTGTGGAACTATAGTGGCCCTCTGGAGTGAGTGTGGAAATAATAGTGGCCCTCTGGAGTGAGTGTGGAACTATAGTGGCCCTCTGGAGTGAGTGTGGAACTATAGTGGCCCTCTGGAGTGAGTGTGGAAATATAGTGGCCCTCTGGAGTGAGTGTGGAACTATAGTGGCCCTCTGGAGTGAGTGTGTAACTATAGTGGCCCTCTGGAGTGAGTGTGGAACTATAGTGGCCCTCTGGAGTGAGTGTGTAACTATAGTGGCCCTCTGGAGTGAGTGTGGAACTATAGTGGCCCTCTGGAGTGAGTGTGGAAATAATAGTGGCCCTCTGGAGTGAGTGTGGAAATATAGTGGCCCTCTCCATCGTCAAAGTTGCTCACCCCTGGCCTAACATGTGCTCTCTCTCTCTCTCTCTCTCTCTCTCTCTCTCTCTCTCTCTCTCTCTCTCTCTCTCTCTCTCTCTCTCTCTCTCTCTCTCCCTCCCCATCGATGTGGGACAACGGACGAAGTGTAAACAGCTGGACTGTGTTACGGTCCTCTGACTGACCCCGCCATCACCCCCATCACCCCCATCACCCCCCCACAGACAGACAGCTCTGGTTGTTGCTGTGGTGCATGGTGGCTCTCTCTTATTGCCACATTGGGGGGGGGGGGGGGGGGGTGTTTGAGAACATTTTGCACAAGTATACGACCGCTCCTGCACTCAGCGCTGTGGGACAGACAGACACACAGAACACAGCGTTTAAGTTGTTATACCACAGAAGCCTTCTTGTTTTGGGTGCTGGCTTGTTATAAGAGGCTGGGTGTTGTTTGGGGCCCCGGCCTGTTGAGCGGCTGGGTGTTTGCGGATGAGCTTCTGAAAGGACATAATTTTGTCTGTACAGTGTGGCAGATGAAGATGTTTGTCTGTACAGTGTGGCAGATGAAGATGTTTGTCTGTACAGTATGGCAGATGAAGATGTTTGTCTGTACAGTGTGGCAGATGAAGATGTTTGTCTGTACAGTGTGGCTGATGAAGATGTTTGTCTGTACAGTGTGGCAGATGAAGATGTTTGTCTGTACAGTATGGCAGATGAAGATGTTTGTCTGTACAGTGTGGCAGATGAAGATGTTTGTCTGTACAGTGTGGCTGATGAAGATGTTTGTCTGTACAGTGTGGCAGATGAAGATGTTTGTCTGTACAGTGTGGCTGATGAAGATGTTTGTCTGTACAGTATGGCAGATGAAGATGTTTGTCTGTACAGTGTGGCAGATGAAGATGTTTGTCTGTACAGTGTGGCTGATGAAGATGTTTGTCTGTACAGTGTGGCAGATGAAGATGTTTGTCTGTACAGTATGGCAGATGAAGATGTTTGTCTGTACAGTGTGGCAGATGAAGATGTTTGTCTGTACAGTGTGGCTGATGAAGATGTTTGTCTGTACAGTATGGCAGATGAAGATGTTTGTCTGTACAGTGTGGCAGATGAAGATGTTTGTCTGTACAGTGTGGCTGATGAAGATGTTTGTCTGTACAGTGTGGCAGATGAAGATGTTTGTCTGTACAGTATGGCAGATGAAGATGTTTGTCTGTACAGTATGGCAGATGAAGATGTTTGTCTGTACAGTATGGCAGATGAAGATGTTTGTCTGTACAGTGTGGCAGATGAAGATGTTTGTCTGTACAGTGTGGCTGATGAAGATGTCAGAGCTAATGCTATGTGTTGAGACTATGTTCGTCTGATTGTGGTGGAAGAAGTACTCACATTTGGTACTTAAAACTCAACTTTTTCCCCAAGGAGCACTTGTTACGACTTTTTTCGTATGCAAAGGTCTGGGTTGCTAGGCGATCGATAAACAGGAAATGAACCGGAATTTAAATTGTCCGCCTCCGTCCGCAATCAATGTTAACTGAATTTTTGAGGGACGACAGTCCCTCCTATGTCCATTTTTTGGTGTGTGTGTGTAACCCAAAGTTTGTCCTATAAACACAAACATTAAATGCCATTGACATTGAATGGACAATTTTGAGTTTTTGTGTAAAAACGAACATTTGAAGACGAAGGTGAGGACGCAAATGATGATGATGATGCACCCTCTCCCCCTGGAACAGAGAGAGAGCGATTTAGTCTTACTAGTGTGTGGCATAAATAAATATTTTGAGTATATGCACATCCCCGGTATATCTGACAGCAAAACGATGATGCTCTGATCAGATATATCACACACGATAGTTAACAGCATCTCTCTCTTGCATTACCTCTCACCTCACTCTCAGGGCTCCATTTTCGTCACCGCTAAACCCCTTATCCCTAAACTTCTTTCGCTTTTTTTTACTATTTTGAAAAACATTTTTGAATAGTTCAACTAGCCAATCTACATTGACACGTTGTGAGCTTGTAGACTGGTCATTTTAACTATTCAAAAATGTTTTGCAAAATAGTAAAAAAAAAATGGCAAAGAAGTTTAGGGATAAGGGGTTTAGCGGTGACGAAAATGGAGCTCTCAGTCTTCACATCATCACATACTTTCCAAAAGTTTACAAACGGGTGAACAAAGCACTAAAGAGTACCGCCTGGAAAGAGAAGAAAAAAAGCAAAAAAAGAGATGATTCATATTATTTGAGAATAACAGTCTTGTATTTGCATACATGTGGCCGCAGCTATAGACACACAGCTACTAACAGTAGGGTCTGGCCTGGCAGCGGTCTGGCCCTCCTGCCCAACGTTCCACACACAGCTACAGTAGGGTCTGGCCTGGCAGCGGTCTGGCCCTCCTGCCCAAACGTTCCACACACAGCTACAGTAGGGTCTGGCCTGGCAGCGGTCTGGCCCTCCTGCCCAACGTTCCACACACAGCTACAGTAGGGTCTGGCCTGGCAGCGGTCTGGCCCCCCTGCCCAACGTTCCACACACAGCTACAGTAGGGTCTGGCCTGGCAGCGGTCTGGCCCTCCTGCCCAACGTTCCACACACAGCTACTAACAGTAGGGTCTGGCCTGGCAGCGGTCTGGCCCTCCTGCCCAACGTTCCACACACAGCTACAGTAGGGTCTGGCCTGGCAGCGGTCTGGCCCTCCTGCCCAAACGTTCCACACACAGCTACAGTAGGGTCTGGCCTGGCAGCGGTCTGGCCCTCCTGCCCAACGTTCCACACACAGCTACAGTAGGGTCTGGCCTGGCAGTGGTCTGGCCCTCCTGCCCAAACGTTCCACACACAGCTACAGTAGGGTCTGGCCTGGCAGCGGTCTGGCCCCCCTGCCCAACGTTCCACACACAGCTACAGTAGGGTCTGGCCTGGCAGCGGTCTGGCCCCCCTGCCCAACGTTCCACACACAGCTACAGTAGGGTCTGGCCTGGCAGCGGTCTGGCCCTCCTGCCCAACGTTCCACACACAGCTACAGTAGGGTCTGGCCTGGCAGCGGTCTGGCCCTCCTGCCCAACGTTCCACACACAGCTACAGTAGGGTCTGGCCTGGCAGCGGTCTGGCCCCCCTGCCCAACGTTCCACACACAGCTACAGTAGGGTCTGGCCTGGCAGCGGTCTGGCCCTCCTGCCCAAACGTTCCACACACAGCTACAGTAGGGTCTGGCCTGGCAGCGGTCTGGCCCTCCTGCCCAACGTTCCACACACAGCTACTAACAGTAGGGTCTGGCCTGGCAGCGGTCTGGCCCCCCTGCCCAACGTTCCACACACAGCTACTAACAGTAGGGTCTGGCCTGGCAGCGGTCTGGCCCCCCTGCCCAACGTTCCACACACAGCTACAGTAGGGTCTGGCCTGGCAGCGGTCTGGCCCCCCTGCCCAACGTTCCACACACAGCTACAGTAGGGTCTGGCCTGGCAGCGGTCTGGCCCTCCTGCCCAACGTTCCACACACAGCTACAGTAGGGTCTGGCCTGGCAGCGGTCTGGCCCTCCTGCCCAACGTTCCACACACAGCTACTAACAGTAGGGTCTGGCCTGGCAGCGGTCTGGCCCTCCTGCCCAACGTTCCACACACAGCTACTAACAGTAGGGTCTGGCCTGGCAGCGGTCTGGCCCCCCTGCCCAACGTTCCACACACAGCTACAGTAGGGTCTGGCCTGGCAGCGGTCTGGCCCTCCTGCCCAACGTTCCACACACAGCTACAGTAGGGTCTGGCCTGGCAGCGGTCTGGCCCTCCTGCCCAACGTTCCACACACAGCTACAGTAGGGTCTGGCCTGGCAGCGGTCTGGCCCTCCTGCCCAAACGTTCCATGTTTGTTGGATGTGGTGGTGTTGGTGTCGAACAAGCTGACACTGTGTCATACTTTCCCCGGGGACGGACGGACGGACGGACGGACGGACGGACGGACGGACGGACGGACGGACGGACGGTCGGACGGTCGGAGCAGCTGTTAGTTAGTTTCCCCCTGGGTTTCTCTGACCAGAGAGTGACCGTCATCATGTCCGTCCGTCATGTCCGTTTAGCAGACTACAAAGAACCCACCATGCATGGGAGAGTCACGTGTTCCGTTTCAACCGCTTTCACTCACTGTTAATATTAATCCATTCTGGGCGGGAACCTGAAAAATAGCAGATCTACAAGCTCACAGCGCGCCACCGAGTGCCGCGCTATGAGCTTGTAGGTCTGCTATTTTTTGAAAAATCGTGAAAATGTGGCGCAAATCTTTGAATATATATTCTTTCAGAGCGAACGGTTTTTAACTCAAATCTTTGCTTCTGGGGGGGGGGGGGGGGGGGGGGGGGGGGGGGTCCCTGGAACTACATATTTTCAGATGGGGGTCGGCGGCCAATTACATATATTGAGCACCACTGACATAGAAACGTAGGTATTTAGGTATGTCAGAAAATTGATTTAGAAGACATTTTGTAGAATCGTCCTCGGGTCTAAATGGGTTAATATTAAGGTATAAATCTGACATACAGTCATGTCCAGTCATGTCCAAAAGAGACAGACTTTGCTGTATAGTGCATTTTTTATTTTGTTATTTTTCCTTCGTAAAACCAAAAGCGTTGCTCCTCCTGCATGTGTGGGACAAATGTCAGTGTTATTGCGAACGCAGTGATTGCGAACGCAGTTACTATGAGACCCAGCAGATCATGTCTGTCTGTCTGTCTGTGTGTCACGCTGTAACACCACCCGCCCGCCACCAGAGGGCGCAGCTGTATCACACACAAAAACACACACATGCACGCACACACGCACGCACGCACACACACACACACACACACACACACACACACACACACACACACACACAACTTAACTTAATACAAAAAAACTTAACTTAAAAAAAACTTAACTTAAAAAAAAAACTTAAAAAGAAAAAACTTTAAAAAAACGTCACTTAAAAAAACTTATCTTAAAAAAAATCTTAAAAAGAATCTTAAAAAAAAAAAAAAACTTAAAATGAAAAAACGTAACTTAAAAAAACGTAACTTAAAAAAAAATCTTACAAAAATCTTAAAAAAAACAAAAAAAAAACCTTAAAGTACGTAATTTATTCTAATTGTTATTGCAATTTACGAGCTGCGTTCGCTTCCCGCGTTCGCGCGTCTTACTTGTTATTATTACGCATCTTCAAACATGGCCGTGTACATACCCGGTATAATACAGTACAGTTGTAATTAGTGATTGATCGGTAGCATCATCGGAATGGGCCATATCGGCCGTAAAAATGCCAAATATCGGTATCGGAGCGGTCTCAAAATAATACACATTATTGATCGGTTTTCACCAGCAACATTATTTTTTAAATGAAAAATCTAAAAGTGTCTAGTACCTCTAGTCTAGAACACAAGCAAATATGATGTAAAATCTTAAGTAAAAATAAACTTTACATTTTTCTACATTTAATGTGTGTACACTCATCTCAAACAGACACTTGTAAAAGAGTATAATGCTATTTATTGATTGATTGAATACTTTATTAACAGGTATTGCAGCTGTTCGTACCCCAGACAGACAGACAGACAGGCAGGCAGGCAGGCAGGCAGGCAGGCAGGCAGGCAGACAGACAGACAGACAGACAGACAGACAGACAGACAGACAGACAGACAGACAGACAGACAGACAGACAGACAGACAGACAGACAGACAGGTTATGGCACCTCTCAAAAAGAATAATTGTCAGGTTCCTATTTATTACCAAAATGACACAATGTCCATTTCTTTCCCCCTTAGACAAGTGGAAAGTTTCGCCTCACTTGAACGCACGACTAAATTCCTTATTCATCATCAGTTGCAAAAGGTCAGCAAAATGTACTCACTCAGCACTAACGCTGCCGGGAAGTTCATGTGACCGACCGTATGCATTACAGTCAGACTGTACCTACCTCATCATGGGGCCATTATTCCCTAAACATTAACTTTGTGAATCCTCTGTGGTTTATTTGTTACAAATGTGCAACGAACAGGGACGGATTAACACCCACGAGGGCCCCTGGGCCGGTAATATTTGCAGGGCCCCCCTAGCACGCGTGCACGCAACATTTGTGTGTTTTTCTGTGTTTTTAGCATCTTTTTAACCTACATTTAACAAAATCAACAGCCAATGAAGGGCCCCAGGAGCCCTTTCAAAACTAGTACCTCACGGTCCAATTTCCCCAAAGGGCCCCTGAGAGCCAAGGGCCCCTGGGCCACGGCCCCACTGGCCCAATGGCTAATTTGTCCCTGGCAATGAATGTCCGCTCTAAAATAAATCGTGTAATATATGTGGCTATGGTCAGTGCAGCTGTAGATCCAGCAGTAGAACTAAAAAAAGACAAGTCATTTTTTGTCTGGTTGCTCTCGGGGAAGATCTACAAGCTTGCATTATGATGCCATCACGGCACACCAAAATACATTTTAGTCAATAAAATGTAGATTTAGTCGACTAAAACTACTAAACTAGACTAAAGGTAAATCAATTCATTGTATATCGACCCCGTGGGTAAATGTTTAATCCCTGCTTCCGATTAGACTGAACTAAATATTATGCTATTATCCTTTAGGGAAAAGTAGGCTGTCTGACAAGCAGATTATTTTCGCTGTTGTACAATGAAGACATGGGGGCTTAAGGAGTTAAGGAAATGTGCCGCCCTCTGTTTTTGACTTTTGGTTGTTTTGTCACAAATTGAACCCTGTATATAGACATGCCGGTGAGCGTGACTAGACCGTGACAGTGTTGTCTAAAAGTAAGACGAAAAATGTTCGTCGACTACCTTTTTCCACTGACGAAAACTAAATGAAAACTAAAGCTACGATGACTAAACTAAGACTAAATATACAGACAATTTCGTCAACAAATAAAAACTAGACTAAAATGTTAGGAAGGGGCTATACTAGTGGACACTTTACACTTGGTTTGAATGCTGGAAATAGCCGATCTACAAGCTCATAATGCGTTTAGATCTGTTATTTGTGTAAAATCAGCCATTACGACAGAATCAAGGCTCGCCAAAACACATTTTAGTCGACTAAATCAACTGTAGATTAAAGTCGACTAAAATCTTATGATGAAACATTCCAGGTGACTAAAATGTGACTAAAACTAAATGAAGTTTAATTCCAAAGACTATGACTTAGACCAGGGGTTCTTATTTTTGGCCGGGGACCCCCGAAAATGCTTTGGCAACGTCTCGGGACCCCCGAAAATAGAGACAATACACCATAAATAAATACTGAAACCAGATATAATCATTAGGGAAGGTGTATGCATGTACTATATGTACTATGTGTACTATATGTAAACTCTTCATTTCCATTTTTCAGTTGCATTAAAAAATATATATATTTGGGGACCCCCCAAAATAATTTGGCGACCCCCCGAGGGGGTTGAGAACCCTTGACTTAGACTAAAATAGAAATGTGCTGCCTGCTGTATTTGTTGTTGTCTGTCTTGTCTCAACAGTAGTCTGTATAACTCAGTGGTTCCCAAACTTTTTCATTTCAAGGACCCCCAAATTGACACTAATTATCCCTGCGGACCCCCATTAGAAAAGACATGCCAGGGAGTCAGGGACCCCCACATAAGAGAAGATTTTTACGGCTCTAGCAGTGATTTTCAATCCATTGAATTTCAAGGACCCCCAGTTTGACATGCATTAGTTTACGAACCCCCATTTAATAGCATTTATATCTCTGGGACCCCCAATTTATATTGTAAAATCAATGCTAATTTAACTCTGACAGTGTACAAATGTAACACAGAGTTACAGACCCATAAGGGTCCATTTGGTTCCAAATTATCATTTAGCTGGGTCCCCCCTGGAACTCCCTCAAGTAACCCTGGGGGTCCCCGAACCACTGGTATAGCTGACATTATACCATAGGTCGTTTCGAGGAAGCAATCTGATTGGTTGAACCTATAGCAGTGGTTCAAACGAGCACCACTCCACACCTAATCAAAACAAAGAATTCAGCTGCTCTGTTCTCCCAGAGCGCTAGCAAAGTCGGTGGCTAGGCTAGCTAGTTTCTTGGGACATTTGTGGTCGTAGTGACTACATCTGTCATTAAAAAAAAAAGTGATTTTCTTAGTTTTAAGGGTAACTGTTGTATAATTGCAATATTACACGAGAGGGTGTGGTTTAACGTGATTATTGCCACTTCAGTGATGCTTGCGGAACTCGACTTTCGTCTCGTTCCTGACCACATCACTGTCGTGGCAATAATCACGTTAAACCACACCCTCTCGTGTAATATTGCTTAATTGTATTTCACCTGTATGTGTCCTGTCCAGTTCAGTCCTGTATGTGTCCTGTCCAGTTCAGTCTGTATGTGTCCTGTATGTGTCCTGTATGTGTCCTGTCCTGTATGTGTCCTGTCCTGTATGTGTCCTGTCCAGTTCAGTCTCAGTATTTCACCTGTATGTGTCCTGTATGTCCTGTCCTGTATGTGTCCTGTATGTGTCCTGTCCAGTTCAGTCTGTATGTGTCCTGTATGTGTCCTGTATGTGTCCTGTCCAGTTCAGTCTGTATGTGTCCTGTATGTGTCCTGTATGTGTCCTGTCCAGTTCAGTCTGTATGTGTCCTGTATGTGTCCTGTCCAGTTCAGTCTGTATGTGTCCTGTATGTGTCCTGTCCAGTTCAGTCTGTATTTCACCTGTATGTGTCCTGTCCAGTTCAGTCTGTATGTGTCCTGTATGTGTCCTGTATGTGTCCTGTCCAGTTCAGTGTATGTGTCCTGTATGTGTCCTGTCCAGTTCAGTCTGTATGTGTCCTGTATGTGTCCTGTATGTGTCCTGTCCAGTTCAGTGTATGTGTCCTGTATGTGTCCTGTCCAGTTCAGTCTCAGCCAAGCATGTGTTGTTTGCAGTGGTGGAAAGTACTTTTACTTAAGTACTGTACAAGCAATAATATGTCAACATTTTAATGACCTTTTTATTTTTTATTTTTTTTGTATTCAGACAGCCAGCAATGGGTAGAACGCTCCCAAAAAAATGTAGTCTCTGTGACACATCTAGGGGCCGCAATCTGCATTCAAAGATTTTCCTAGAAGCTTTGTCATTGGTCGATTTGCCTGTCTGTTTCCTGATTGGTTAGTCACTGCGACCGGGTTTTTTTCGACCAATGACAAAGCTTCTAGGAACATCTTTGAATGCAGATTGCGGCCCCTAGATGTGTCACAGAGACTAAATTATTTTTGGGAGCGTTCTACCCATTGCTGGCTGTCTGAATACCAAAACATAAAAAAATAAAAAGGTCATTAATATTTTGACATATTATTGCTTATAGCAGCTTTAAGTACAATGTTGAGGTATTTGTACTTTACTTGAGTATTTCCAATTTCCAGTACTTTTACTTCTACTCCACTACATCTCGGTACTTTTACTTCACTACAATTTTATTTGAAAACTTTAGTCACTAGTTACTTTTTTACGATTTTAATTTTGATTAGAAAACATACATTAACCACTTCAACCCTATACATTTCGGCCATTTGAAAATAGCCGATCTACAAGCTCACAATGCGTCACAGCGCATTGTGCATTTTCAATAGATTTTGTACACATTTTGAACTTGTGAAATGGGACAGTATTCTGCAATATGAATACTTTTATTACTTTTAGTACATTTTGCTGCCGATACATTTTGTACTTTTACTCAAGTACATTTTCAATTCCGTACTTTTACTTGTAACGGAGTAGTTCTAAATTGCAGTATTGGTACTTTTACTTAAGTAAAACCATTGAGTACTTTTTCCACCACTGTTTGTTTGTAGTTCTGTTGCACCTGTGTCTGTCTATAGTCTATTTAAACCTCCCTGTGTCCAGTGTTCCCTTCCTCCAACCGTTTAAACCTCCCTGTGTCCAGTGTTCCCTTCCTCCAACCGTTTAAACCTCCCTGTGTCCAGTGTTCCCTTCCTCCAACCGTTTAAACCTCCCTGTGTCCAGTGTTCCCTTCCTCCAACCGTTTAAACCTCCCTGTGTCCAGTGTTCCCTTCCTCCAACCGTTTATACCTCCCTGTGTCCAGTGTTCCCTTTTCCTCCAACCGTTTATAGTGTGTTGTCACAACTAGTGTCCTGCCCAGTTGTGAATAAATCACATCATTGAACTTTATCTGCCTTCCTGCCTGCCTGTGGTTCTACACTTGGTCCCGACTCCCAACACATCGTCTCGCCGTGACAATTTAATCTAGCTTCTTGTCTCACCTCAAAGGTGCAAGAATAGACAGAGCCTTGGGGGAAAGGAGGGGGGCTGGTGGTGGTTTGTGATGTAGGTATAGAGGAGGAGGGGGGGGGGAGGAGGTGAAGAGGGGGGGGGGGGGGGGGAGTAGGAGAAAGTGGGAGGAGCCTGGATGGGTGTGGATGGAGCTGTCATCCCATTGAGGGGAGTTGCTGCTGTCTGTCTGTGGTGTTTTGATCGAGAGCCAACAGACGTGGGAGCAAGCGAGAGAGAGAGAGAGAGAGGGAGAGACGGAGAGAGAGAGGGACGCACGCAAGAGAAATCTCCACCCACCACCACCACCACCACCACCACCCCGACAAGGACACACGAGCGCTCATAAACAGCAGAGACACAGAGGGAGAGTCAGAAGGACTCGAGAAACTAACGGGGTTAGTCAGCAGTTGAAAGAGCAGCAAGGAGAAGAGAGAGAGAGAGAAACAGAGTTTCATTCACAGAGGAGTTGTGTTGCTCACAGAAGACATACTCAACTCAACACACATGCACCTAATACACACACTGAGTGAGCACTGAGTGGCAGAAAGACACAGTCGGCACCTTGACTGAGAGCAGAGGAAAAGTCCTAGTATACGGGGACAAACAAACACTCAAACACACAGACACTCACTCACAGAGACAGACAGTCAGACACTCACTCACAGAGACAGACAGTCAGACACTCACTCACAGAGACAGACACTCAGAGTTGAAGTTCAGATCCATCCATTGATTCATTCCACCACCCCGAGCCAAGTGGAGCATCTGGAGGGAAAGCGGAGGAAGAGCGGGAGTGCGGATGGATGCCTTTTGCAGCCTCAGTGGCCTGGACCCTCTGTGGGTGAGTAGAGCTGTGTGTGACCCTCTGTGGGTGAGTAGAGCTGTGTGTGACCCTCAGTGGCCTGGACCCTCTGTGGGTGAGTAGAGCTGTGTGTGACCCTCTGTGGGTGAGTAGAGCTGTGTGTGACCCTCTGTGGGTGAGTAGAGCTGTGTGTGACCCTCTGTGGGTGAGTAGAGCTGTGTGTGACCCTCTGTGGGTGAGTAGAGCTGTGTGTGACCCTCAGTGGCCTGGACCCTCTGTGGGTGAGTAGAGCTGTGTGTGACCCTCTGTGGGTGAGTAGAGCTGTGTGTGACCCTCTGTGGGTGAGTAGAGCTGTGTGTGACCCTCAGTGGCCTGGACCCTCTGTGGGTGAGTAGAGCTGTGTGTGACCCTCTGTGGGTGAGTAGAGCTGTGTGTGACCCTCAGTGGCCTGGACCCTCTGTGGGTGAGTAGAGCTGTGTGTGACCCTCTGTGGGTGAGTAGAGCTGTGTGTGACCCTCAGTGGGTGAGTAGAGCTGTGTGTGACCCTCAGTGGGTGAGTAGAGCTGTGTGTGACCCTCTGTGGGTGAGTAGAGCTGTGTGTGACCCTCAGTGGGTGAGTAGAGCTGTGTGTGACCCTCTGGGGTTATTGCAAAGTGTAATTTATACATGCGTGAGGCCGGTCACGGCTCACGGCCGCTGGCTCACGGCTCTGTGCATTGTGAGACCATAAGCCGTGAGGTTGTGACTGTGAGGCATGCAGCCACAGAGCTGTGGGAGCCATGTGTGCCCGTTGAGCCATGCCTTCTCAAACAGAGCATCATGCTTTTAGCATTGTGTTTATCTCAATGGGAGCGATGAGCCAGTGTACTGTACTGTATGTGTGGGGTTTATCTGGGTTCATATTTATATCTTGTCAGATTGTTGATTTGTCATTGATCTTTCAGAGAAACCTGAGTGTGCTTTATTATTCCACCCACACTGACCTCGTATGTTTCTGAATGACCACCGCAGTTAGTGACACTTATATGCCGTTTGTTGCACACACTACAGTATATGGGCTTATTATGTTTTCTACTTTGGGTGTCTATTATAATTCCCTGTTCAGTCTCACATGAAATATCTTAACCCATTTTGGGCGGGAACCCCTTGTGGTGTTTTAAACATTATTTATAATTTAGCTATTGAAAAATAGCAGATCTACAAGCTCATAGCGCGCCACCGAGTGGCGCGCTACGAGCTTGTAGGTCTGCTATTTTTGAAAAATCGTGAAAATGTGGCACAAAATTTGGTGGAAAGACCACTTCGAGTCCGGAATCCTCTGTGGTACACAGGACAGGTCAGGACAGGTTGTTTTTTATCCCACTATTGTTTTCACCCAGTGTCAATTATCTAAGTTTAACAAAACATATAGTATGCCTATATGGGGGGGGGGGCAGGATTAGGAAAGCACCACCAACTATCCACTGACCTTCTCAGCTTACAGCAGTGTTTTCACCTGCACAGCGAGTGCATTAGAAACCCAAACTGTGACGTGACGAAGGCCCCGAAGGCCCGAAGCCGAAGGGAATTCACCTCCGGACGGACCATCGGTTTCTGTTTGGTCACACTGGTGACATTTGATTCAGCGCTAGCAGCGAGCGAGGCATGAGGTGACGTCGTCGAGGCCCTCCAGCGCTAGCAGCGAGCGAGGCATGAGGTGACGTCGTCGAGGCCCTTCAGCGCTAGCAGCGAGCGAGGCATGAGGTGACGTCGTCGAGGCCCTTCAGCGCTAGCAGTGAGCGAGGCATGAGGTGACGTCGTCGAGGCCCTTCAGCGCTAGCAGCGAGCGAGGCATGAGGTGACGTCGTCGAGGCCCTTCAGCGCTAGCAGCGAGCGAGGCATGAGGTGACGTCGTCGAGGCCCTTCAGCGCTAGCAGCGAGCGAGGCATGAGGTGACGTCGTCGAGGCCCTTCAGCGCTAGCAGCGAGCGAGGCATGAGGTGACGTCGTCGAGGCCCTTCAGCGCTAGCAGCGAGCGAGGCATGAGGTGACGTCGTCGAGGCCCTTCAGCGCTAGCAGCGAGCGAGGCATGAGGTGACGTCGTCGAGGCCCTTCAGCGCTAGCAGCGAGCGAGGCATGAGGTGACGTCGTCGAGGCCCTTCAGCGAGTCACGTCGACCTCTCTGATGTGATCATCGTCCGTCGTCTTGTATGTCGGCAAACCTCCACATTCCGCGCCCCGGCGCGAAAATGCATGAGAGTCGACCCGGGCATCGATCCAGAACAGAATGCCAAAGTCAATGAGAGCACTTGGTCCCAGCTTGACCCTCTTTCTCTGTGTCTTTCTCTTTCTCTCTCTCTGTGTGTCTCTCTCTCTCTCTCCCTCACTCTCTCTCTTCCAACAGACCATACATAAATCGTCTGACCGCTACAATATGTTATGATGACTCTTTGCCCACTGGATATTGAATGAAAGAAAGTGACCCACAATAAAACAGAGTTTCTTTCTTGGCTGATGTGTTAATTTAGGAAATACTGTATGTGGAATACTTTTACTTTAAGTGTTTATTTTGACCGGACAAAGCATATTCATGCAACATTACAAATAAATGCGTAAACGTAAATTCACCGGAATTAGCAAAATTTCATCTGCAGATCCCCACACACACAAAACCAAGCACTAAACAGACAAGGCAGTGAAGCATATTATCGGTACATTACGAGGCAAGGTATAAAAACATACAACAAGAAACGATATGAACAATACCAGGCAGTACATTTCTTATTCAAGAGGCATACTATATGGTTTGTTAAACTTAGATAATTGACACTGGGTGAAAACAATAGTGGGATAAAAACAACCTGTCCTGACCTGTCCTGTGTGCCACAGAGGATTAGGGCTCGCAGTGGTCTTTAGGGTTAGGGTTAGGGTCAGTGGTCTTTAGGGTTAGGGTTAGGGTCAGTGGTCTTTAGGGTTAGGGTTAGGGTCAGTGGTCTTTAGGGTTAGGGTTAGGGTCAGTGGTCTTTAGGGTTAGGGTTAGGGTCAGTGGTCTTTAGGGTTAGGGTTAGGGTCAGTGGTCTTTAGGGTTAGGGTTAGGGTCAGTGGTCTTTAGGGTTAGGGTTAGGGTCAGTGGTCTTTAGGGTTAGGGTTAGGGTCAGTGGTCTTTAGGGTTAGGGTTAGGGTCAGTGGTCTTTAGGGTTAGGGTTAGGGTCAGTGGTCTTTAGGGTTAGGGTTAGGGTCAGTGGTCTTTAGGGTTAGGGTTAGGGTCAGTGGTCTTTAGGGTTAGGGTTAGGGTCAGTGGTCTTTAGGGTTAGGGTTAGGGTCAGTGGTCTTTAGGGTTAGGGTTAGGGTCAGTGGTCTTTAGGGTTAGGGTTAGGGTCAGTGGTCTTTAGGGTTAGGGTTAGGGTCAGTGGTCTTTCCCTAGTTGAACTATTCAGTGGTCTTTCCCTAGTTGAACTATTCAGTGGTCTTTCCCTAGTTGAACTATTCAGTGGTCTTTCCCTAGTTGAACTATTCAGTGGTCTTTCCCTAGTTGAACTATTCAGTGGTCTTTCCCTAGTTGAACTATTCAGTGGTCTTTCCCTAGTTGAACTATTCGAAAATGTTTTTCAAAATAGTAAAAAAAAAAAAGGCAAAGAAGTTTAGGGATAAGGGGTTTAGCGGTGACGAAAATGGAGTCCAAGTCCATTTCTTATTCAAGAGGCATACTATGTTTTTTTTTTGTCTTGCATGGCAACAAAGTCCTTTAGTTAACTCATCCATCGCCACTAGGGGGCGCCAAAAGGCCCTGACCGCCACCATATATCTTTTATTTTATTTTATATATTTTTATTTTTTTCCAAAAAAGTCTAAAAAATAAAACTAAAAAAATATATATATATTTTTTTTTACCATGTTATAAAACACGAAAAACACGTCCTTGGCGCTCCAGGACATCATGAAAAAGAAGTTAAATAAGTCCTTGGCGATGGATGAGTTTTGCAGTCAGTCAACCATATAATCCTATATCATTCTGTCTCTGTCACTGCTTGTAGTTAAACGTCTGCAACGGCCTTCGGGTACAGTACTGGGGATTTATAGGACTTTAACCCATTTTGACCTGGGAACGATTCTACAAAAAGTCTTCTAAATCCTGACAGTTTTCTGAAAAACCCCATGTTTCTATGTCAGTGTTTCTCAAACATTTTCATGTCCAGGACCCTCATGTAATCGGCCGCCGACCCCCATCTGAAAATATGTTGTTCCAGGGACCCCTCCAGAAGCGAAGATTTGAGTTAAAAACGTTGCATTGAAAGAATATATATTCAAAGATTTGCACCATTTATTGTCACGATTTTTCAAAAATAGCAGACCTACAAGTTCATAGCACGGCACTCGGTGCCGCGCTATGAACTTGTAGATCTGCAATTTTTCAACAGCTGAAGCATAACATAATGCTTTAAACACCAAAAGGGGTTCCCGCCCAGAATGAGTTAATAATTATCCTGCCATGTACAGTGCAGTTATCAAGCCAGAAGAGAGGGTGAGGTTGGATGCAACACCACCCTCCCTCCAAGCGGGACAGGGTGAATGGATTTGAGTGAGAACCGTAATCATAGAAACCATTCAATCTCCTCCAACCATCCTGTAATTTGCGTGAGCGTACGAGGCTAGGTAAGACTCTCAAAACAATGATAAGGTTCTTTTTTTACTTTATACTTATAGTTCTTCTCAAGGCGAGCTCTGAGACATTAAAACCCATTTTGGGCGGGAACCCCTTTTGGTGTTAGCATTATGTTATGCTTTAGCTATTGAAAAATAGCAGATCTACAAGCTCATAGCACGCCACCGAGTGGCGCGCTACAAGCTTGTAGGTCTGCTATTTTTTTTAAATCGAAGAACGACTGACATAGAAACATAGCTTTTTCAGAAAACTGTCAGGATGTAGAAGACATTTTTAGAATCTGATCTCAGGTCAAAATGGGTTTTGAGTGGTGCAACCACTCTTAGGAACTCCACTCCATGTCCCTATGTCCTAACCTATGTCCCTATGTCCTAACCCAGGGGTTCTCAACCCGTGGGTCGCGACCCCTCGGGGGGTCGCCAAATTATTTTAGGGGGTCCCCAAATTATTTTCCAAAAAAAGATTAAAAAAAAACAAACACGATTTTTCAAAAATAGCAGACCTACAAGCTCGTAGCGCGCCACTCGGTGGCGCGCTATGAGCTTGTAGATCTGCTATTTTTAAATAGCTAAATTATAACAATGCTTAAAACACCAAAAGGGGTTCCCGCCCAAAATGGTTTAAGGTTATTGTAGCAGTCAATTTATATTGGGGGTCGGGAGGGGGCGGGGCGGGGGTCCCGAGACGTTGCCAAAGCATTTTCGGGGGTCCCCGGCCAAAAAGGTTGAGAACCCCTGTCCTAACCTACCGGTATGTCCCTATGTCCCGATGTTTAGAGTACCAATAGGGGGTGCTGTTTTTTTTTTATTTATTTTTTTACAAATCATAGCATACTCACAGTACCACCTGGGTGACCTGTTTTGGCAATGCATGTGGTTTCATTAGATGGAAGTGTACCAACTTCCTGTGAATGATTTAACTGACAAAGGTATACCTTCCAAGCCACAGTAAGACACCGCATCTTTGCCGAGACTGCAGGAATAAACGCCACCGAACATAACATGTATTTTCGCATCGCTTTGCTGACAAGCTGAAACGTGGACACCCTGCTGTGATCCAAAACCCTCAGGTTTGTCCCGAGTCCACTGTAACCACATCGGCGTACAGTACTGTACTGTACAGTCGGTGAGAAACCCAGGAGTATAGTCCACCAAGAACGAGTTGGTTTGACAAGATTAATTTCCTACGTGAACGTGTTCACCTCCTGCCTCCTGGAATCTGAAGGTTCTGTGAAAGATCCTTCCCACTCACTGGCTCTCATATCAAGCACATCATCATGTATAATTTATGACATCAGTGTGAGATGGCTATTAGTGTGCAGTCGTGTGCAAACTTAAACCAAACATAAACCAAACATGCTGTGAAGCTATAAACGGGAATACTAGCGTGTATACTTTAAAACAGGGGTTCTCAACGGAAATGCTTTGGCCATGTCTCACATGTCTCATTCTGTACGTCGTTTTGTAGTCTATACGTTACCTCCGGGTCCAAGTGGCACCAGCTCCCGTCCGCATCTCATTGTAAATAGAATATCTAAACGCGTGAATCTTTTTACAATGACGTTATTTTTCAGAAAGGAAGCCATTGAGGGTTAAAATGGGTCTTAATGCTTCCAACTCGAGTAGAATTATTAATGTTCTGTACAAGTGTCCATGACAAAGAAAATATATGTGGATACAATAGACTATTATTATCATTATTATTGAAGGTGGTAACAGTCTATTTGCTCAGTACAATATTTCAGGGGCATATTTAGAATGTGTGCAGGGTTGAGTATGTTGAATCTAGTTTGCATTAATGAGGATTTAGTTGACACAATGAAATCAAATGGCGATAGTATCCAGTGTGGGGCAGACGGCCTGTCACAGCCAGATTTGGGAGACCAGTAGCTTTGTTGTTGCAAGGAAAGGAAAGTGCTAAAATGAGACTTTCATGGTTGTTTTCGTCTCAGATTTAGTCAGACGGAGCGTCACAGTATAACTCTATGGGGACACAAAAGCGACACAAAAGTAGGACCCGGAAGTATCTCTGGAGGGGGCGCTCACGTAACGGCTAAAATACTGAATAAAGACTGAAGTAATTCAAGCTGAAATCAATAATATATCAGTATTCCGATATTAACCAGCTGGGCCGCATTAAGTGATGTGTGGGGGCCGCATGTGGCCCCCGGGCCGCATGTGGCCCATGTATGCCCTGTACTGTACCTGTTGCGGTTGACTGTCAGCGCTGGCTGGCTGGCTGGGTGCGGGGGTGGGTGGGTGGGTTGTTGTTACATAATGACCCTGCAGCAGCAAGCAGCCATGATGCCATAAATTGCGGTCACTCTCTCTCCCCGAGCTCGTCCACTTTGGGAGTCTAGCGACTCAGTCCAGTCTTGTGCCTTCACGTTCAACCTTTAAACCACTTCCTGAGTGTGGCGAGTCCACAGGGACGTATGTCTGTCTGGCTCGCTCAGCAGCCAGACACCCTGTTGTCCCTCCTGTAGGTCTGAGAGGTGATAAACAAGCCACTTAGCTCCTGGTATTTTTGGTCATTTTTTGTTTTTCTCGAAAGAAACTAAGTAGATTTACTCTACTTCAGTAGGCCTACAATGTTGAGGTATTTGTACTTGACTTGGAGTAGATCTAACTTCTAATACTTTTTACTTCTACTGAGACCTAAATACTGTACTTTTACTCCACTGCGTTTATTTGAAATCTTTACGTTACTAGTTACTTTGTTGATTTTTATTATCATTACAAAACATACATTAACCCTAACCACTTCAGCCCTATATATATATATATATATATATATATATATATATATATATATATATATATATACATTTCGGGCCATTTGAAAATAGCAGATCTACCTGCAGCTTGGATCGTGAGCTTGTAGATCTGCTATTTTCAAAATATTTATATATATACATTTGAAATGGGACATTCTGCATAATGAGTATGCTTTCTACTTTTGGTACTTTTAAAGTACATTTTGATGCCAAATATACTTTTGTACTTTTACTCAAGTACATTTTTAATTCCGGACGATGTAACACAGTCCTTTCAGTAAGTAAGTAAAATATTTGAGTACATTTCTCCACCACTGCTGGCTCTTATGTAACTGTTGACGTGTGTATAAAGTCTGTCTGTATAAAGTGTCATTGTTGTTAAGCTTCATTATTAGTCCAAGGCCTGACCTCGCGGCTCCGTCTGTTGTTAAGCTTCATTATTAGTCCAAGGCCTGACCTCGCGGCTCCGTCTGTTGACAGTCCAAGGCCTGACCTGACAGTCCAAGGCCTGACCTCGCGGCTCCGTCTGTTGTTATTAGTCCAAGGCCTGACCTCGCGGCCTGACCTCGCGGCTCCGTCTGTTGACAGCTCGCCGTTCTCCTCCAAACAGGGGAAAGTTTTCAAATGCACTTTAGAGTTTAGACGTTGGTCAGAAAGTCCCAACCCTGAGTCAGCTCTCCTCCGGAAAGAAGAAGAAGAAGAAGAAGAAGGCCAATTATACACACTCTCTCATGCGTATAAACACCGACACTGGCACGCACGCACGCACGCAGACACACACACACACACACACACACACACACACACACACACACACACACACACACACACACACACACACACACACACAGAAGCACTGCACATTCTGTCAACTAGCTGTGGTTTCACCGTCCATTGCCTAGACACACACAGACTGAGATGTAAGTCCAATATATCTCTGGCCTCGCTCCAGGCCCGTCCTGGATGGGCTGGGCTGGCTGGCGGACGGACGATGAATAATAAATAATACATTCTCAGAATGTAACATCGATTAATTTACCGGATATTGTATTTGGTTGACAAATAAAACAACGGATTTGTTCAACTCTCATGCGTATGTTATCTGTTGACCATAATATGGGTCTCTTTGATTGATTTATTGAAAACTTTACAGTTTGCAGGAAAAAAAAGCACAGGAAAGTACAGTTGAAGTCTAAGAGGATTTATAACCCAAGAAAAGCACTATGGCTTGTTGTTTCCATAACGGTCCTTCATATTCAATTAGCCCTTGGCAAGCTTTCCGTCTCACCCGTTGAGATGCATGTTCAATGACGCGGCGGCGGTGGCTCAGGGTTAGAGTGGCTGGATGGTAAACGCAGGGTTGCCAGTTCGAACCCGGGCTCCCCCAGAGTTAGTGTCAAAGTGTCCTTGAGCAAGACGCTGAACCCCTAATTGCTCCTGATGTGCAGGTTGGTGCCTTGCATGGTTTCCGCCGCCATCGGTGTATGAATGTGTGTGTGAATGTAATGTACAATCTATGTAAAGCGCCTTGGATAAAGGCGCTATATAAATGCACCATTTTAAATGACGGGATTTCTCCATGTAAATAATCAATCATTTCAGCAAGAGCTTCAAAATGTCTTCTAAATCTAAAGTCGACTTACTGTACTACTTACTTATTACACGTATTACCGTGTCTATTACCGTGTCATATTGCAGTAGGCTATGCACTGGACCGTGTCTATTACCGTGTCATATTGCAGTAGGCTATGCACTGGACCGTGTCTATTACCGTGTCATATTGCAGTAGGCTATGCACTGGACCGTGTCTATTACCGTGTCATATTGCAGTAGGCTATGCACTGGACCGTGTCTATTACCATGTCATATTGCAGTAGGCTATGCACTGGACCGTGTCTATTACCGTGTCATATTGCAGTAGGCTATGCACTGGACAAAATGTGCATGACGACATTATTTCAATAAGCTAGAAATACGAGGAAATGTTAGAGGGAGAAACAATATCCTACTGGCCAGCCGGGGGCGCCTGATGGAGGGGAAAGGAGCTGGTTGGAATAACGTGTTCCTTCCACGTGCTACGTCCAACCAGGGAAACTCCCCCTGATGGAGGGGAAAGGAGCTGGTTGGAATAACGTGTTCCTTCCACGCGCTACGTCCAACCAGGGAAACTCCCCCCTGTCAGGTGTAAAGGAGCAACTTGGACACTCAGGCATGAAGGAAGCATGAGTTCAAGTCCGTTGCTCTCCCCAGGTTGGCGGAGGGTGTGTAGAGCCCAGGATCACATTAGATAATTGACACAGGGGTGAAAAATGGGTTACAAAATCGTGGGATAAAACTTTTAAAGAAAAGGAGAAAAAAAGCCCATCATATATCTCATGTCTCCTGTAGGACTGGAACCGGACCTGGTACACGGCCCACCCGGACCTGACCCAGTGCTTCCAGAACACGGTGCTGGTGTGGGTCCCCTGCGTCTACCTCTGGCTGCTGGCGCCGTTCTACGGCCTCCACCTCTACTGCCATGACCGCGGACGCATCCACATCTCCTGCCTGTGCACCGCCAAGATGGTGAGACAAGACGACGGTCCCAAATAATATCGACATCTATCGATTATTATTATTATTTCTCTCTACGAAACGTCATTGCATACGTTTAGGATTTGCGTTATTGCCAAATTAGTGTTGATTTTGTCGACGAGTTTTGATTTTGTCATAGTCGTAGCCTTTTAGACTAAAACGTCATTTAGTTTTTAGTCATATTTTAGTCATCTGAAATGTGTTAGTGTTAGTCGAAAAAAAATCTTATATTTAATACCATTTTAGTCGACAACTACCGTTGAGTTTGTCGACTAAAATGTATTTTTATTTTTACAATGGCTGATTTTACACTGCGACGTGTTGTCAGCTTGTAGATCTGCTATTTTCAGCATGCAGTCAAACATAAACTAGTCCCTCCAGGTGTAGTCGACCAACATTTTTCGTCCATAGTTTTAGTCGACGAAATCAACACTATATACCTACTGAAACGTCACGATAATAACCGTCTGCGATCCGATCCAAGGTTCTGGGCTTCCTGCTGGCCTCCTTCGGTCTGGTGGAGTTCTTCTACATCCTCCTGGAGCGGAGTCAGGAGATCCAGGAGCACATGGTGTTCCTGCTCAGCCCCATCGTACGGAGCATGACCGTGGTAAATACACACTACATCTTATTAACGGTTTACAGGAGTCAGTCAGGAGATCCAGGAGATCCAGGAGTCTTCCTGCTCAGCCCCATCATACATTCATTACATTATAATTTTAATTTATTTTATTATTTTTTCGTTTTTAGGTCTCATTATGACATTATTACACCCACACACACAGAACCTGAACTCTGAACATGCTGTGGATTTGTCTGTGGGTCTGGGGGTTTTCTCTGTGTGTTCTGAAGCCTTTTGAGCTTCAAAAGACGATCTAGGCAGCGAATCAGCCCCCCTAGGGCTTTCACTTCTAGGGATGTTTAGTAGTTGACTATAGTTTACTAGTCGACTAGTCATTTAACTACCTATAATATTTGTACATTTAAAAACTGTGTACATTGGTGACTATAATTCTAGCTGATCTTGAGGCCTACAAAAACGTAAAATAAAAATAAAATCTTATCAACTAGTCAACTCGTACCAACAAGGTCGACTAGTGGATTTACTAGTCGACTAGTTGAATAGTCGACTAGTTGCTTATAAAGCCCTAGCCCCCCCCCGTGACGTACAAAAGCAAACAAAGGCGCACCTATAACTTCACACAACTGTGATTTCTGATTCATGAATGACTCAACGGTACAATTTACAGCGTCCGCTACATGGCAGAGAGGGATGACTTCACTACTTCATTCACTACTAAAAAAAGCTCCGAGGTTACAGATTACAGGACATTAATTAGACAGGAGGACAGTCTGACACACTGCTGCGCTGTCAAAGAAGAGCATGCACTCAGTGACCTCCTCCTCCTCCTCCTCTGATGATGAAATATGGCGTTGAAGGTTCATCCGTTTCAATTTGAGTTAAATGACGGTTTGGCAAATGAGTGGGAGCAGACCAGGAAGGGTGCAGTGGGAGCTGCTCACAACATGGGTGGTGTCTGATGGCGGCATGTAGCCTGTAACCAGGGATATAAACCATGGGTGGTGTCTGATGGCTGCATGTAGCCTGTAACCAGGGATATACACCATGGGTGCTGTCTGATGGCGCCATGCAGCCTGTAACCAGGGATATACACCATGGGTGGTGTCTGATGGCTGCATGCAGCCTGTAACCAGGGATATAAACCATGGGTGGTGTCTGATGGCGGCATGTAGCCTGTAACCAGGGATATAAACCATGGGTGGTGTCTGATGGCGCCATGCAGCCTGTAACCAGGGATATACAACATGGGTGGTGTCTGATGGCTGCATGTAGCCTGTAACCAGGGATATAAACCATGGGTGGTGTCTGATGGCGCCATGCAGCCTGTAACCAGGGATATAAACCATGGGTGGTGTCTGATGGCTGCATGTAGCCTGTAACCAGGGATATAAACCATGGGTGGTGTCTGATGGCGCCATGCAGCCTGTAACCGGGGATATACACCATGGGTGGTGTCTGATGGCTGCATGTAGCCTGTAACCAGGGATATACACCATGGGTGGTGTCTGATGGCTGCATGTAGCCTGTAACCGGGGATATAAACCATGGGTGGTGTCTGATGGCGCCATGCAGCCTGTAACCGGGGATATAAACCATGGGTGGTGTCTGATGGCGCCATGCAGCCTGTAACCAGGGGTATACAACATGGGTGGTGTCTGATGGC
The DNA here is from genome assembly GCF_951216825.1 of Electrona antarctica. NCBI lineage: Eukaryota > Metazoa > Chordata > Actinopteri > Myctophiformes > Myctophidae > Electrona > Electrona antarctica. Next base: position 3,806,828 of record NC_136809.1, on the reverse strand, counting down.
GCCATGCAGCCTGTAACCAGGGGTATACACCATGGGTGGTGTCTGATGGCTGCATGTAGCCTGTAACCGGGGATATAAACCATGGGTGGTGTCTGATGGCTGCATGTAGCCTGTAACCAGGGATATAAACCATGGGTGGTGTCTGATGGCTGCATGTAGCCTGTAACCAGGGATATACACCATGGGTGGTGTCTGATGGCGCCATGCAGCCTGTAACCAGGGATATACACCATGGGTGGTGTCTGATGGCGCCATGCAGCCTGTAACCAGGGATATACACCATGGGTGGTGTCTGATGGCGCCATGCAGCCTGTAACCAGGGATATAAACCATGGGTGGTGTCTGATGGCTGCATGTAGCCTGTAACCAGGGATATACACCATGGGTGGTGTCTGATGGCTGCATGTAGCCTGTAACCGGGGATATAAACCATGGGTGGTGTCTGATGGCTGCATGTAGCCTGTAACCAGGGATATAAACCATGGGTGGTGTCTGATGGCGCCATGCAGCCTGTAACCAGGGATATAAACCATGGGTGGTGTCTGATGGCTGCATGTAGCCTGTAACCAGGGATATAAACCATGGGTGGTGTCTGATGGCTGCATGTAGCCTGTAACCAGGGATATACACCATGGGTGGTGTCTGATGGCTGCATGTAGCCTGTAACCGGGGATATACACCATGGGTGGTGTCTGATGGCTGCATGTAGCCTGTAACCGGGGATATACACCATGGGTGGTGTCTGATGGCTGCATGTAGCCTGTAACCAGGGATATAAACCATGGGTGGTGTCTGATGGCTGCATGTAGCCTGTAACCGGGGATATACACCATGGGTGGTGTCTGATGGCTGCATGTAGCCTGTAACCAGGGATATAAACCATGGGTGGTGTCTGATGGCGCCATGCAGCCTGTAACCAGGGATATAAACCATGGGTGGTGTCTGATGGCGCCATGCAGCCTGTAACCAGGGATATAAACCATGGGTGGTGTCTGATGGCTGCATGTAGCCTGTAACCAGGGATATAAACCATGGGTGGTGTCTGATGGCGCCATGCAGCCTGTAACCAGGGATATACACCATGGGTGGTGTCTGATGGCGGCCTGCAGCCTGTAACCGGGGATATAAACCATGGGTGGTGTCTGATGGCGGCATGTAGCCTGTAACCGGGGATATAAACCATGGGTGGTGTCTGATGGCTGCATGTAGCCTGTAACCAGGGATATAAACCATGGGTGGTGTCTGATGGCTGCATGTAGCCTGTAACCAGGGATATAAACCATGGGTGGTGTCTGATGGCGCCATGCAGCCTGTAACCAGGGATATAAACCATGGGTGGTGTCTGATGGCGCCATGCAGCCTGTAACCGGGGATATAAACCATGGGTGGTGTCTGATGGCGCCATGCAGCCTGTAACCGGGGATATAAACCATGGGTGGTGTCTGATGGCGCCATGCAGCCTGTAACCAGGGGTATACACCATGGGTGGTGTCTGATGGCTGCATGTAGCCTGTAACCAGGGATATACACCATGGGTGGTGTCTGATGGCGCCATGCAGCCTGTAACCAGGGATATAAACCATGGGTGGTGTCTGATGGCTGCATGTAGCCTGTAACCGGGGATATAAACCATGGGTGGTGTCTGATGGCTGCATGTAGCCTGTAACCAGGGATATAAACCATGGGTGGTGTCTGATGGCTGCATGTAGCCTGTAACCAGGGATATACACCATGGGTGGTGTCTGATGGCGCCATGCAGCCTGTAACCAGGGATATACACCATGGGTGGTGTCTGATGGCTGCATGTAGCCTGTAACCAGGGATATAAACCATGGGTGGTGTCTGATGGCGGCATGTAGCCTGTAACCAGGGATATACACCATGGGTGGTGTCTGATGGCTGCATGTAGCCTGTAACCGGGGATATACACCATGGGTGGTGTCTGATGGCTGCATGTAGCCTGTAACCAGGGATATAAACCATGGGTGGTGTCTGATGGCTGCATGTAGCCTGTAACCGGGGATATACACCATGGGTGGTGTCTGATGGCTGCATGTAGCCTGTAACCGGGGATATACACCATGGGTGGTGTCTGATGGCTGCATGTAGCCTGTAACCAGGGATATACACCATGGGTGGTGTCTGATGGCTGCATGTAGCCTGTAACCGGGGATATACACCATGGGTGGTGTCTGATGGCTGCATGTAGCCTGTAACCGGGGATATACACCATGGGTGGTGTCTGATGGCTGCATGTAGCCTGTAACCGGGGATATACACCATGGGTGGTGTCTGATGGCGGCATTTAGCCTGTAACCGGGGATATAAAAAAAACATCATTGTTTATTTGATGTAGGAGTGATGTACGTATACTGTACACACACACGGTTTTACGAGAGCAAGCACACACACACACACACACACACACACACACACACACACACACACACACACACACACACACACACACACACACACACACACACACACACACACACACACACGGGGGAGCAGACCTCATCATCAATGTAGGCCATTATACTAAAATAAAATACTAATAATAATATATTTAAGCTGACCCACAGACCCATATAACACCCCCCCCCCCTCAACACAGGTCCTGCACAAACAGACCCACTCTCTGATAAAATCAGACAGCTTAGCCCACCTGTGGGTAGCTTCAGACGCTTTCTCTTCTAAATACTTCTCTTCACAACAAGAAAGAGACATCTCTTATGTGTGAAGACTATAGAGTTTTAGCTTTAGCTATTGAAGAACGACTGACATAGAAACATAGCTTTTTCAGAAAACTGTCAGGATGTAGAAGACATTTTTAGAATCTGATCTCAGGTCAAAATGGGTTAAAAGGGAAAATGACCCTGGACTTCACTTCTTATCACACTTATAGGAGTTAGTCTAGACCAGTGGTTTTCAACCAGCGGTCCTTGAGGGGGTTCCAGGTGGTCCCCCAGCTAAATGATGGAGAGTTGGTAACCAAATGGACCCTTAATTTAACTTTTGAGAGTGCATGTAAAATGTGTTTGAGAGTGTAAACCATTTTACGCTCTCAAGAGTTTAACCATTTCACGCTCTCAAGAGTTTAGATTATTGTTAAACATCTGCATTACTGGATTTTCAAGAAGTCTATACAATTAGAGAATGTAGAATATGTGTTATTTTGATCAGCGCCTGTTATCTCTCCTAAACATCTCATCCAACAACAACAACAACAATATTCGTCTATAATAAGTCTTTGGTCTGAGAGGCTAAACATCTCATCAAATGGTGGTTCTGTGGCTCAAATGCTGAATAAATAATAATAATAAATAATGGGCCTTGATATGAAAAGGGTTGAAAACCGTTGGTCTAGATCAGGGGTTCTCAACGTTTTTGGCCGGGGACCCCCGGAAATGCTTTGGCAATGTCTCGGGACCCCCGCCTCGCACCCTCCCGACCCCCAATATAAATTGACTGCTACAATAACCTTAACCCATTTTGGGCGGGAACCCCTTTTGGTGTTTTAAGCATTGTTATAATTTAGCTATTGAAAAATAGCAGATCTACAAGCTCATAGCTCAGAGCTTGTAGGTCTGCTATTTTTGAAAAATCGTGAAAATAAAAAATTAAAAAACCTTTTTTTTTTTTTTTTTTTTTTCCAACATTTTTGGGGACCCCCTAAAATAATTTGGCGACCCCCCCCCCCCCCCCCGAGGGGTCGCGACCCACGGGTTGAGAACGCATGGTCTAGATAAATAAGACATAAGAGAAATGTTTCACAAATCTGCAGATGTACTTATAGTTGCCAGTGAACTCTTATAATTTGGGTGCGTTGGGGATACGCGCGCCGGGAGCACATTCACATATTGGTTATTGTATTGCATAACAGTGGGCTCAGGGTGCACTGTATCCGAACCATAGAGTATATATATAATAGAGACTGAACTGGCGCGAAGCTCCGCCCCCCCAGCTATTCATGTCAGTGGAAGTTGCTCAGTGGCGTTTTGAAGCACCCGGAAGACTGCCGGAAGTCCCTCCCAGGACCTCAACTTTGAGGTCCTGAGTGACGTAGGGCAACCGAGCGCTCAACGTTAAAGCCCAGCTGCACGGGGTTTCCCGGTCATGAATCCACGGGTCCGCCTGTAGTCCCTCCTCCTACCACTAGGACCCAGAGCTTCAACGTTGGAAAGTCTGCCTGCCCCCTTGATCCGAACACACCCTTAAACCATTTCGACCTGAGGCCGATTCTAAAAATAATGGCTTCTAAATCCCAACAGTTTCCTTCAAAAAACTATGTTTCTATATATGCTTAACCTTTTTCATGACAAGGACCCCCAGAATTATCTGTAATTGGCCGCCGACCCCCATCGTAAAAAATTTGTTGTTCCATGGGACCCCCCCAGAAGCAAAGATTTGAGTTAAAAACGTTCGCTCTGAAAGAATATATATTAAAGATTTGCGCCACAATTTTACGATTTTTCAAAAATAGCAGATCTACAAGCTCGTAGCGCGGCACTCGGTGCCGCGCTATGAGCTTGTAGATCTGCTATTTTTCAATAGCTAAAGTATAAAATAACGCTTTAAACACCAAAAGGGGGTTCCCGTTGTGAATGGGTTAATGTAAAGCCCCCCCCCCCCCCCCCAATAGCTTCCATACATAGACTTGGAACGCGGTGTACTCCAACTAAAACCAACTTGTTATTCAACGTACGTAAACCTCAGTCGATGTATACAGTTAAGTATGGGAACTTTTTGCCTTCGCCCGCAAACAATTCGTGGTCATTTTCCATGAAAAGTTGTTCATGTTTATGACATTGACTATAATCAGTGACGTTACAGTCCTGTTTCCTTCCTTCCCCTGCTTATACACATGGTCTAATTACATGGTAGGGCATCCAGTTAGGGCTCGGCGGTGTAATAGAGCTATAAGTTACACCCACACACACACACACACACACACACACACACACACACACACACACACACACACACACACACACACACACACAGATGGCCACGCTCAAGTGGTTTTTAACAGCAATATAGCAAGTCACAGATTAGGGCCAGGAATAGGAGGACGTAGTAGCCCCTACATCCTGATCTGAGGTCAGGTCTAAAATAGTGCGATGATGAATAGGAGTCCTTGTGTTTTGTTAGATTTGTTTTAATTTTATCGATTACAAAACGTTTTCCCATTTCAAATCTTCACTTTGTTTTGAATCTCAATGATTCATTTAACGACTTCAACAGTTGCTTGCCTACGGTATCAGAAAGGTCGACGACAGACACAGCTAAATTATGCACAATGTTCATTATTTCTTTTTACTTATTGAACCTTTATTGAGAAAAGGATATCCCCTTGAGATGTATCATCTCGTTTTCGAGGGGGTCCAGCAACACATTTCATACATACATAATCAAGGACAAAACAAACAACAAAGCTCTCCTAAAACTAGCCGCTCCAACCCCACCTAATCACCCGCAACATAGTATCAATAAATCAATATATTCATGTAATAATATAAATAATGTAAAGATGATGAACATACACCGGAAGCCAAAAGACATACAGTATTATCTCACCATGCTGTGAGTCAACATGGTATTGACGATAAACGCTCATATAATTATACGAGAACCACCTGTTTATTTATATCGGCATAGCGCAGTGTGGCTACGATGGCACTTCCCAATATACAGTCACCAAATATGGTCTCCATTATTATTATGCAACCCAGAAACCACCACCTCTCTGCTCGCCTGGTGATGAGCTGGCGTGGCGAAGCATACCGTCTCACTCTGGACAGACATGGGGTCCAATTATGGAACCATGAACACCACAGGTTCCTCTCTAGACAGACAGACAGTGGTGTCGAAAACAGACTTTTCTGGGTCCTATTTTGAAGAAAAACGTTGCCGTTTCCAAACTTTCTCCGACCAAAGCATGCGATGCAATTAATCCATTTAGACCTGAGATCCTGACAATTTTCGGAAAATCCTCAACTATATCAGTGGTGCCCCATCTTTTTCATGTCAAGAACCCCTAGAATTATATGTAATTGGCCGTCGACCCCCATCTGAAAATATGTTGTTCCATGGACGGACCCCCCCCCCCCCCCCCCCAGAAGCAAAGATTTGAGTTAAAAACGTTCGCTCTGAAAGAATATATTCAAAGATTTGAGTTAAAACGTTCGCTCTGAAAGAATAATATATTCAAAGATTTGAGTTATAAACGTTCGCTCTGAAAGAATAACATATTCAAAGATTTGAGTTATAAACGTTCGCTCTGAAAGAATAATATATTCAAAGATTTGAGTTATAAACGTTCGCTCTGAAAGAATAATATATTCAAAGATTTGAGTTATAAGCGTTCGCTCTGAAAGAATATATATTCAAAGATTTGCGCCACATTTTCACAAAAAAATAGCAGACCTACAAGCTCGCTACGAGCTTGTAGGTCTGCTATATTTCAATAGCTAAAGTATGACATAATGATGCTTTAAAACACCAAAAGTGGTTCCCGTCCTGAGTGTGTTAAAGCGAATGCAGTGTGTGAAGGATGCAGTATACAGCCTAACAGCTGTTGCTGCTTTATTGACGGAAGTCATCTGGATCCACATGTGGGCCTGATGTGGTGGTTGGACTGGTCTCTGGGCGCCACGGGGAAATGGACTGGTCTCTGGGCGCCACGGGGAAATGGACTGGTCTCTGGGCGCCACGGGGAAATGGACTGGTCTCTGGGCGCCACGGGGAAATGGACTGGTCTCTGGGCGCCACGGGGAAATGGACTGGTCTCTGGGCGCCACGGGGAAATGGACTGGTCTCTGGGCGCCACGGGGAAATCCCCAACATCTATTTTCTTTCTCCAAAAACCAGCAGTAGCTTCATTAGATCAGGCTTAAAGTCTGACGTCATTTACAGTGTAGTTCTATATAGCTCTGTGGTGGTGAGGATTTGGCGCAGACACAAATGCCCGGCAACTGATGAAGGAGAGATATAGGAATATGCAACCGTTTCACCTATAGGCCTTTACTGAGCTGACGTTGATACCATTACTCATTTGAACATAAAAGTATAATAATAAAAGTATAGTAATGCTTTTTTGCATGAGTTTTATAGTCCTATATTAGTGATTTTTTTCCCCCCAATGGAGTTGATATATTCTACTATGTGATCACAGTGTGTGGCACCACCGGTCACAGCATCCTTTTTTCCGTGATGTCCAGTTTTGTAACATGCTTGTTCATGTCTAGGTTGGAGGCCTCTGCAACAAATGCTGCTTTTCATAGAAACTTTTGTCAAAATTCCAGTATTGCCACGGACGTACATATATGATACATTTATTTACCAACTCTCCATCATTATGTGTAATAGGTTCTAGCGTTGTGCGTCACCCATCATGTGTCTCTCTGTCTCCCCCTACAGGTCCTAGCGCTGTGCGTCACCCATCATGTGTCTCTCTGTCTCCCCCTACAGGTCCTAGCGCTGTGTGTCATTCATCATGTGTCTCTCTGTCTCCCCCTACAGGTCCTAGCGCTGTGTGTCATCCATCATGTGTCTCTCTGTCTCCCCCTACAGGTCCTAGCGCTGTGTGTCACCCATCATGTGTCTCTCTGTCTCCCCCTACAGGTCCTAGCGCTGTGTGTCACCCATCATGTGTCTCTCTGTCTCCCCCTACAGGTCCTAGCGCTGTGTGTCATCCAGATGGAGCGTCTCCGAGGCTGTCGCTCCTCCGTGTTCCTCTTCCTGTTCTGGCTCCTGGCCGTGGTCTGCTCCCTGGTACCGCTCAGGGCCAAGATCCAGCTGGCCGTGGATGAGGTACGATACCCTGTTTATTACTGGGATGTATGCAGTCCTCAAGGCCCTATTTATTACTGGATGTGCAGTGAAGTCCTCTAGATGTTGCCGATAAACTACATCATATTATTGGTCATCATGGTCATGTATTCAGCTTGATGGAGCCGATGTCAACCAGAGAGTAGCGACACGTTTTGATCTCAACGCAAAGCGGGTGCCTATATGGGCTATAGTTCCAAACATTGCTCCTATAATATGACTAGTCTGGAACTATCCCGTTAGAATGATAGAATGAGCACTTCCGCATTCTATTGTTACAACGGGAGTCAGCGCTATAGTGTCGCCACTCTCTTACTAGATTACTCTGGTGTCAACCAGGTTTGCACTCGGTGACCCCGCAAAGCCTGAGCTAGCCTGGAGTGGAGGCATCATCTACTAAACGCTAGTGTAGTCTACCCCAGAGTCTAGACATTGTCTGCTGTCGTGTAATCTAGACTATAGTGTAGTATTGTCTACCCAGAGTCTAGACACACACATTGTCTGCTGTATAGTGTAATCTAGACTATAGTGTAGTATTGTCTACCCAGAGTCTAGACACACGCATTGTCTGCTGTATAGTTGCGAACGCAGTGATTGCGAACGCAGTGAGCATTTACTATGAGACCCAGCAGATCATGTCTGTCTGTCTACAAAAACACACACACACACATGCACACACACACGCGCGCGCACGCACGCACACACACACACACACAAAAAACTTAACTTAAAAAAAAACTTAACTTAAAAAAAAACTTAACTTAAAAAAAAAACTTAAAAAGGAAAAACTTAAAAAGGAAAAACATTGAATTTAAAAAAACGTAACTTAAAAAACCTTAAAAAGTACGTAATTTATTCTAATTGTTGTTATTGCAATTTACGAGCTGCGTTCGCTTCCCGCGTTTGCGTACACTTACTTGTGTAATCTAGACTAGTTTTAGTGTCGTATTGTCTACCCAGGTCCAGACTCTAGACCACACACAACTCCTACACTACTTCTTAAGGGTCTGTCTGCAGTGTGATTTATATCTATTCTTAAGGGTCTGTCTGCAGTGTGATTTATATCTATTCAATCTTCCAAAGTTAGCCCATTTTGACCTGAGACCACACTGCTCACATTTCATGTCAACGAGCGCTGGTGAGACATGGTTTTTCGTCGTGCATACATGGGGTCAGACCAGTGGAACATTAACATTGTGTTTTTATGAGGAAAAAAACAGAAACGTGGCCAGATGGAGATCTACTGTATGTTATGGTGACACATAATAACATAACAGTGACACATAATGTGTCACTGTTCAGAATATACTGTACACATTTGACTACATTTGACTGAGGGACTGCCATTGGATCTTTTGGAATTTTCGTTTTTTCACGTCATATAAAAGCAGGACATCATAGCTTCAAATTTGACATAGGCCTATTAGTTGTTCAGTTTGACCCACCAGTTTTGTCTTATAGACTAATGTATTGCAGAGAAACAGCGAGTTGAGAAAACAGGCTTGAAAGGTTCACCTCTGTGGTCTCTAACATTACACCTAGCTACATGTTTAAGCATTTATTTCATATTTACATGTCGATTTCAGCTCTGTCACTTATTTCAGACATGCTCTAGTATGTGAAGAGTCTGCCTGTGCTATTAACTCATTTAAAAAAAAAAAATCCTCTGGTGAAAAGCTGGAGTTTGTGCGATGGCAGGCTCTCAGTCAAATCTGGTCACATTTTTACACCAGACACATTGGTATAGTCATTGCGAACGCAGTGATTGCGAACGCAGTGAGCATTTACTATGAGACCCAGCAGATCATGTCTGTCTGTGTGTCTGTCACGCTGTAACACCACCCGCCCACCACCAGAGGGCGCAGCTGTATCACACACAAAAAAACACGCACGCACACACACACACACACACACACACACACACACACACACACACACACACACACACACACACACACACACACAACTTAATTAAGTTAACTTAAAAAAACTTAACTTAAATAAAACTTAACTTAAAAAAACTTAAAAAGAAAAAACTTTAAAAAAAACTTAACTTAAAAAAAAATCTTAATTTTTTTTTTTTTTAATCTTAAAAAGAAAACATTACAAAAAAAACGTAACTTAAAAAAAAAACTTAAAAAGAAAAAACTTAAAAAAAATATTAACTTAAAAAAATTAGTCAATTAGTGACCCCAAACTATAGTGACAATAGTGACCCCAAACCATAGTGACAATAGCTCCATATGGACGCTGCATGGCAGAAAAAGAGAAAAAACATTGGTCACAATTTGGGTCCCGATTTATTTATTTACTATTTGGGAACAATGCTCTATTGCAGTGTAAACATTCTCATTGAGGTGTGAGGGGAGGTCTGTTATAGGCTGATGATGGCAGTGCAAAAGCAGCTGAGACCCAGTAATTCATTCCATTTAGCCTGTGGGCCGTTTACGTGTCAAGTTGATTTTGAGATTTCAGAGAAACAACGACTGAATAAACGGTAACACCCGTGAAGAAAAGACCAGAGAACTGTCTCTGACTCTCATATTATTGCCAAAAGACTGTGTGTTGACAGAGTAGGGCCTACAGTGTGTGTGTTGACAGAGTAGGGCCTACAGTGTGTGTGTTGACAGAGTAGGGCCTACAGTGTGTGTTGACAGAGTAGGGCCTACGGTGTGTGTGTTGACAGAGTATGGCCTACAGACTGTGTGTTGACAGAGTAGGGCCTACAGACTGTGTGTTGACAGAGTAGGGCCTACAGTGTGTGTGTTGACAGAGTAGGGCCTACAGTGTGTGTTGACAGAGTAGGGCCTACGGTGTGTGTGTTGACAGAGTAGGGCCTACGGTGTGTGTGTTGACAGAGTAGGGCCTACAGTGTGTGTGTTGACAGAGTAGGGCCTACAGACTGCGTGTTGACAGAGTAGGGCCTACAGTGTGTGTTGACAGAGTAGGGCCTACAGTGTGTGTGTTGACAGAGTAGGGCCTACAGTGTGTGTGTTGACAGAGTAGGGCCTACGGTGTGTGTGTTGACAGAGTAGGGCCTACAGTGTGTGTTGACAGAGTAGGGCCTACGGTGTGTGTGTTGACAGAGTAGGGCCTACGGTGTGTGTGTTGACAGAGTAGGGCCTACAGTGTGTGTGTTGACAGAGTAGGGCCTACGGTGTGTGTGTTGACAGAGTAGGGCCTACGGTGTGTGTTGACAGAGTAGGGCCTACAGTGTGTGTGTTGACAGAGTAGGGCCTACGGTGTGTGTTGACAGAGTAGGGCCTACAGACTGCGTGTTGACAGAGTAGGGCCTACGGTGTGTGTGTTGACAGAGTAGGGCCTACAGTGTGTGTGTTGAGAGAGTAGGGCCTACGGTGTGTGTGTTGACAGAGTAGGGCCTACGGTGTGTGTGTTGACAGAGTAGGGCCTACGGTGTGTGTGTTGACAGAGTAGGGCCTACGGTGTGTGTGTTGACAGAGTAGGGCCTACAGTGTGTGTGTTGACAGAGTAGGGCCTACAGTGTGTGTCTTTGTCCGTTCTTCTGAGATGCTTGACCTACATATCTACCTCCCACTCACTGACCACTCTGACCCTGTTTTGACCATGTGGTGTGGCCGGATCCCTTCTGGCCCCCCCCCCTTCCTTCACATCCCTGTTCCGGGCGTGCGCACACACACACACACACACACACACACGCACGCGCACGCACACACACGCACACACACACACACACACGCACACACGCACACACACGCACACACACACGCACACGCACGCACGCACGCGCGCACACGCACGCACACACACGCACACACGCGCACACCAATACTTGCAGAAATGTGTTTACTATGGGCCCTGACTTTAACACATGCCCGTACCACAATGCACAACACACACACACACACACACACACACACACACACACACACACACACACACACACACACACACACACACACACACACACACACACACACACACACACACACACACACACACATGCCCGTACCACCACATGCACAACACCGGCCAGTCGTGGTATAACAGGACAGGCGTGGCGGTGATGACTGAGTTGTAAACAAATCGCTCTGCCAAAAAAAAAGCCACCCCTACCCGGCCCGGCCATCTACTGTATATGTTGAGAAAAACAACCCAGAATCTCACAGAATGTGTTTTTTTTGGTAGCTGTTAATATCTTGACTGGTTCTGATTTAAAGGAGCCTATAAACTGGTTTGTTGAACCACACATCTGTCTATTTACAGATTTCTTGGGGGCGGTTCTTTGAGCCTGACTGACTTGGTGTTTGTTTTTTAACTGGCATTTAATTTATATAAAGTGCACCATTAAAGACTCTGGGGTTTTTTTGCATCCTGATTGGGCTCCGCTGGTTCAAAATAATGTTTATTGTGTCTGTGAGTCCTTTGGGTTTAAACTAACTCATATCCTGCACTATATAATGTGTAAGCATGGGGAAAACCACCGTGGAGCATTCAACGCTGGTCGAGGACAAACCCACACCGGGAGGGAAACGACATCGTGTTACACACTCCACCGCAGGAAGACGTGATTTGTTTGGCGATGTTCAAAGAGAACTGAAATGGTTTGGAAAAAAAACAAAACCTTCATGGTTTTAGTAGAAAGAACAATGTTATGTTTTCTGTGGCACAACCTTAATAACATACTGCACCGATTTATTCCAACCAGGACTTGTAGGACGAATCTAAGAAATATCTGGAAGTAAAACATGGGATTGCATGGGATTATTGACGTGAAATTACATTTTCAATTCAAAGGGGGCTTTATTTTGCATGAGAAAACATGCGTTTAAGGTGGTTGCACACCGGCCGCGTTTTAAGTTAAGGTGGTTGCACACCGGCCGCGTTTTAAGTTAAGGTGGTTGCACACCGGCCGCGTTTTAAGTTAAGGTGGTTGCACACCGGCCGCGTTTTAAGTTAAGGTGGTTGCACACCGGCCGCGTTTTAAGTTAAGGTGGTTGCACACCGGCCGCGTTTTAAGTTAAGGTGGTTGCACACCGGCCGCGTTTTAAGTTAAGGTGGTTGCACACCGGCCGCGTTTTAAGTTAAGGTGGTTGCACACCGGCCGCGTTTTTCGGAAAACCGATGGAGAAACGCTGCTAAAAATCAGAATTCGCAACCTTTACGTTGTCAAAAAGCAAAAAGTAGAACAATACGATCAAAACAAAATACGGTTGAAAGTCAGAATCTCAAATAAATCAATGTCTATGTACCTACTGAGATCACTCGATGCAGATATAGTGCAGATGCAGATACACACAATGATTAGTATATTATTTAACCCATTTTGACCTGGGAACGATTCTACAAATGCCTTCTAAATCCTAACAGTTTTCTGAAAAAGCTATGTTTCTATGTCAGTCGTTCTTTGATTTAAAAAAAATAGCAGATCTACAAGCTCATAGTGCGCCACCGAGTGGCGCGCTACGAGCTTGTAGATCTGCTATTTTTCAATAGCTAAAGCATAACTTAATGCTAACACCAAAAGGGGTTCCCGCCCAAAATGGGTAAGGTGGTTGTGTTCCATTTCATATCCTTCTCCTATCACAGCAGCTCACGAATAATCTTGCAGCTGTGTTTTGCACATTGTTGTACAGTATTTTTTGTCATTAGTCATGTTTTCAAACTGTCCACGTACGTATGGGTGATTGTAATCTGTGGGAAGTATGCAACACTGAACGTCTAATTCCTGTATTTTCTTCATATTTTGTTTTTCAGGGCATCTCGTCGGACATCGTGCGATACCTGGCCTTCTTCTCCTACTTCTCCCTCCAGTTGGCACAGCTGCTCCTGTGCTGTTTCGCTGACCAAGCCCCGGAGGGCAAGGTCGTGTTAGAAAAGGTATGTACAGCATACCGCGGAGAACAACAAGAATGTGGACCTCTTCCGTCAAATAGTGTGCATTTCCTCCTCCTCCTCCTCCTCCTCCTCCTCCTCCAACATGCCTGAAAAGCCATCCTGCTGTGGTTTGGTTTTGGAACTTTGTGTTTGTCCACAGTCACACTTTCCCTTTTGGAGGAAGCAGTGATTCACGTCCTCCTCCTGCCCTCCTCATCAGTCACTCCCGCTCCCACACTCTGTCTCTCTCTGACTTTATAGCTTCCTAGGACAGTCATGGTTCCCAAAGTGGACCCCCAGGGGTCCTTGAGGGGTCCCCAGCTAAATGATAGTTTGGGAACCAAATGGGCCCTTGTGGGTCTGTAACTCAGAGAGTGTACAACATTGATTTTACAATATAAATCGGGGGTCCCAGAGATAGAAATGCCATTAAATGTAGACTAATGCAGGTCAAACTGGGGGTCCTTGAAATTAAACGGGTTGAGAATCACTGCTAGAGCCGTAAAAATCTTCTCTTATGGGTGTCCACTGGCATATCCTTTCAAATGGGGGGTCCGCGGGGCTAATGAGTGTCAATTTGGGGGTCCTTGTCATGAAAATGTTTAGGGACCACTGCCCTGGGAGAGCAGTGTAAATGTAAAAAGTTTAATGTTGTTTAAAGTCATTTAATGCAATCAGATAGGACGTATCTGTGTGGATGTATGGGCTGTCAAGGCCAGAAAGTAGTGTTTTGCCACTCAGTAGGTGTTCCTGCATAACTTCCGGGTATGATGATGATGTCACACACATACCCTCTATTGGAACATTTAATATAAATACAAAACAATTGGTTTGCCTTTTTGGCTTCGTAATGAAAAAGTGCAGGGCAGATAATATGACAAATAACTGAACTATGCCAAGACATTACTGGCATTTGTATGTTATACTTTAAAAAAAAAGTTAGAACTAGCAGATGGATGATGTCACGTTGTACAAGCTGTACAAGCTCGCGGCGTGGCACACGGAATTATACAGATCCCCAAAAATCGCACCGGAACCGTCGGAAACATTTTACAGGTCTAAAAACGGCAACAAAAATAACATTTCCGTGACGAGTGAAAATTAAGCCTCAATAAATCATACTGTGTATGTATGACGTCATACAGTGAGTGGGTGATAAACATTAAGAGAACTGGTGGAAAAGTCCCCTAGCATGGTTGGTGCAGCCGCTGGCTGGCGAAGGAGGGTTGGAGTGTGGATTGGAAGCCACAGCCTGGTGGTGGTGGTGGCGTGGTGGTGAGTGACTACACCCATCGGCTGCCTTCCCTGGTTGTGTCTCCTCCTTGTGCCGTACTTCTCCTTCTCCCCCCCCCCCTCCCTCCCCCCACCCCCCCCACGGCCCACGCTTTGGTCAGGGACCGGCCGGGTTTAGCACGAGAGGGAGAGGGAGAGGGAGAGGAAGTGAGGGGTGAAGGTCGGAGAGAGAGTGAGACGATAATAAAGAGATCAGCCAAGCACTCTGGTGACGAGTGGGTGGGTGGCAGCCTAGGGCGGGGAGGCTGAGTTAAACACGTGAGCGTACACATTTGTGTGTGCGTGTGTGTGTGTGTGTGTGTGTGTGTGTGTGTGTGTGTGTGTGTGTGTGTGTGTGTGTGTGTGTGTGTGTGTGTGTGTGTGTGTGTGTGTGTGTGTGTGTGTGTGTGTGTGTGTGTGTGTGTCAGTGTGTGTGTCAGGTACAGTCATTGATGACACATTTCCACCCTCCAGACCAAAACATTTCCTCTTCACTGTAAGCTGTACTGTAAGCTGTACTGTAACACTGATGTACTTTTAACGCTGTCCTCCTATACTCTACCGCGTATAGGATGCTGGTGCAGAAACACATGCAATTTACAATTCAGCCATTTATAGCAGAAGCTCTTAATCCAGAGCGATTTACAGTAAGCAAGAACAACACATGCGGCAATACATCAAATACATAGAAATAATCGTCTTAGAATCACGGCCACGGTAGAATATCTGTACAAATGAAATAAGCATACACTATAGAGTCATGTCTACATGAATGACATGCCTATCTAAATTACATACTAAAATTACCGTACATAAGTCTACATTTAGTTAGAGTGAATCACTGTGTAATGTAACAAAATAACACGCCGCGATGATGATGATGATGATCATGGCCTCCCTGATGTTTCCGCATAAAGAGCCGGTTGTTTTGCGTTCTAGGGGAGGTTTTTTATTCCATAATGAAAAGCGTGGTGTGGTGGTTGTTTGGTGCGGTTGGTTGACGACCACGCTCTGTAATCTGTTTCAGAATCCCTGTCCCGAGACAGACGCTTCCTTCCTGTCAAAGATCCTCTTCTGGTGGTTCACGGGGTAAGGATCAATCATGACGATGACTCACATGTACACCATGTTTGTCTGTTTGTGTTTATGTTTTAACATGTGTTTTCATTTCTCGTGTGAATGTGTGTGAATCATCTTTTTTTCTTTGTTTGGTTGTTGGTTGCTCTCCCTCGTGTGGTGAAGGGATATCTTTCCCTTCAAAGGATATATTTGCATTGCAAAACGATATGATACGATACAGAGTCAATGTTGATGTTTTCATTTCGATATACTTCGATTCTTGAAATTAAAATCGTTTTTTTGATGCATTTACTATATCGTTCATCAGGTGAAGGGATATCTTATATATGTGTTGTGTCTCTCCCTCATGTTACTGTACAGGCTGGTGGTGAAGGGATATCTTATATATTTGTGACTAAATTTGACTGAGGGACTGCCATTGGATTTTTTTGAATTTTCGTTTTTTCATGTCATATGAAAGGATAGCTTCAAATTGACATATTGGTTGTTCAGTTTGACCCACCAGTTTTGGAGATATGGCTTATAGAGTAATGTGTTGCAGAAAACAGCGAGTTGAGAAAACAGGCTTGAAAGGTTCACTTCTGTGGTCTCTAACATTACACCTAGCTAGATGTTTAAGCATTTATTTCATATTTACATGTCGATTTCAGCTCTGACACTTATTTCAGACATGCTCTAGTATGTGAAGAGTCTGCCTGTGATATAAACTCATTTTGAAAAAAAGAAAAAAAAAGAAGTTTTTTTCCTCTGGTGAAAAGCTGGAATTTGCGCGATGGCAGTCTCTCAGTCAAATCTGGTCACATTTGTTGTGTCTCTCCCTCTACTGTACAGGCTGGTGGTGAAGGGATATCGTACGCCCCTGGAAGCGGAGGACTTGTGGACGCTGAGGACCGAAGACACCTCCGACAAGATCATCTCCGACCTGGAGCAGGAGTGGACGGCCGAATGCGCCAAACTTCAGAAGTAAGTCAAAGTCGTACGATTTGTCGCACACGTTACCGCAGTGAAATTTGTTTCTCCGCATTTGACCCATCTCTTGGAGCCGTGAGCCGCAGCCAAGGAGCGGTGAGCTGCAGCCGTGCCGCGCTCGGGAATGATTTTGATTAGTCGATTTGACCCCCTAAATCCAACCCTTTGATGCTGAGTGCCAAGCAGGGAGGCATTGGGTCCCATTTTTCCAGTCTTTGGTTTGACCCGGGCCGGGGATCGAACCCTGACCTCCCAGTTTCAGGGCGGACACTCTAACCACAAGGCCACTGTCCGGTGGACAAAAACTAAAACGCACATTTTCAATCTATATTCGTATACATTAATTTAGTCCTCAGCACCAGTGTTGATTTGGTCAACTAATACTATGACAAAACAATGTTCGTCGACACCTTTTTTTCACTGATGAAAACTAAATGAAAACTCCTGTCGGGCGGTCGTTAAAAGTAGATTTTTCCGTCTGTCATTTCCTCGTATTTCTAGTTTATTTAAATAATGTCATGCACATTTGTGACCAGGTCTAGCAAAATGGTCCTCATCTCGCCTATAATGAAAAGGCAGAAAATCTAAAATAAACTTGATTTTTTTTTTTTTGATTTTCGTTGTTTTTCATATTAACACAGCTTGAATGTTGAAGAAGGTTTTCATTCCAACAGATTATTGATTTGGGCAAATTAAATGTATACATGTATAAGTCAGAGTAGGCTAGCCAGCTCTAGGTGTTGAAATGTTGTGAACATTCAAAGTGGATTTTCTCAGCTTTGGGTAAAACGGCACAATCATTTTAAAATGGTCATATCTCCTTCAAATATTTTCCAATTTCATTGAATGATACATCATATGAAAGCTTACATTCTATACTTTAATAATCTGTAAAAAACTGAAAAATTACTCTGGTCGAGATGAGGGCCTATTTGCCAGACCCGGTCACATTTGTCCAGTGCATAGCCTACACACGCACACGCACACGCACACGCACACGCACGCACACACACACACACACACACACACACACACACACACACACACACACACACACACACACACACACACACACACACACACACACACACACACACACACGTCAGAGTTAGGAGTACAATGTCCAGTGCCACCTTAAGACATGTGTTGAAGTCTGACAGAAGGCATCCATTTGTGACGAGTGATGCGACTCTCTATGGAGTGTCTTTCATGTTCGTCCTGACTCCTCTTTCATGTTCGTCCTGACTCCTCTTTCATGTTCGTCCTGACTCCTCTTTCATTCTATTTCTGACCCAGTAGAGACTCTCTATCGAGTGTCTTTCATGTTCGTCCTGACTCTCTATCGAGTGTCTTTCATGTTCGTCCTGACTCCTCTTTCATGTTCGTCCTGACTCCTCTTTCATTCTATTTCTGACCCAGTAGAGACTCTCTATCGAGTGTCTTTCATGTTCGTCCTGACTCTCTATCGAGTGTCTTTCATGTTCGTCCTGACTCCTCTTTCATGTTCGTCCTGACTCCTCTTTCATTCTATTTCTGACCCAGTAGAGAGCCGTAATCCAGGGTACTGTCCTAACTATTATAACTTGAAGAAGACCAAAGGAATCAATTCCATGTTTTATTGCAAATGTGGTCCTGTCGTTAGTGTCACTTGTCAGCTGTGTTGTTTACGGTATAACTTTACTCCAGGCAATATCATCGTCCGCCAGAAACATAGAAGATATTCCCCCGAGAGGAGACATCTCGCTGTGACGTTAACCCATTCTGGACGGGAACCCCTTTTGGTGTTTTAAGCATTAGGTTATGCTTTAGCTTTTGAAAAATAGCAGATCTACAAGCTCATAGCACGGCACTACGAGCTTGTAGGTCTGCTATTTTTGAAAAATCTTGAAAATGTGTCCCAAATGTTTGAATATATTCTTTCAGAGCGAACGTATTTAACTCAAATCTTTGCTTCCGGGGGGTCCTGGAATAACATATTTTCAGATGGCCAATTACAATTCATTTTTGGGGTCCTTGACATGAAATATTGAGCACCACTGATACAGAAACTTGAGGTTTTTCAGAAAATTGGCATGATTTAGAGTACATTTTTTAAATGTCGACGTCAGGCCTACATGGATTAAGAGACCAGAACACTGTCTCTTTTTCAAGCTCGTTAACGTCCAGCCTTTGAAGATGGAGGTCGTTAAGCCCAATAAACCTCGCATTAACCGACTCCCGTTAGACAGTAACGGTTTCACCAGCTGTTGCCACATTCTTCTGTGCATCACTGATGGGATAGTAACAACTAGCAGTGGCGTGCACAGATAGACACTAGGGGGTGCTAGAGCACCCCCTGCCCTTTTGGAAAAAAAACGAAAAAAACACAACATTTTTTTCTCTTTTTTTTTGATTTTTCAAAAATAGCAGACCTACAAGCTCATAGCGCGCCACTCGGTGGCGCGCTATGAGCTTGTAGATCTGCTATTTTTCAATAGCTAAAGCATAACATAATGCTAACACCAAAAGGGGTTCCCGCCCAAAATAGATTAAGGCAACCGGCCGGTTCCACGCGCTGCACAAGGTGCCCTTTTTTAACTTGAGCACCTGCCCCTCTAAATGTCTGTGTACGCCACTGACAACTAGGACTGCTTTTTGTTGTGTCTGTTTTACAGTAACAGTAAAGACTTGAAAGGCCATATTGGCCGTGTGAAAATTTCGGCAGATTTTGACTTAGTCTTTTGAATAACACACCATTTAGTCTTCTGAAATTGTTTAGTTGCTTAGTCTAGTCTTACGCCAGGGCTCCACCGGACGCGTTGCGTCTCCGTCGCGTGCGTCAAAAAACGCACCGGTTCAATTTGAATGCACGCGTCGCGTCTCCGTCAACGCAACGCAACGCGGGCAGTGGAGCCACCCTTCATTGATTAAAAAGGGAACATTCCCTGACGGTGACGGAGACGCGACACTGACGCGACGCTGACGCGCCCGGTGGAGCCCGGCCGTAAGTCAACTAAATGTTCAAATTCTTAGTCTTTTAGTCATAGGGCTCCATTTTCGTCAACGCTAAACCCCTTATCCCTAAACTTCTTTGCCTTTTTTACTATTTTGCAAAAATGTTTTGAATAGTTCAAATGGCCAGTTTACAAGCTCACAACGTGTCAATGTAGATCGGCTAGTTGAACTATTCAAAAATGTTTTTCAAAATAGTAAAAAAAAAGGCAAAGAAGTTTAGGGATATGGGGTTTAGCGGTGACGAAAATGGAGAACAAAATTAACACTGCATGTTGGGTCCATCACTGTGTGTAACTCGTGGTTTGTCCCCCCCTGCAGGCAGGAGAAGGCGTTGGCGTCAGGTTCAGGGGGCGTGGCTCTGGGTCTGGGCGGCAGCAGACTGCCCGACCAGGCCCAGCTCCTCCGGAAGCTGCGCAAGGAGCAGAGCTCCGGGTTCTTCCTGCTCCGAGCGCTGGCGCGCAACTTTGGCCCCTACTTCCTGACCGGCACCATGTGCATCATCTTCCACGACGCCTTCATGTTCGCTATACCGCAGGTGTTGAGGTGAGGACAATGTCCTATACATGTCCTTCATGTTCGCCATACCACAGGTGTTGAGGTGAGGACAATGTCCTATACATGTCCTTCATGTTCGCCATACCGCAGGTGTTGAGGTGAGGACAATGTCCTATACATGTCCTTCATGTTCCATACCGCAGGTGTTGAGGTGAGGACAATGTCCTATAAATGTCCTTCATGTTCGCCATACCGCAGGTGTTGAGGTGAGGACAATGTCCTATACATGTCCTTCATGTTCGCCATACCGCAGGTGTTGAGGTGAGGACAATGTCCTATACATGTCCTTCATGTTCGCCATACCGCAGGTGTTGAGGTGAGGACAATGTCCTATACATGTCCTTCATGTTCCATACCGCAGGTGTTGAGGTGAGGACAATGTCCGAAAAATTGTTTAATGACTTGTTAAAAATGTGCAGCCATTTTCTTTGTTAAGATTAGTTAAAGAAACTTTGGAACTTTCCTGGTAGACACATAGAGTTTTTAGATTTTCGATCTGATCCGCTAAAATGGGGGGGGGGACATTTTCGATGCCGTCACAGCCGGAAATGACATCGAATGTTGCGCAACAGACGCTCCCAGCCTGTGGAGCGATGCGGTCGGTTTTGATATCAATAAATCTCCGTCCTTTTTTTAATCTCCGTCCTGACCGCTGGGCGTTACTATTTGATATGACGGAGAACTCCGTTTATGCTGCTCGGGGTGTTAAACCCCAGATGCTGCGCAGGGTTTCCTCGTGCTAAATGTAGGGGCCCGCCTGCAGTTCCAGCTCTGACCACCACGGCTTCAACCAAGCCTTTTGGTAGACAGCCCTGCGGTTTGACACCAAACAAACAAACAAACCAACAAGAAAAACATGCTAATCAAAACATATCATTTTTGGAGATTGCTGTCCAAACCCAACCGCTATATCCAGATGATATCAACAACATTCTCTTCAGTGCGTCTTGCCATGGGACACCCAAACAACAGTGGCTGCACCTGCCAACCCCCAAAACAGGGCGTATTGTGGCTGACCCCGCCAGGCCAGGCCAGGCCAGGCCAGGCCAGGCCAGGCCAGGCCACGCCACGCCACGCCATGCCAGGCCAGTCGGTGTAACATCCGTGCACCGTGGTAGCCGGTCAGACAGGAATGTTGTTGTTGATCGCACAAACCCTGCAGGCTGCGTGTGGACGTGTTAATTACGGTCGCGGAGCTGTGAGCAACAGGGAAGGAGAGATGACCACAGCCCAGCTGACTGTACAGCACAGCAGCAACAAGCAGCATGCTGGCCTCTAAGAGGCAGAAATGCTGGTCAGACCACAATAAGGGAGCCGCTCGCCAAATGTGAGGGCTTGAATCTGGCCACAAGAGGAGCACGTATTATACGCGCTGTTGTGGTGTGTGTGTGTGTGTGTGTGTGTGTGTGTGTGTGTGTGTGTGTGTGTGTGTGTGTGTGTGTGTGTGTGTGTGTGTGTGTGTGTGTGTGTGTGTGTGTGTGTGTGTGTGTGCGCGTGCGTGCGTGCGTGCGTGCGTGCGTGCGTGCGTGCGCGCGCGCGTGTGTGTGTGTGTGAGCCTGCACAAGCAGCGCTCAAGACCATTGGTTTACAGTGGATAGTAATAGCTTTATTTGACATCAAGTCGTGATAGACGGTGCAGATATATAAGATGTTATTCAAGGTTGGAGGTGTACAGGTACATTAAGAGTCAAATGTATTTTGGTTTGGCTTCCTTCAGACAGCAAAGGGACACACATACAAAAGCAGAAAAAAGACTGCCGAAGCAGACAACCCGTCCCACAACAGAAGCAGACAACCCGTCCCACAACAGAAGCAGACAACCCGTCCCACAACAGAAGCAGACAACCCGTCCCACAACAGAAGCAGACAACCCGTCCCACAACAGAAGCAGACAACCCGTCCCACAACAGAAGCAGACAACCCGTCCCACAACAGAAGCAGACAACCCGTCCCACAACAGAAGCAGACAACCCGTCCCACAACAGACAGAAGCAGACAACCCGTCCTACAACACTCCCAAGTTAGAGAAAACATCCTTGGTGCATGAAGGCTCCATGATACATGATAGAAAGAAGAAAATGCCACACGGTGGCAGGGAGGTTGAATGATGCCAGCACGGTGGCAGGGAGGTTGAATGATGCCAGCACGGTGGCAGGGAGGTTGAATGACGCCAGCACGGTGGCAGGGAGGTTGAATGACGCCTGCACGGTGGCAGGGAGGTTGAATGATGCCAGCCCGGTGGCAGGGAGGTTGAATGATGCCACACGGTGGCAGGGAGGTTGAATGATGCCAGCCCGGTGGCAGGGAGGTTGAATGACGCCAGCACGGTGGCAGGGAGGTTGAATGATGCCAGCACGGTGGCAGGGAGGTTGAATGATGCCAGCACGGTGGCAGGGAGGTTGAATGATGCCAGCACGGTGGCAGGGAGGTTGAATGATGCCAGCACGGTGGCAGGGAGGTTGAATGACGCCTGCACGGTGGCAGGGAGGTTGAATGACGCCAGCACGGTGGCAGGGAGGTTGAATGATGCCAGCACGGTGGCAGGGAGGTTGAATGACGCCTGGCTTTCAGTCGGAGCTCGGAGGCCCCCCTGACACTGCGTGAAAAGAGGAGTTAACGGGAAATTATGGGCACTAGATTTGCCCGTAAACCTCAAGTTTAGCAGCATATACAGTTAATATACGGTAACATACAGGTGTGATGGTACATATACAGTTAATGTACGGTAACATACAGGTGTGATGGTACATATACAGTTAATATACGGTAACATACAGGTGTGATGGTACATATACAGTTAATATACGGTAACATACAGGTGTGATGGTACATATACAGTTAATATACGGTAATATACAGGTGTGATGGTACATATACAGTTAATATACGGTAACATACAGGTGTGATGGTACATATACAGTTAATATACGGTAATATACAGGTGTGATGGTACATATACAGTTAATATACGGTAATATACAGGTGTGATGGTACAATTCGGGAGTTTACCGGAGTTTGTTGGAAAGTTTAACGGGGGTTTCCTGTAATATACACATCCGTATTCCTTGCTTTTTGCTCAGTGTAAGGGTGGAGGCCCGTTTCAATTGAAACTGGCGAAACGTAGCAAAGGCCTCCTATAGGTTCCATTAGAGTAGTGACTTTAAAAATATATATATTTCTCCTCCTCCCCCTCCTCCTCCTCCTGCTCCTCCTCCTCTTCCTCCCCCTCCATCCCCAGCCTGCTCCTGGGTTTCATGAGAGACGATGACGCCCCCCTGTGGAAGGGCTACTTCTACGCCACCCTGATGTTCCTGCTGTCCTGCCTCCAGTCCCTGTTCAACCACCAGTACATGTACACCTGCTTCAGCGTGGGCATGAGGGTGAAGACCGCCGTCATGGGCCTGGTCTACAGGAAGGTGAGTGACGTTGTTTTAAAACACATTTAGGACCTGAGAACGATTCTACCTTTGCCTTCTAAATCCTGACTCAAACATTTTCATGTCAAGGACCCCCAAAAATATATTGTAATTGGCCGCCGACCCCCATCTGAAGCAAAGATTTGAGTTAAAAATGTTTTCAGAAGTTTTCAAAAATATCAGATGTACAAGCTCTAGTCTCTGGTCATCAACAGTGTCTTTTTGCTTCCCACTCCAGTCTCTGGTCATCAACAGTGTCTTTTTGCTTCCCACTCCAGTCTCTGGTCATAAACAGTGTCTTTTTGCTTCCCACTCTAGTCTCTGGTCATCAACAGTGTGTTTTTGCTTTCCCACTCCAGTCTCTGGTCATAAACAGTGTCTTTTTGCTTCCCACTCTAGTCTCTGGTCATCAACAGTGTGTTTTTGCTTCCCACTCCAGTCTCTGGTCATAAACAGTGTCTTTTTGCTTCCCACTCCAGTCTCTGGTCATAAACAGTGTCTTTTTGCTTCCCACTCCAGTCTCTGGTCATAAACAGTGTCTTTTTGCTTCCCACTCCAGTCTCTGGTCATAAACAGTGTCTTTTTGCTTCCCACTCCAGTCTCTGGTCATCAACAGTGTCTTTTTGCTTCCCACTCTAGTCTCTGGTCATAAACAGTGTCTTTTTGCTTCCCACTCTAGTCTCTGGTCATAAACAGTGTCTTTTTGCTTCCCACTCCAGTCTCTGGTCATCAACAGTGTCTTTTTGCTTCCCACTCCAGTCTCTGGTCATCAACAGTGTCTTTTTGCTTCCCACTCTAGTCTCTGGTCATAAACAGTGTCTTTTTGCTTCCCACTCCAGTCTCTGGTCATCAACAGTGTCTTTTTGCTTCCCACTCTAGTCTCTGGTCATAAACAGTGTCTTTTTGCTTCCCACTCCAGTCTCTGGTCATCAACAGTGTCTTTTTGCTTCCCACTCCAGTCTCTGGTCATCAACAGTGTCTTTTTGCTTCCCACTCTAGTCTCTGGTCATCAACAGTGTCTTTTTGCTTCCCACTCCAGTCTCTGGTCATAAACAGTGTCTTTTTGCTTCCCACTCCAGTCTCTGGTCATCAACAGTGTCTTTTTGCTTCCCACTCTAGTCTCTGGTCATCAACAGTGTGTTTTTGCTTCCCACTCCAGTCTCTGGTCATCAACAGTGTCTTTTTGCTTCCCACTCCAGTCTCTGGTCATAAACAGTGTCTTTTTGCTTCCCACTCCAGTCTCTGGTCATCAACAGTGTCTTTTTGCTTCCCACTCCAGTCTCTGGTCATCAACAGTGTCTTTTTGCTTCCCACTCCAGTCTCTGGTCATCAACAGCTCCGCCAGGAGAACCTGTACGGTGGGAGAGATCGTCAACCTGGTCTCTGCAGACACTCAGAAGCTGATGGACTTTGTGGTGTATTTCAACGCCGTGTGGCTCGCTCCCATCGAGATCGCCCTCTGTCTCTACTTCCTCTGGCAGGTAATGTGACGCAGTGTTATTTTTGGAAGCAAATTTAGATTGTATACTTTTTAGTCGTAGTCTCTTGAATAGTTTTCATTTAGTTTTAGTCACATTTTAGTGTTAGTCTAGTTTTAGTCGTAACAAAACAAAATGTATTTTGGTGGGCCTTGATGCCGTCGTAATTCACTTGCTGAAAATAGCCGATCTACAAGCCAACAACGCGCTGCGACGCATTGTGAGCTTGTAGATCGGCTATTTTCAGCATGCAACCATGTGTAAAATGTATTTTTTTTTTTTTTACGAAATCGTCCGTATATTTAGTGTTAGTTTTAGTCATCATAGCTTAGTTTTCATTTAGTTTCCATTTAGTTTTCGTCAGTGGAAAAATGTAGTCGACGAACATTTTTCGTCTTAGTTTTAGTCGACGAAAACTCGAGTAATTATAGTCCAACCGTGACGATATTATGACTGATGCGTCTCACTCGGACATCATTACTATAGCATTCCTTCTAACTGACGATACTAAATACCATTCTGGTCTGATTTCTCTGTTCTCAGCACCTGGGCCCGGCTGCGTTGGCAGGCATCGCCACCGTCATCCTCATCTTCCCACTGAACGGATTCATCGCCAAGAAAAGGAGCAAGCTACAGGTAGGTGGAATAACCACATTCACTCGTTTTTCTTTTTATAACCCATTTAGACCTGAGGACGATTCTACAAATGTCTTCTAAATCCTGACAGTTTTCTGAAGAACCCCATGTTTCTATATCAGTGGTTCTCAAACATTTTCATGTCAAGGAGCCCCAGAATTATCTGTAATTGGGCCGGGATGGATGGATGGATGGATGGATGGATGGATGGATGGATGGAGGGATGGAGGGATGGATGGATGGATGGATGGATGGAGGGATGGCGGGATGGATGGAGGGATGGAGGGATGGATGGATGGATGGATGGATGGATGGATGGAGGGATGGATGGAGGGATGGATGGATGGAGGGATGGATGGATGGATGGATGGATGGATGGATGGATGGAGGGATGGAGGGAGGGAGGGAGGGATGGAGGGAGGGAGGGATGGATGGAGGGAGGGAGGGAGGGAGGGATGGAGGGATGGATGGATGGAGGGATGGAGGGATGGATGGATGGATGGAGGGATGGAGGGATGGATGGAGGGATGGAGGGATGGATGGATGGATGGCTGGATGGATGGAGGGATGGATGGAGGGATGGATGGATGGAGGGATGGATGGATGGAGGGATGGATGGATGGATGGATGGAGGGATGGAGGGAGGGAGGGATGGAGGGATGGAGGGAGGGAGGGAGGGAGGGAGGGAGGGAGGGATGGAGGGATGGATGGATGGATGGATGGATGGATGGAGGGAGGGAGGGGGGAGGGGGGGATGGATGGAGGGAGGGAGGGGGGAGGGAGGGATGGATGGATGGATGGAGGGAGGGAGGGAGGGATGGATGGAGGGAGGGAGGGAGGGAGGGATGGATGGATGGATGGATGGAGGGAGGGAGGGAGGGAGGGAGGGAGGGAGGGATGGATGGATGGATGGCACACTCTCAATTATCCTTTTGATGTTTCGCTCCATATAATGTTTTCTTAACCCGTTTAGACCTGAGGACGATTCTACAAATGTCTTCTAAATCCTGACAGTTTTCTGATAAACCTCATGTTTCTATGTCAGTGGTTCTCAAACATTTTCATGTAAAGGACCCCCAAACATATATATAATTGGCCGCCGACCCCCATCTGAAAATATGTTGTTCTGGGAAGCAAAGATATGAGTTAAAAACGTTCACTCTGAAAGAATATATATTCAAAGATTTGTGGCACATTTTCACGATTTTTCAAAAATAGCAGATCTACAAGCTCGTAGCGCGGCACTCGGTGCCGCGCTACGAGCTTGTAGATCTGCTATTTTTCGATAGCTAAACACCAAAAGGGGTTCCCGTTCAGAATGGATTAAAAACAATGTCAGGAAACAGTGGGCAGCACGGAAAACATCATTTCTCATTTTGTTGGGAAAACAACAGAGCGTTTTATTGTATTCCATTTTTAATGGAACTTCCAGTCAGGAATGCAGCGACCACCGCATTCCATCCTGAGCCTTTGTTTCCTTTGTCGTAAAAAGCTGCTAAGTGTTACCAGCGCTGGAAGAGCAGCACATTCTAATTGAATTAACAAAGTCATCTTTGTATTGCGTTCAATAACATTGTTATTGCTGCTGTTACAAGAGTATAGCCAAGCCCATGTTTACAAAATGCGTGTCTTAGAGCAGGGGTTCCTTACCTTTTGACACTAATTAGCCCTCAGACCCCCATTTAAAAACATATGCCAGGGACCCCCATAAGAGAACATTGTTTTCGGCTCTAGCAGTGATTCTCAACCCGTTTAAGGACCCCCAGTTTGACATGCATTAGTCTACGGACCCCCATTGAATGGCATTTCAATGGGGCACCTGGGACCCCAATTTATATTGTAAAATCAATGTTAATTTAACAACAGGAGGTCCAGATGAAGTTCATGAACATTGTGGGCTTGATGTTCTGGCCAACAGGAGGTCCAGATGAAGTTCATGAACATTGTGGGCTTGATGTTCTGGCCAACAGGAGGTCCAGATGAAGTTCATGAACATTGTGTGCTTGATGTTCTGGCCAACAGGAGGTCCAGATGAAGTTCATGAACATTGTGTGCTTGATGTTCTGGCCAACAGGAGGTCCAGATGAAGTTCATGAACATTGTGTGCTTGATGTTCTGGCCAACAGGAGGTCCAGATGAAGTTCATGAACATTGTGTGCTTGATGTTCTGGCCAACAGGAGGTCCAGATGAAGTTCATGAACATTGTGTGCTTGATGTTCTGGCCAACAGGAGGTCCAGATGAAGTTCATGAACATTGTGTGCTTGATGTTCTGGCCAACAGGAGGTCCAGATGAAGTTCATGAACATTGTGTGCTTGATGTTCTGGCCAACAGGAGGTCCAGATGAAGTTCATGAACGTTGTGTGCTTGATGTTCTGGCCAACAGGAGGTCCAGATGAAGTTCATGGACGGGCGGATCAAGCTGATGAACGAGATCCTGAACGGGATCAAGATCCTGAAGTTCTACGCGTGGGAGAAGGCCTTCCTGGAGCAGGTCCTGGGCTACAGGGAGCAGGAGCTGAAAGCCTTGAAGAGGTCTCAGATCCTCTACTCCATCTCCATCGCCTCCTTCAACTCCTCCTCCTTCCTGGTGAGTTAGGCTACGGACGGACCCCCATTTAAGAGGCATTTCTACCTCTTAATTTAACTCTGAGAGTGTACAAATGGAACCAAATGGACCCGTTAGGTTCCATTTGTACACTCTCAGAGTTACAGACAGGATCCATTTGATTCCTAACTATCATTTAGCTGAGGACCCCCTAGAACTCCCTCAAGGTCCCCTGGGGGTCCCCGGACCCCACTTTGGGAACCCCTGGTCTACGTGACGAGTGAATGCATTCTTTCCTTCCTCAGATTGCCTTCGCCATGTTCGGCGTCTACGTGATGAGCGACGCCAGGAACGTCCTCGACGCCCAGAAGGTTTTCGTCTCCATGGCGTTGATCAACATCCTGAAGACTCCTCTCAGTCAGCTTCCATTCGCCATGAGCACCACCATGCAGGTAATACACACGCGTATACACCAGGGGGTGCTAGCGCACCACTATGCAGGTAATACACATGCGTATACACCAGGGGGTGCTAGAGCACCACCATGCAGGTAATACACACGCGTATACACCAGGGGGTGCTAGCGCACCACTATGCAGGTAATACACACGTGTATACACCAGGGGGTGCTAGCGCATCACTATGCAGGTAATACACACGCGTATACACCAGGGGGTGCTAGCGCACCACTATGCAGGTAATACACACGTGTATACACCAGGGGGTGCTAGAGCACCACCATGCAGGTAATACACACGCGTATACACCAGGGGGTGCTAGAGCACCACCATGCAGGTAATACACACGCGTATACACCAGGGGGTGCTAGAGCACCACCATGCAGGTAATACACACGCGTATACACCAGGGGGTGCTAGAGCACCACCATGCAGGTAATACACACGCGTATACACCAGGGGGTGCTAGAGCACCACCATGCAGGTATAGGTATTGTTAGGAGAATATTAATTCTCCTCTTGCTAATATACAATTAATTCTCTATAATTTTTCATTTCATAATGTGTATTGGGATTTCTATATAATGCTAGAGGTTACTGCATGTGTTGATCCTCACATTCCAACATGTCAAAGTACTCAACCAGGCTTTCCGCGGTCTAAAGGTTTATACTGATAAATAAGGACAAGGTCAGAGGCTCTGGGTGAGAAGGGCCACTGCCGAGCGTATATTATTCGGCTCGGCAGATGGGCACCTTTTTCTCAGGCGCTTATCTTATCGGGCCGGGAGACTCCCTGCTACAACTCATCAATGGGTTCCGGCCTAAACCTGCACTCCTTGTTGGGAGCAAATCAGTTGTAATCTTGTAATTAACAACCTGTCATGTAGGACCACCTCTTTTTGAAGAATCCTGTGTGTTTATATATTCAAACCAAAGTGATTTTGTTCATGTTCATGCGGAGTCTCGTTCTGAGAACTCGTGTCTGCATCATTTCGTACGATCTTAAGACTTGGAATAAATATACCACTCAGACCAGTCAAATTCTTCAGAGTTCCTTTATTTCCTCATCTTGTGTATAAAAGTCTCCTTTCAATATACTACGCAGTGTTGGGCAATATTACTTAGGAGAGTAATATGTTACTTATTACTTATTACCCCTTAGAAAAAGTAATAACATTACATTACTTATTACTTGGAATCAAGAGTAATAATATTACATATTACTTTTACTTTAAGAAAGGGTTGTACAACAACATAATCTGTTTAGTCAGCTTCTTTTAGAACTGAATCCAATAGTTTTTTAATAAAAAGAGTCACCAATCAGCCAAGAAGAGTCACCAATCAGCCAAAAAGAGTCACCAATCAGCCAAAAAGAGTCACCAATCAGCCAAAAAGAGTCACCAATCAGCCAAAAAGAGTCACCAATCAGCCAAAAAGAGTCACCAATCAGCCAAAAAGAGTCACCAATCAGCCAAAAAGAGTCACCAATCAGCCAAAAAGAGTCACCAATCAGCCAAAAAGAGTCACCAATCAGCCAAAAAGAGTCACCAATCAGCCATAAAGAGTCACCAATCAGCCAAAAAGAGTCACCAATCAGCCAAAAAGAGTCACCAATCAGCCAAAAAGAGTCACCAATCAGCCAAAAAGAGTCACCAATCAGCCATAAAGAGTCACCAATCAGCCATAAAGAGTCACCAATCAGCCATAAAGAGTCACCAATCAGCCAAAAAGAGTCACCAATCAGCTAAAAAGAGTCACCAATCAGCCATAAAGAGTCACCAATCAGCTAGAAAGAGTCACCAATCAGCCAAAAAGAGTCACCAATCAGCCAAAAAGAGTCACCAATCAGCCAAAAAGAGTCACCAATCAGCCAAAAAGAGTCACCAATCAGCCATAAAGAGTCACCAATCAGCCAAAAAGAGTCACCAATCAGCCATAAAGAGTCACCAATCAGCCATAAAGAGTCACCAATCAGCCAAAAAGAGTCACCAATCAGCCAAAAAGAGTCACCAATCAGCCATAAAGAGTCACCAATCAGCCATAAAGAGTCACCAATCAGCCAAAAAGAGTCACCAATCAGCCAAAAAGAGTCACCAATCAGCCAAAAAGAGTCACCAATCAGCCATAAAGAGTCACCAATCAGCCATAAAGAGTCACCAATCAGCCAAAAAGAGTCACCAATCAGCCAAAAAGAGTCACCAATCAGCCAAAAAGAGTCACCAATCAGCCAAAAAGAGTCACCAATAAGCTAAAAAGAGTCACCAATCAGCCAAAAAGAGTCACCAATCAGCCAAAAAGAGTCACCAATCAGCTAAAAAGAGTCACCAATCAGCCAAAAAGAGTCACCAATCAGCCAAAAAGAGTCACCAATCAGCCAAAAAGAGTCACCAATCAGCCAAAAAGGCTCTAAAATAAAGCAGTAATCTCTCAATCTTTTAAATTAAATGTTTTCAAGCCAACAGCAAACAAAACAAAAACTAAAAAGTAATATATAATATGTGCTATTGTTTTTACAAAGTAAATATTATTACCGTTTTGTAACGGTAATGCCTTACTTTACTCGTTACTGGGAAAAGTAAAATATTACAGTAATATATTACTAGTAACTAGTTACTGCCCAACACTTTTATACGGCACAACTCAGAAGAGCTTTACTTTTATCTGGAGGAGTCATCATTTGAAAAATAATATATGGTATAATGTACAGTGTTGGGTGTAACGGCGCTATTAATAACGGCGTTATGTAACGGACTACTTTCATTGGTAACATAAAGTAACTACTTAGTTTTGCAATGTAGTAGTTAGTTACCTAGTTACATTTCCAAAAAAGTAATCCCGTTACTATAATGTGTCCCTGTTCATTTTGTTGGCAAGATTTAAAAAATAATTAAGCCCCGACTGCCCGCGGAGTCTATTTCTCCTGCCTTCTGTGTGAGTTATCCTTCCAAGCCCACTATACCATGTACTATACATCCTGCGTCTACTACATCCTGTAGTTCACTTAAGAAATAAAAGTATTGTTACAAGTAGCTTTTATTTTGAAGAGGAAGTTGTTTCGGTTAGCCAGCTGCCATGACAGTCTAGTCGACTAGAAGTGCCGGGTGGTAGTGGAATAATAATAACAACATGCTTTTAGCCAAAGTTCATGAAAACCGCATGCGTCTATGACTTAAACAATGTAGGCTAAACACTTTGGAATTACGTTTAACATGGTATATCCTCCGTGGCGGCGTCATTAGGTGAGTACTAGTTAATGAATTGTTAAGTTTCATAGTATCATTCATCATCAACAGGCTGTTGTTGTTGCCCCCCCAAAATGAACAGGTTACTGCCTACAGGATTCTCATTCTGTTACTGTCACTGCCTGCAAGGATGGCCGCCGTGCCATTGCTTATAAACTATCTAATTCATACGTGGGTCGTCGTGGGTCCACGTGGATTGTTGTTATTGTTCATGCGCCACGGCGCGCGGCGTGGAGAGGGCATCAGAGCGCAACACAACAGCCTAGTATGGCATATTGTAGTGTACTCTCTGCACTCTCTTTCTGTCCAGTCCTACGTGCCGATTGTGGCAAATTATATTCATTAATAAAGAGAGAGCTGTAAAGGGGATATTGTCTATGGTCAGTTCATGGTGTGTATCATTCTCGTTTTTAACCGGGCCGTGATAATGCGGCGCAATGACGGTAGGCAGTAGCCTAATACAATGTAAACAACTTGCGCAAGCATTCAAAAATGGGTTTTAATTGTCGGGTAACGGAAAATAATCTAACCTTTTACTTTTCTCAGAAGGTAATTTGTAACGGTAAGGGATTATTTTTATGGGCAGTAATCCAGTAACCTAACGACGTTACTTTCTAAAGTAACGATGCCCAACACTGATAATGTATGTATGAGATTATTTACAGTTCCCTGTGTGTGTTTTCATAGGCTCTCGTCTCACTGAAACGTCTGGGTAAATATCTGTGTTCAGAAGAACTGAAGGTGGATAACGTCAACAAGGCTCCGCTGAGTTCTGGTAAGAGTTCTTTAACTTTACCACCCATGAAGGAACCTGCTCTGTTGGGTTTAAAACCCATTCAGGACCGGAACCCCTTTTGGTGTTTTAAGGATTATGTTATACTTTAGCTATTGGAAAAATAGCAGATCTACAAGCTCATAGCACGGCAGCGAGTGCCGCGCTACGAGCTTGTAGAACTGCTATTTTTGAAAAATCGTGAAAATGTGGCGCAAATCTTTGAATTTGACATGAAATAGATAAGAGAACCACTGACATATATAGAAATGTAGGTTTTTCAGAAAACCGTTAGGATTTAGATGGATATTTGTAGAATCTGTTCTCAATTTCGTCAACAAATAAAAACTAGACTAAAATGTAAGGGACTAGTGGACAAGAGATCCACTATAAGTCATTTTACACTTGGTTGCATGCTGAAAATAGCCGATCTACAAGCTCACACAAGCTTGTAGATCAGCTATTTTCAGCAAGTGAAATAAAACAGACATTACGACGGCATCAAGGCCTGCCAGTTCGACTAAATCAACGGTAGATTTAGTCGACTAAAATCTCATGGCATTTAGTCGACTAAAACTAGACTACACTAAAACATTCCAGGTGACTAAAATGTGACTAAAACTAAATGAAAACTATTCAAGAGACTAATGACTAAAACTAAAATCAAAACTAAAATCGCTGCCAAAAACAACACTGTATTGTTTACACGTATCTTGGGGAATCCTATGCGGCCGCGCAAAGGGTTCCCGCGGCGTTCATCGTCACTTCCTGGGTCCCTCTCCGCCTCCGCGCGCCGACCGACCGGCGGGTAGACAGACAGGGTAATTATAGGATGTTCAGCATAACAGCGTTTTGGATATAAATCACAGACACAAAGTCAGACGTATGATTCAAAGAGAAATAAAACCGCTCGTCCTCTCTCTGTCTCTGTCTGCATCTGTCAACACGTCCTAACCCATTCTGGGCGGGAACCACCTTTGTTATATACTTTAGCTTCATTGAAAAATAGCAGATCTACAAGCTCATAGCGTGGCACCGAGTGGGGAACATTTGGGGAATGTTTGAGAACAACTGACAAAACATGGGTTTTTGACATGAAAACTGTCAGGATTTAGAAGACATTTTGTAGAATCATCCTCAGGTTTAAATGGGCTAAGAGACGCGTGGAGCATATATGGAATTATACTCAAAACTCTGTCATTCGAGGATCGAGCCTAATGCAATCACCTCTGATTACGCATGGGGGGGGGGGGGGGGGGGGGTCTGTTGTTTTGACTCAGAACTGCTGCACGGTGGTCTGTTGTTGAACGTGTGTGTGTGTGTTATTATACATTATTATATTATTATTATAATTAAACTTCGTATTTGGTATCATGGTTTATTCCCGTTCCTCCTTTACATGTTTGCTCACTCAATATACCCCGGCCTAGACGTGTGGCCTGTGTGTGTGTTGTGTGTGTGTGTGTGTGTGTGTGTGTGTGTGTGTGTGTGTGTGTGTGTGTGTGTGTGTGTGTGTGTGTGTGTGTGCGCGTGTGCGTGCGCGTGCGCCTGCAAGGAATTGCTATTTATTTACCATGAATTGTAACGTTTTGCATTCTTTCTATTTATTGGTCTCTCTCTCATGAATTGTAACGTTTTGCATTCTTCTTATTTATTGGTCTCTCTCATATGATGTTTGTACTTTTGTATCTTGTTCTACTGTCTGAATATGTGATGTGAATATTGTGTCTGTCTGTACGTCTGTTTTTAGAGCACGGAAACACATTCCAATCAACTCTGTTGACACGGCAATAAAGTCTTGAATCTTGTGCGTGTGTTAATCCAGGGGTTCTCAACGTTTTTGGCCGGGGACCCCCGAAAATGCTTTGGCAACGTCTCGGGACCCCCGCCCCGCCCCCTCCCGACCCCCAATATAAATTGACTGCTACAATAACCT
Organism: Electrona antarctica; assembly: GCF_951216825.1. Classification (NCBI taxonomy): domain Eukaryota; kingdom Metazoa; phylum Chordata; class Actinopteri; order Myctophiformes; family Myctophidae; genus Electrona; species Electrona antarctica. The sequence goes on along the minus strand of NC_136809.1, from coordinate 3,771,783 downwards.
TAAACCATTTTGGGCGGGAACCCCTTTTGGTGTTTTAAGCATTGTTATAATTTAGCTATTGAAAAATAGCAGATCTACAAGCTCATAGCGCGCCACCGAGTGGCGCGCTACGAGCTTGTAGGTCTGCTATTTTTGAAAAATCGTGAAAACAAATAAAAATAAAATCTTTTTTTTTTTTTTTTTTTTAATAATTTGGGGACCCCCTAAAATAATTTGGCGACCCCCCCCGAGGGGTCGCGACCCACGGGTTGAGAACCCCTGTGTTAATCCGTCTGTTGCCTCCTGTTTCCTCAGACAGAGAAGACGTGATCATGTCTGTGTTAATCCGTCTGTTGCCTCCTGTTTCCTCAGACAGAGAAGACGTGATCATGTCTGTGTTAATCCGTCTGTTGCCTCCTGTTTCCTCAGACAGAGAAGACGTGATCATGTCTGTGTTAATCCGTCTGTTGCCTCCTGTTTCCTCAGACAGAGAAGACGTGATCATGTTTGTGTTAATCCGTCTGTTGCCTCCTGTTTCCTCAGACAGAGAAGACGTGATCATGTTTGTGTTAATCCGTCTGTTGCCTCCTGTTTCCTCAGACAGAGAAGACGTGATCATGTTTGTGTTAATCCGTCTGTTGCCTCCTGTTTCCTCAGACAGAGAAGACGTGATCATGTTTGTGTTAATCCGTCTGTTGCCTCCTGTTTCCTCAGACAGAGAAGACGTGATCATGTCTGTGTTAATCCGTCTGTTGCCTCCTGTTTCCTCAGACAGAGAAGACGTGATCATGTTTGTGTTAATCCGTCTGTTGCCTCCTGTTTCCTCAGACAGAGAAGACGTGATCATGTCTGTGTTAATCCGTCTGTTGCCTCCTGTTTCCTCAGACAGAGAAGACGTGATCATGTCTGTGTTAATCCGTCTGTTGCCTCCTGTTTCCTCAGACAGAGAAGACGTGATCATGTCTGTGTTAATCCGTCTGTTGCCTCCTGTTTCCTCAGACAGAGAAGACGTGATCATGTCTGTGTTAATCCGTCTGTTGCCTCCTGTTTCCTCAGACAGAGAAGACGTGATCATGTCTGTGTTAAACCGTCTGTTGCCTCCTGTTTCCTCAGACAGAGAAGACGTGATCATGTTTGTGTTTATCCGTCTGTTGCCTCCTGTTTCCTCAGACAGAGAAGACGTGATCATGTTTGTGTTAATCCGTCTGTTGCCTCCTGTTTCCTCAGACAGAGAAGACGTGATCATGTTTGTGTTAATCCGTCTGTTGCCTCCTGTTTCCTCAGACAGAGAAGACGTGATCATGTCTGTGTTAAACCGTCTGTTGCCTCCTGTTTCCTCAGACAGAGAAGACGTGATCATGTCTGTGTTAATCCGTCTGTTGCCTCCTGTTTCCTCAGACAGAGAAGACGTGATCATGTCTGTGTTAATCCGTCTGTTGCCTCCTGTTTCCTCAGACAGAGAAGACGTGATCATGTCTGTGTTAATCCGTCTGTTGCCTCCTGTTTCCTCAGACAGAGAAGACGTGATCATGTTTGTGTTAATCCGTCTGTTGCCTCCTGTTTCCTCAGACAGAGAAGACGTGATCATGTTTGTGTTAATCCGTCTGTTGCCTCCTGTTTCCTCAGACAGAGAAGACGTGATCATGTTTGTGTTAATCCGTCTGTTGCCTCCTGTTTCCTCAGACAGAGAAGACGTGATCATGTCTGTGTTAATCCGTCTGTTGCCTCATGTTTCCTCAGACAGAGAAGACGTGATCATGTTTGTGTTAAACCGTCTGTTGCCTCCTGTTTCCTCAGACAGAGAAGACGTGATCATGTCTGTGTTAATCCGTCTGTTGCCTCCTGTTTCCTCAGACAGAGAAGACGTGATCATGTCTGTGTTAAACCGTCTGTTGCCTCCTGTTTCCTCAGACAGAGAAGACGTGATCATGTCTGTGTTAATCCGTCTGTTGCCTCCTGTTTCCTCAGACAGAGAAGACGTGATCATGTCTGTGTTAATCCGTCTGTTGCCTCCTGTTTCCTCAGACAGAGAAGACGTGATCATGTCTGTGTTAATCCGTCTGTTGCCTCCTGTTTCCTCAGACAGAGAAGACGTGATCATGTCTGTGTTAATCCGTCTGTTGCCTCCTGTTTCCTCAGACAGAGAAGACGTGATCATGTCTGTGTTAATCCGTCTGTTGCCTCCTGTTTCCTCAGACAGAGAAGACGTGATCATGTCTGTGTTAATCCGTCTGTTGCCTCCTGTTTCCTCAGACAGAGAAGACGTGATCATGTCTGTGTTAAACCGTCTGTTGCCTCCTGTTTCCTCAGACAGAGAAGACGTGATCATGTCTGTGTTAAACCGTCTGTTGCCTCCTGTTTCCTCAGACAGAGAAGACGTGATCATGTTTGTGTTAAACCGTCTGTTGCCTCCTGTTTCCTCAGACAGAGAAGACGTGATCATGTTTGTGTTAAACCGTCTGTTGCCTCCTGTTTCCTCAGACAGAGAAGACGTGATCATCGACGACTGCACGTTCAGCTGGTCTACCGAAGGCCCCCCCTGTCTGAAACGGTAACCTAATATTTACCGTCGTTGTCGTCGTTGTTGTTACTACTATTATCTGACTAATTCAACCCCCTCGAGATATTAAGACCGAGGGAGCGAGGCTTGTGGTGAAAGTGTCTTCATGTCGTTAACAGGATTAGTATGCGCGTGCCTCGGGGTTCGCTCGTGGCTGTGGTCGGACATGTGGGGAGCGGGAAGTCTTCTCTGCTGTCGGCCATGCTGGGAGAGACCGAGAAGAGAAGTGGCAGCGTCACCGTTAAGGTATGTTTCTGTTGTATTTAAAACACATTTAGAACCTAAGGACATGAAATGTCTTCTAAAATCAGAAAGACAGTTTTCTGAAAAACCTCATGTTTCTATGTCAGTGGTGCTCAAACTATTTCATGTCAAGGACCCCAGAAATTATATGTAATTGGCCACCGACCCCCATCTGAAAATATGTTGTTTCAGGGACCCCCTCAGAAGCAAAGATTTGAGCTAAAAACGTTCGCTCTGAGAGAATATATATTGAAAGATTTAGTGTTAGTCTAGTTTCAGTCGACTAAATATCATAAGATTTTAGTCGACTACAGTTGATTTAGTCCACTAAAATGTATTTTGGCGGGCCTTGATGCCGTCGTAATGACTGTTTTTACACCTGCTGAAAACAGCCGATCTACAAGCTCACAACGCGTTTTCAGCATGCAACCGATTGTAAAATGACTTATACTGGATCTCTTCTCAGCGAGTCCCTTTCTAACATTTTAGTCTACTTTTTATTTGCTGACAAAATTGTCAATATATTTAGTCTTAGTTTTCGTCCTCATAGCTTAGTTTTCATTTAGTTTCCATTTAGTTTTCGTCAGTGGAAAAAGCAGACCAAGGCACAGTTAGAGGAATTACATCGACTCACTGGCCTTGGAACATCTCGGGATCCCCCAGGAGGAAGTCATAATGTTGCTCTGGAGAGGGAAGTCTGGAGCTCTCTGGTGGAGCTGTTGCCCCCTCACCCGACTACGGATAAGCGGTTGAAGATGGATGGATGAAGATAACTCTTTATTTCTCTTGCCCCTCGCAGGGCTCCGTGGCCTACGTGCCCCAGCAGGCCTGGATCCAGAACGCCACGGTCCAGGACAACGTGCTGTTCGGTCGGGAGAAGCAGAAGTCGTGGTACCAGAGGGTCCTGGAGGCCTGCGCTCTGCTGCCCGACCTGGACATCCTGCCAGCAGGGGACGCCACCGAGATTGGAGAGAAGGTTAGTTATTAATTATACCAGTTGTTGTTTTTGGTAGACCATTTTTTTGAGTGGTGCAACCACTCCTATAGACAGCTGTGTGTCCCTGGGTCCCTGGGTCTGTCCCTGTGTCCCTGGGTCCGTCCCTGTGTCCCTGGCTGTGTCCGAGCACGAAAATAGCGTCATAGCGTTTGTTCACCACCAAGTGTCACTGTTGCACAGCCTAACACACAGACACAGACACACACAGGCCAGGGAGGATGGCTTGTTTACGCGGGGCACTGGGGAGCAGTCGCGGTGCGACAACGCAAGCGTATTTACGTGAGCGCGGTCCCGTGAATTTGTTGCGCGCGTGCTCGTTTCGTGCACACGCCCGCGTTTATGCTTGCGTTGTCGCGCCCCTCTTTAGCAGACCTGGAGGAGACCTGTCATTGGTCCAGGCAACAACGCCTGCGTTCCTCGCTTCACGTTTGAAAGGCCCTAAGTGCTATTTCTTCTTTGTATCCCGTTCGTCCAGGGCCTGAACCTCTCGGGAGGCCAGAAGCAGAGGGTCAGTCTGGCCAGGGCGGTCTACAGGAAGGCTGACCTCTACCTCCTGGACGACCCTCTGTCTGCCGTGGACGCTCACGTCGGTCAGCACATCTTCGACAAGGTCATCGGACCCAAAGGAGTTCTGAGAGACAAGGTGACCCATCCATCCTAACTAACACTAAACTAACCCAAAGGAGTTCTGAGAGACAAGGTGACCCATCCATCCTAACTAACACTAAACTAACCCAAAGGAGTTCTGAGAGACAAGGTGACCCATCCATCCTAACTAACACTAAACTAACCCAAAGGAGTTCTGAGAGACAAGGTGACCCATCCATCCATCCTAACTAACACTAAACTAACCCAAAGGAGTTCTGAGAGACAAGGTGACCCATCCATCCTAACTAACACTAAACTAACCCAAAGGAGTTCTGAGAGACAAGGTGACCCATCCATCCTAACTAACACTAAACTAACCCAAAGGAGTTCTGAGAGACAAGGTGACCCATCCATCCATCCTAACTAACACTAAACTAACCCAAAGGAGTTCTGAGAGACAAGGTGACCCATCCATCCTAACTAACACTAAACTAACCCAAAGGAGTTCTGAGAGACAAGGTGACCCATCCATCCTAACTAACACTAAACTAACCCAAAGGAGTTCTGAGAGACAAGGTGACCCATCCATCCTAACTATAACTAAACTAACCCAAAGGAGTTCTGAGAGACAAGGTGACCCATCCATCCTAACTAACACTAAACTAACCCAAAGGAGTTCTGAGAGACAAGGTGACCCATCCATCCTAACTAACACTAAACTAACCCAAAGGAGTTCTGAGAGACAAGGTGACCCATCCATCCTAACTAACACTAAACTAACCCAAAGGAGTACTGAGAGACAAGGTGACCCATCCATCCTAACTAACACTAAACTAACCCAAAGGAGTTCTGAGAGACAAGGTGACCCATCCATCCTAACTAACACTAAACTAACCCAAAGGAGTTCTGAGAGACAAGGTGACCCATCCATCCTAACTAACACTAAACTAACCCAAAGGAGTTCTGAGAGACAAGGTGACCCATCCATCCATCCTAACTAACACTAAACTAACCCAAAGGAGTTCTGAGAGACAAGGTGACCCATCCATCCTAACTAACACTAAACTAACCCAAAGGAGTTCTGAGAGACAAGGTGACCCATCCATCCTAACTAACACTAAACTAACCCAAAGGAGTTCTGAGAGACAAGGTGACCCATCCATCCATCCTAACTAACACTAAACTAACCCAAAGGAGTTCTGAGAGACTAGGTGACCCATCCATCCTAACTAACACTAAACTAACCCAAAGGAGTTCTGAGAGACAAGGTGACCCATCCATCCTAACTAACACTAAACTAACCCAAAGGAGTTCTGAGAGACAAGGTGACCCATCCATCCTAACTAACACTAAACTAACCCAAAGGAGTTCTGAGAGACTAGGTGACCCATCCATCCATCCTAACTAACACTAAACTAACCCAAAGGAGTTCTGAGAGACTAGGTGACCCATCCATCCATCCTAACTAACACTAAACTAACCCAAAGGAGTTCTGAGAGACAAGGTGACCCATCCATCCTAACTAACACTAAACTAACCCAAAGGAGTTCTGAGAGACTAGGTGACCCATCCATCCTAACTAACACTAAACTAACCCAAAGGAGTTCTGAGAGACAAGGTGACCCATCCATCCTAACTAACACTAAACTAACCCAAAGGAGTTCTGAGAGACAAGGTGACCCATCCATCCATCCTAACTAACACTAAACTAACCCAAAGGAGTTCTGAGAGACTAGGTGACCCATCCATCCATCCTAACTAACACTAAACTAACCCAAAGGAGTTCTGAGAGACAAGGTGATCCATCCATCCTAATTATCTTTGCAGTTTATTTCAGCCTAAAGCAATAGGCCATCTTCACACCCGTTCTCAAGACTACTTTCTATTAGAAATTCCTGATATTAATTCTGAACTGGGTAAGATACTATGCCCCCCCCCCCCCCCCCCACCACACACACACATGGAACTGTCTACAATCAGTCTTAAAACTGAAGAACTTGATTTCACTAGATCGATTTAAATGTCTTGTATGGAATAATTTGACATATAGCTGTAGTTCAATCTGAATTGTTTATTTTATTAGATTTGTCTTTCTGTGTTCAAATGTTTGTTATGTACAGTAATCAGGGCGTCATTGTAACAGAGAGCTGGTTCTCCATTGACTCCCCTGAGTAAGAGCTGGTTCTCCATTGACTCCCCTGAGTAAGAGCTGGTTCTCCATTGACTCCCCTGAGTAAGAGCTGGTTCTCCATTGACTCCCCTGAGTAAGAGCTGGTTCTCCATTGACTTCCCTGAGTAAGAGCTGGTTCTCCATTGACTTCCCTGAGTAAGAGCTGGTTCTCCATTGACTTCCCTGAGTAAGAGCTGGTTCTCCATTGACTCCCCTGAGTAAGAGCTGGTTCTCCATTGACTCCCCTGAGTAAGAGCTGGTTCTCCATTGACTTCCCTGAGTAAGAGCTGGTTCTCCATTGACTCCCCTGAGTAAGAGCTGGTTCTCCATTGACTCCCCTGAGTAAGAGCTGGTTCTCCATTGACTCCCCTGAGTAAGAGCTGGTTCTCCATTGACTCCCCTGAGTAAGAGCTGGTTCTCCATTGACTCCCCTGAGTAAGAGCTGGTTCTCCATTGACTCCCCTGAGTAAGAGCTGGTTCTCCATTGACTCCCCTGAGTAAGAGCTGGTTCTCCATTGACTTCCCTGAGTAAGAGCTGGTTCTCCATTGACTCCCCTGAGTAAGAGCTGGTTCTCCATTGACTCCCCTGAGTAAGAGCTGGTTCTCCATTGACTCCCCTGAGTAAGAGCTGGTTCTCCATTGACTCCCCTGAGTAAGAGCTGGTTCTCCATTGACTCCCCTGAGTAAGAGCTGGTTCTCCATTGACTTCCCTGAGTAAGAGCTGGTTCTCCATTGACTTCCCTGAGTAAGAGCTGGTTCTCCATTGACTCCCCTGAGTAAGAGCTGGTTCTCCATTGACTTCCCTGAGTAAGAGCTGGTTCTCCATTGACTCCCCTGAGTAAGAGCTGGTTCTCCATTGACTCCCCTGAGTAAGAGCTGGTTCTCCATTGACTCCCCTGAGTAAGAGCTGGTTCTCCATTGACTCCCCTGAGTAAGAGCTGGTTCTCCATTGACTCCCCTGAGTAAGAGCTGGTTCTCCATTGACTCCCCTGAGTAAGAGCTGGTTCTCCATTGACTCCCCTGAGTAAGAGCTGGTTCTCCATTGACTCCCCTGAGTAAGAGCTGGTTCTCCATTGACTCCCCTGAGTAAGAGCTGGTTCTCCATTGACTCCCCTGAGTAAGAGCTGGTTCTCCATTGACTTCCCTGAGTAAGAGCTGGTTCTCCATTGACTCCCCTGAGTAAGAGCTGGTTCTCCATTGACTTCCCTGAGTAAGAGCTGGTTCTCCATTGACTTCCCTGAGTAAGAGCTGGTTCTCCATTGACTTCCCTGAGTAAGAGCTGGTTCTCCATTGACTCCCCTGAGTAAGAGCTGGTTCTCCATTGACTCCCCTGAGTAAGAGCTGGTTCTCCATTGACTCCCCTGAGTAAGAGCTGGTTCTCCATTGACTCCCCTGAGTAAGAGCTGGTTCTCCATTGACTTCCCTGAGTAAGAGCTGGTTCTCCATTGACTCCCCTGAGTAAGAGCTGGTTCTCCATTGACTCCCCTGAGTAAGTAAAGGTGAAAGAAAAGAAAAGAAACACCGGTGTTGTTTTTGACAGCACATTTAGATTTGAGTTTATAGTCATTAGCCTCTTGAATGGTTTTCATTTAGTTTGAGGCACATTTTAGTCACCCAGAATGTTTTAGTGTCTAGTTTCAGTCAAACTAAATATCGTGAGATTTTAGTCGACTAAATCTACAGGTGATTTAGTCGACTAAAATGTATTTCAGCGGGCCTTGATGCCGTCGAAGGGCCCATTCAGGAGAATTGCTTTTTTTCCCCGAAGTCTCCTGAACTTGAACACAGTATTTTGCGTTGAAACAAATTTGTTTTGGAAATCCATGTCGTTACAATTTACAATTACAATTTACAATTTAGGCATTTAGCAGACGCTCTTAATCCAGAGCGACTTACATTAAGCAAGAACAAAAGCATGGGAATACATCACATATGTAAAATGCATTTATCGCGAAACATGCGTAAGCTAAGAACGTGACTAGAACATATCTATATAATGACACTATACATATAAACTATAACTAGAACATATCTATATAATGACACTATACATATAAACTATACATATATGCTATACTATGCTGTACATATATACTATGAAGTGCTATGACTACATACAATGCACTTATTGTGCTGTCTACATGACATGCTATAAGTCTGTTTCAAATGCTATATAAGTCTAAGAAGTGCTGTCTAAGGGGGGTAGGGTAAGTGCTATGGGCCACCGCATCTCCACTAGCTAAAGAGTGCTGGGTTCCCCCCCGAAAATAGCTGATCTACAAGCTCGTAGATCTGCTATTTTCACTATTTTCTCTTAACGGGATTTCAGCCCCTGCCTCTCTAACCCTCTCTGCTACGTCCCTGGATGACCCCTGGGGTGGGATGCTCTCCCAGACCTGTTCAGGTCAGCTGCAGAGAGTCCCTGGATGACCCCTGGGGTGGGATGCTCTCCCAGACCTGTTCAGGTCAGCTGCAGAGAGTCCAAACATGGTCGCGTTGCACCCAAACGTTTAGAAACGTTTATTCAACCACACCACAGACATAACAGACTTTGTTTAAGTTATCGTCATAATCGTGGGAAGAAAAACCATTTTGCTGACTCTTTCGTCGAGGTTTTTTGCGTTGTATTCTGCCAACCTCCTGATGGCAGTGATGGAAATTTAGATTTTAGTTTAGTCTAGTCTCTAGAATAGTTTTCATTTAGTTTTAGTCACATTTTAGTCACCTGGAATGTTTTAGTGTTAGTCTAGTTTTAGTCGACTCAATATCATAAGATTTTAGTTGACTAAATCTACAGTTGACTAAAATGTATTTTGGCGGGCCTTGATGCCGTCGTAAGGACTGTATTTACACTTTCTGGAAATAGCCGATCTACAAGCTCACAACAGCATGCAACCAAGTGTAGAATGACTTCTACTGGATCTCTTGTCCACTAGTCCCTTCCTAACATTTTAGTCTAGTTTTTATTTGTTGACGAAATTGTCAGTATATTTAGTCTTCGTTTCAGTCGTCATAGCTTAGTTTTCATTTAGTTTCCATTCCAGTTTTCGTCAGTGGAAAAAGGTAGTCGACAAACATTTTTAGTCTTAGTTTTTTTTTTTTTTTTTTAACTTTGTTTTTATTTCAAAAAATGAAACATGAACAATGAAACAGAAATCAAACATAAATGTGAATACAAGAAAACAAAAATACATAACAAAAACAGAGACAATAAAATAAATCAAAGAAAAACAGCTTGACAAACTTCAAAAATACAGCATTCTTCAGACTGTACAGGACAAGGCAGGGAACAGCAGGAGACATGACTCGTCATAATATAATATACAGCAGATATCCAACACAAGTATGAAACTTTCCATTTTTAATTTAATCTTAGTTTTAGTCGACAAAAACAACACTGGTGGGAAGGAAACCATTTTGCTGACTCTTTCGTCGAGGCTTTTGTGTTGAATTCTGCCTCCTGATGTATGTTGTACCCTAACCCTAACCTCCTGATGTATGTTGTACCCTAACCCTAACCTCCTGATGTATGTTGTACCCTAACCCTAACCCTAACCTCCTGATGTATGTTGTACCCTTGTGTCTTGTCATCGGCCTACAGACTGTATGTTGTACCCTTGTGTCTTGTCATCGGCCTACAGACTCCTGATGTATGTTGTACCCTTGTGTCTTGTCATCGGCCTACAGACTGTATGTTGTACCCTTGTGTCTTGTCATCGGCCTACAGACTCCTGATGTATGTTGTACCCTTGTGTCTTGTCATCGGCCTACAGACTCGCATCCTGGTGACCCACGGGACCAGCTTCCTGCCGCAGGCGGACCTCATCGTGGTGCTGGCGGACGGCGTGATGACGGAGAGCGGGTCGTACCAGGAGCTGCTCGCCCGCCACGGGGCCTTCGCCGAGTTCATCCACACCTTCGCCAACGTGGAGCGCAAAGAGAGCGGCGCCATTCAGAGAGGTAAAGGAAACTATGTGCCGTTATCTACGCAGAGTGCAAAGAGAGCGCCATACAGAGAGGTAAAGGAAACTATATGTGACTACATTTGTGACCAGATTTGACTGAGAGACTGCCATCGCGCAAATTCCAGCTTTTCACCAGAGAAGAAAACCTTTTTTTTATATCCAAAATGAGAGTAATAGCACAGGCAGACTCTTCACATACTACAAACGAAAATTCAAAAAAATCCAGTGGCAGTCCCTCAGTCAAATTTGGTCACATTTGACTGAGGGACTGCCATTGGATTTTTTCGAATTTTCGCTTCTTCATGTCATATGAAAGCAGGGAATCATAGCTTCAAATTGACATATTGGTTGTTCAATTTGACCCACCAGTTTTGGAGATAATGACAAAAAACGTAAAATATAACCTATTTAGACCTGAGCTAGATTCTACAAAATGTCTTCTAAATCATGACAGTTTTCTGAAAAAAACCCTATGTTTCTATGTCAGTGGTGCTCAACCTTTTTCATGTCAAGGACCCCCAGAATTATCTGTATTTGGCTGCATACCATCTGAAAATATGTAGTTCCAGGGACCCTCCCAGGAGCAAAGATTTGAGTTAAAAACTCAAAACTAATTTCAGTGCAAGCTGACAATAAAGTTGTATCGTATCGTATTGTATCGTAAATATATCCGCGACCCACAAATCGAACCCGATTCCCGACCCAATGTTTGGGAACCAGTGGTTTACATGACAGTGTTGCTCTGTTCATATTAATGTTTTAAAACAATTATAATAATACTAATCAATGCTAACGTGACATTGTGTACCACAGCTGGTTCCAGGAGATCCAACGCTCGCCTCAGCATGGTGGACTTCATGCCCTTCTCCAGAGACCTGTCACAGGAGCAGCTGATTGGGTAAGAACACCCACATGACCTGTCACAGGAGCAGCTCATTGGGTAAGAACACCCACATGACCTGTCACAGGAGCAGCTCATTGGGTAAGAATTAACACCAACATGACCAGCTTAATGGCCTAAGTAAGTCCTAATTATAGTCTATATCTATATATAATAGTATAGTATATAGTCTATATCTCAAGAGTGTGAATAGGACATAATTAGACAAATGTTTAGAGCCTAAGTCACATGGTTTTGTGACTTGGGTAAAAAAAAGCCTGTCAGGACTCAAGTCAATGATTTGTGACTTTTGTGTGTCATTGACCTCTGACCTGTGCGTGTGTCCCAGGGGTGACAGCACCAACAGCAACCTGCAGAGCATGGAGCCTGTCTCGGAGGTCTCGGAGCACCAGGACCACCAGGGGGCTCCAGAGGACCCGGGCAAGCTGACCGTGGTGGACAAGGCCCGCACTGGACGGGTGAGCATCACCATGCTGGCTTGTGGTGGAACATTTTGTCAAAAAATATTCTTTTTGCCGCGGACACAATTTACAATTTAGGCAGTGTGATACTGTTCGCTCAGCGTTTCAAATGTTTTCAGAAGAACTCACAGCATTTTCCTCCTTTAAATAAACATTTACTCGTCCCTCTCTTTTTCAAGACCCCAAAACATGAACAATATGAAATTGTGGAGACAGAGTATATACACCGCAGGAATTCTCCAACCCCAAATATTTGCACATTCGCTGAGGTTGCCTGGTGGTGGTGGGTGGCAGACAACTGGGGTCGGCACTGCAGTGGCTCAGGGGTAGAGTGGCCGGGAGAGCGACCGGATGGGAACCGCGAGGTTCCCAGTTCGATCCCTATGGGCTCCCCCCCATGCCCCCCCCCCCCCCTATGGGCTCCCCCCATGAGTTGGTGTTGAAGTGTCCTTGAGCAAGACTCTGAACCAGCGAGTGTAAAATCAGTCATTACGACGGCATCAAGGCCCGCTGAAACACATTTTCGTCGACTAAATCAACTGTAGATGTAGTCGACTAAAATCGCATGACATTTAGTCATGACTAAAACTAGACTAACACTAAAACATTCCAGTTGACTAAAACATGTGACTAAAACTAAATGAGAACTATTCAAAAGACTATGACTAAAACTAAAATCAACATGCCAAAAACAACACCGTGTTCAAACACAGTGAGGTTGACGTGTGGTGTCTTTCTGTGTGTACCAGGTGAGGTTGACGTGTGGTGTCTTTCTGTGTGTACCAGGTGAGGTTGACGTGTGGTGTCTTTCTGTGTGTACCAGGTGAGGTTGACGTGTGGTGTCTTTCTGTGTGTACCAGGTGAGGTTGACGTGTGGTGTCTTTCTGTGTGTACCAGGTGAGGTTGGAGATGTACATGGAGTACTTCAAGACCATCGGCCTGGCCCTCATCGTGCCCATCGTCCTGCTCTACGCCTTCCAGCAGGGGGCGTCGTTGTCCTACAACTACTGGCTGAGCCTGTGGGCGGACGACCCCATCGTCAACGGGACGCAGCTGGACACAGACCTGAAGCTGGCCGTGTTCGGAGCGCTGGGCTTCGCACAAGGTTAGTGTTATCGGCACGTCACGCTTTGGTCAAAATGGTGCGTTTATATAGCGCTTAAACTGTAGACTAAATCTACAGTTGATTTAGTCGACTAAAATGTGTTTTGGCGGGCCTTGATGCCGTCGTAATGACTGATTTTAGATCTGCTATTTCCAGCATGCAACCAAGTGTAAAATGACTTATACTGGATCTCTTGTCCACTCCACTAGTCCCTTCCTAACATTTTATTCTAGTTTTTATTTCTTGACGAAATTGTCAATATATTTAGTCTTAGTTTTAGTCGTCATAGCTGAGTTTTCATTTAGTTTCCATTTAGTTTTCGTCAGTGGAAAAATGTAGTCGACGAAAATTTTTCGTCTTAGTTTTAGTCGATGATAACTGTCTCCCTGCGTGTGTTCCAGGCGTGGCGATCTTCGGCACCACCGTGGCCATCTCCATCGGGGGCATCCTGGCGTCTCGCCACCTGCACACGGAGCTCCTGAACAACGTGCTTCACTCGCCCATGTCGTTCTTCGAGGCCACGCCCAGCGGCAACCTGCTGAACCGCTTCGCCAAGGAGATCGACGCCATCGACTGCATGATCCCCGACGGCCTGAAGATGATGCTGGGCTACGTCTTCAAGCTCATGGAGGTCTGCATCATCGTCATGATGGCCACGCCCTTCGCCGCCGTGATCATCCTGCCGCTGGCCTTCCTGTATGCCTTCGTACAGGTAACGCTCATTATGTCATACAGAATTTGTTGCTGTCGGGAGGAAACCTCATAACTCAATTTTTGAGGTTTTTGATTTTTTTTTAATGTGTGTTGTTTCATAAATCAGTGCTATTGAACACCCTTTACGTCTGTGTGTTGGTTCATAAATAAGTGCTATTGAACACCCTTTACGTCTGTGTGTTGTTTCATAAATCAGTGCTATTGAACACCCTTTACGTCTGTGTGTTGGTTCATAAATCAGTGCTATTGAACACCCTTTACGTCTGTGTGTTGTTTCATAAATCAGTGCTATTGAACACCCTTTACGTCTGTGTGTTGTTTCATAAATCAGTGCTATTGAACCCCCTTTACGTCTGTGTGGTGTTTCATAAATCAGTGCTATTGAACACCCTTTACGTCTGTGTGTTGGTTCATAAATCAGTGCTATTGAACACCCTTTACGTCTGTGTGTTGGTTCATAAATCAGTGCTATTGAACACCCTTTACGTCTGTGTGTTGGTTCATAAATCAGTGCTATTGAACACCCTTTACGTCTGAGTGTTTCGAAAATATTGAACCAATGGAAAGTAGTAAAAAGTGCTTTGGACAAAACCTCTTAACTCCATTGGACCCTCAAAATGTCTGCTATAGCAACTAACTCCACCACCTCTCCCCCTCTCATGGAAGTAATTGACATTATATAAAGTTACAACACCAACTTTGATGGGGCTGTATTGCTTTGTTTTAAAAATATATGGTTTTCTTAATTTCCTGAAAAATGTATATTTTTCATTTCCTGAAAAATGAACATTTTGGAGTTATGAGGTTTCCTCCCGATATGTTTTGTAAACATACTTTATAGATTTGTTTTAAGGGGCGCTAGCCCCTCCAACATCTGGCTTTCAGAATTGACATCATGTGATTACGTAAGACTCACAAATCAAAAGGGAAACAAAAGTAGCAAAAAGTAGAACAAAATGATGTATGTATTATGTAATACACAATAGTATAATAAGAATATTATAATATAAAGAAATTAAACAAAGAGCTATAAAAAGACACATAGAATACAAGTCAGGTTCATCACAGCAGAAGTTCAACATTGTTTATTAAAAAATGTATTTCCATGTTTCCTCGCTGTGTTCCAGAGCTTCTACGTGGCCACATCGTGCCAGCTCCGCAGGCTGGAGGCCGTGAGTCGCTCGCCCATCTACACCCACTTCAACGAGACGGTGCAGGGCGCCAGCGTCATCCGGGCCTTCGGGGAGCAGTCCAGGTTCATCCAGCAGTCCAACAAGAGGGTGGACTTCAACCAGACCTCCTACTTCCCTCGCTTCGTGGCCACCAGGTGAGATGATTGACGTGTCTACTTCAGTTTGACTTCAGTTCAACTAAGGAAAACAACTCAAATCTTCTTCTGGCTCAATCAACTTTATATTTTCCAGCTTTGTTCAACGGTTGGCTTGCTCCGTCATTTATCAGGTTGTAAACCTTTGAAGAAAAACTAACTTTCTAAAACGGTTTGTCCCAATACTTGATTCTGATTGGCTGGTTACCGTCACGTGACCGGTGTAACCCACACCTTCAATCATCTCTGTAGCTGTACTGGGGAAGGGGAGCGCTTGATTGCCTTACAAACCCATGCCGTGCGGGCGTCTAAGCACCGCCCGGCTCATATGACTGTGAATGTGTGGCTCCAGGCAGCCCCGTAAAGACATCAAGTGCTATTCTCCCGTCACATAGTCTACTTGCCGAGCACAACAAGGACGTGATGTGGCTCGCTCTGGTGGCGCAAAGCGTAGCTACTTTTGTGAATTCAATAGTTTTGTTAGGTTAATATTGCTATATGTTTGTAACCGCCCCCAGCCATTGTAAAATACCCGGTAACCTGAGACCTCTCGTGGCTTATTTCTTAAATTAACAACATTGCCATTTAACAAAATCATAATATTATGATAACAACTAATTTTCCAATCAATTTAATTATTATAGTATTATAGTATTTTAAACAATCAAATGTCTTTTAACTATTTTATTAAAGTCAACATTTTAAACAAGTAAATAATTAAAGTCAACATTTTTAATTAAACATTTCAAATGAATTAACCATTTAAATGGAATGATGAGACTGAGTGTCTTTTTCAAGTGGGAACTGGCCAAGAAGCAGACATAAAATGACACTTCATTACATGTCAATTACAGAACAGCCAACAATACATCCATGATACCAAATACCCCATAAAGTACCTATAAAATATAATGCTAAAATCTCCAAAGTGACACACTTTAAGTAACAGGGCGCAAAATTGTGCGCAGAGAAAATTCACAAAAGTACAAGATTAACAGAACTCTCTTATACTTTGGATGCAAGGATATACCGGTATATACTTTTGATATAACTGGATACAAGCATACATCTTACATTTTGAATCTTGTCTCAAGCAAACATCCTTCTTTATACTTTAGCTATTTAAAAATAGCAGATCTACAAGCTTGTAGATCTGCTAATTTTTTTTTATCATGAAAATGTGGCGCAAACCTTTGAATATATATTCTTTCAGAGCGAACGTTTTTGACTCGTATCTTTGCTTCCAGGAGGTCTCTGGAACAGTATATTTTCAGATGGGGGTTGGCAGCCAATTATATATAATTCTGGGGGTCCTTGACATTAAATACTTTGAGAACCACTGACATAGAAACATAGTTTATTCAGAAAACTGTCATGATTTAGAAGACATTTGTAGAATCTAGTGTCAGGTCTAAATGGCTCAATACAAATCAACGGTATCCATAACATCATGACTTCTTCTTCCCGCAGATGGCTGGCGGTGAACCTAGAGTTTGTAGGAAACGGGGTGGTCTTAGCGGCGTCCGTTCTCTCTGTGATGGGCAAACACACGCTGAGCCCGGGCATCGTTGGTCTGGCGGTGTCACACTCTCTGCAGGTACGTTGGTCTGGCGGTGTCACACTCTCTGCAGGTACGTTGGTCTGGCGGTGTCACACTCTCTGCAGGTACGTTGGTCTGGCGGTGTCACACTCTCTGCAGGTACGTTGGTCTGGCGGTGTCACACTCTCTGCAGGTACGTTGGTCTGGCGGTGTCACACTCTCTGCAGGTACGTTGGTCTGGCGGTGTCACACTCTCTGCAGGTACGTTGGTCTGGCGGTGTCACACTCTCTGCAGGTACGTTGGTCTGGCGGTGTCACACTCTCTGCAGGTACGTTGGTCTGGCGGTGTCACACTCTCTGCAGGTACGAGGTTCAATATATCCACACGCAGGCATGCTTACACACAGTGGCTCAGGGGTATGAAATGCTTTAACATTTTCACGTGACTAAAAATATGACCAAAACTAAATTAAGACTATGACTAAACTAAACAAAAAAAAATTCTGCCAAAATCAACACTGACACACACACGCACACACACGCACACACACACACACACACACACACACACACACACACACACACACACACACACACACACACACACACACACACTCACACGCACACACACACACACACACACGCATCCTGCTCTTGCTGTTGCCAAACATCAGTCCCCTCGGGGCTACACAATCATGCAAACAAACCGTTAACAGCCGGTTGTGCAATAATAATGTGTGAGCTTCATCGTATAGTCTAGAGTGTGTACGTTTTGCGCAATCCCTATAAAAAACACACACACACACACACACACACACACACACACACACACACACACACACACACACACACACACACACACACACACACACACACACACACACACACATGGTCGTGGCCGCCCGCAGCAGCTAGGAAGATGTTTTTCTAACGTGGAGCGTGTGGTTTGTTTTGACTGCTGTTTGCAGGTGACTGGCATCCTGAGCTGGATCGTACGGTCCTGGACGGACGTGGAAAACAACATCGTCTCCGTGGAGAGAGTCAAGGAGTATTCGGAGACGGTCAAAGAGGTCAGCAGCACTACAACTTCACAACATACATGTACTACATACAGCAGCACTACAACTACAACACAACATACATGTACTACATACAGCAGCACTACAACTACACAACATACATGTACTACATACAGCAGCACTACAACTTCACAACATACATGTACTACATACAGCAGCACTACAACTTCACAACATACATGTACTACATACAGCAGCACTACAACTTCACAACATACATGTACTACATACAGCAGCACTACAACTTCAGAACATACATGTACTACATACAGCAGCACTACAACTTCACAACATACATGTACTACATACAGCAGCACTACAACTTCACAACATACATGTACTACATACAGCAGCACTACAACTACACAACATACATGTACTACATACAGCAGCACTACAACTTCACAACATACATGTACTACATACAGCAGCACTACAACTACACAACATACATGTACTACATACAGCAGCACTACAACTTCACAACATACATGTACTACATACTCTCACTCTAACTCTAACTCTCTCTCGCATGAACGCACGCACGCACGGTCGTGCGTGCGTGCGTGCGTGCGTGCGTGCGTGCGTGCGTGCGTGCGTGCGTGCGCTAGGGCATTCACTTCTAGTCATTTTTACTAGTTGACTAGTTGCCTAGTTTACTAGTCGACTAGTCGACTAGTTGTTAAGCCACCTTTTTATGTTTAAAAACAAACAAACAAAAAAGAAACATTTTTTTTTTTTTTTTTGGAAATAAATATTTGTACATTTAAAAACTGTGTACATTGGTGTGACTATAACTATAATCTACCTGATATTAAGGCCTACAAAATCGGGGAAAAAAAAAAAAAAATGAACTTTTTTTTTTTTTTTCTTATCAACTAGTCGACTAGTACCAACAAGGTCGACTAGTGGATTTACTAGTCGACTAGTAAACTAGTCGACTAGTTGCTTAATGCCGCGCACGCACGCACAGAGAGAGTCAAAGAGTATTCGGAGACGGTCAAAGAGAAAACTTCTTGACATACATGTACTACTGTACATACTCTCTCCCTTTTGGTGTTTTAAAGCATTATGTTATACTGCTTTGAAAGGGACACCCATATTCTAGGTGCAGTTAAGGTTATACATTCACAAACTCCTTGTCCTCATGATACAACACACACACACACACACACACACACACACACACACACACACACACACACACACACACACACACACACACACACACACACACACACACACACACACACACATGCATGCGCGTGTTATGATAAAACTCTTGGTTTCCCTCCCCTCAGGGTGCGTGGATCGTGGAGGACAGCAGCCTGCCTGTGAACTGGCCCGACAGAGGAACCATCGACATGCAGGACTACGGACTGCAGTACCGCAAAGGACTGGACCTGGCTCTGAAGGGCATCACTCTGAACATCCAGGAGAGAGAGAAGGTGAGCCGGCGCTGTTCAAACCCCCACCACCCGCTTCCAATGTTATTAACCCATAATTACCAGTACGTTACCAGTACGTCACTCGGATGCAATCGAGCCAGCAGGAGGCGCTACTGGAGCCTATAGAGCGTCGCAGTCCCGCCCCCTGTCATGACGACACCAGACCCAGGAAATAATTCCCAATGCATTTTTCCCATAGACATTTCAAAAAGTATTTATTTAAAGACCTTTTAATAAGCATCGTACGAAGCCAACTCGAGTCGTGACAAATCATGACAACAAACACAATATTTTGGTCCAAACAAATAATTACAACGAAGAAAAACCACAAAAAGAAGTGTTGTAACCTGCCGTTTTTTTCTTCTTTCTAATTATTTGTTCGGCCCAAAACATTGTGTTTTTCGTCATGATTTGTCACGACAAGAGTTGGCTTTGTCCGCGTCTTTAAATAAATACTTTTTGAAAAGTCTATGAGGAAAATGAACAGGGAATTATTTTCCGGGTCTCTCGAGGGGGCGGGGCTGCGGCGCTCTATTGGCTGCCTATTAGGAAACACGGAGGTGAGGGGGCGGGGCTGCGACGCTCTATTGGCCTATTAGGAAAACACAGAGACGCTCTATTGGCTCCTATTAGGAAACACGCTCTATTGGCTCCTATTAGGAAACACGCTCTATTGGCTCCTATTAGGAAACACGCTCTATTGGCTCCTATTAGGAAACACGCTCTATTGGCTGCCTATTAGGAAACACGCTCTATTGGCTGCCTATTAGGAAACACGCTCTATTGGCCCTATTAGGAAACACGCTCTATGGGCTGCCTATTAGGAAACACGCTCTATTGGCTGCCTATTAGGAAACACGCTCTATTGGCTGCCTATTAGGAAACACGCTCTATTGGCTCCTATTAGGAAACACGGAGGTGAAATTACTGCCGCCGAAGCGAAAACATCGTGAAACTGACTTACGTGGCCGGTTAAGACTGATATGAGGGTTAGTGGCCGGTTAAGACTGATATGAGGGTTAGTGGTCGGTTAAGACTGATATGAGGTTAGTGGTCGGTTAAGACTGATATGAGGGTTAGTGGTCGGTTAAGACTGATATGAGGTTAGTGGTCGGTTAAGACTGATATGAGGGTTAGTGGTCGGTTAAGACTGATATGAGGTTAGTGGTCGGTTAAGACTGATATGAGGTTAGTGGTCGGTTAAGACTGATATGAGGTTAGTGGTCGGTTAAGACTGATATGAGGTTAGTGGTCGGTTAAGACTGATATGAGGTTAGTGGTCGGTTAAGACTGATATGAGGTTAGTGGCCGGTTAAGACTGATATGAGGTTAGTGGCCGGTTAAGACTGATATGAGGTTAGTGGTCGGTTAAGACTGATATGAGGTTAGTGGTCGGTTAAGACTGATATGAGGTTAGTGGCCGGTTAAGACTGATATGAGGTTAGTGGTCGGTTAAGACTGATATGAGGTTAGTGGCCGGTTAAGACTGATATGAGGTTAGTGGCCGGTTAAGACTGATATGAGGTTAGTGGCCGGTTAAGACTGATATGAGGTTAGTGGCCGGTTAAGACTGATATGAGGTTAGTGGTCGGTTAAGACTGATATGAGGTTAGTGGTCGGTTAAGACTGATATGAGGTTAGTGGTCGGTTAAGACTGATATGAGGTTAGTGGTCGGTTAAGACTGATATGAGGTTAGTGGCCGGTTAAGACTGATATGAGGTTAGTGACCGGTTAAGACTGATATGAGGTTAGTGGTCGGTTAAGACTGATATGAGGTTAGTGGCCGGTTAAGACTGATATGAGGTTAGTGGTCGGTTAAGACTGATATGAGGTTAGTGGCCGGTTAAGACTGATATGAGGTTAGTGGTCGGTTAAGACTGATATGAGCTTAGTGGTCGGTTAAGACTGATATGAGGTTAGTGGTCGGTTAAGACTGATATGAGGTTAGTGGTCGGTTAAGACTGATATGAGGTTAGTGGTCGGTTAAGACTGATATGAGGTTAGTGGTCGGTTAAGACTGATATGAGGTTAGTGGTCGGTTAAGACTGATATGAGGTTAGTGGTCGGTTAAGACTGATATGAGTTTAGTGGTCGGTTAAGACTGATATGAGGTTAGTGTCGGTTAAGACTGATATGAGGTTAGTGGCCGGTTAAGACTGATATGAGGTTAGTGGCCGGTTAAGACTGATATGAGGTTAGGGGACTTACGTGGCCGGTTAAGACTGATTTGAGGTTAGGGGACTTACGTGGCCGGTTAAGACTGATATGAGGTCAGGGGACCTACGTGGCCGGTTAAGACTAATATGAGGTTAGGGGACTTACGTGGCCGGTTAAGACTGATATGAGGTTAGGGGACTTACGTGGCCGGTTAAGACTGATATGAGGTCAGGGGACTTACGTGGCCGGTTAAGACTGATATGAGGTTAGGGGACTTACGTGGTCGGTTAAGACTGATATGAGGTTCTAAAAAATGTTCTCAAGAAAGATTGTGTGTAGCTGGGTCTATAACTCACGGATCACCTACAGGTTGGAATCGTGGGGAGAACAGGAGCAGGGAAGTCCTCCCTGGCTCTTGGAATCTTCAGAATCCTGGAGGCCGCCAAAGGAAAGATCTTCATAGATGGGATCGACATCGCTGAGATTGGACTGCACGACCTCCGCTCACGCATCACCATCATCCCCCAGGTACAGTACGTAGTGCAGTAGGTAGTGTAGCGGCACAGGTTGACTGGTGATGTTGTGTAACAAGAGAATAGCACTGGCTGAGTCCCAGAAGCCCTTGCCAGGGGTGGGTGGGAGGGAGGGGAGGGGAGGGGATTCCCCCTTTAGTTGAGTAACTGGGGGTTTCCCATGTGGGAGGGAGACAAGGCTTTGAATCCTGCATTCGTCACAATAGCCTCCCGTAAATGGAGCTGGTAAATAGACGCCCCAGCGTGATGCTTTGTGAGCTAGCTACAGTAAATAGACGCCCCAGCGTGATGCTTTGTGAGCTAGCTACAGTAAATAGACGCCCCAGCGTGATGCTTTGTGAGCTAGCTACAGTATCGGCACCATCTTAAACTAAACTAATGGCTCAAGTCTTTTTTGAGGATTTTTCTTTTGGCCTAAGTCGGCTCCTCATGACACTGACTGGCCACCTCTGGTCAAGTCGGCTCCTCAAGACACTGACTGGCCACCTCTGGTCAAGTCGGCTCCTCAAGACACTGACTGGCCACCTCTGGTCAAATCGGCTCCTCAAGACACTGACTGGCCACCTCTGGTCAAATCGGCTCCTCAAGACACTGACTGGCCACCTCTGGTCAAATCGGCTCCTGAAGACACTGACTGGCCACCTCTGGCCTAAGTCGGCTCCTCATGACACTGACTGGCCACCTCTGGTCTAAGTCGGCTCCTCATGACACTGACTGGCCACCTCTGGTCAAATCGGCTCCTCAAGACACTGACTGGCCACCTCTGGTCAAATCGGCTCCTCAAGACACTGACTGGCCACCTCTGGCCTAAGTCGGCTCCTCATGACACTGACTGGCCACCTCTGGTCTAAGTCGGCTCCTCATGACACTGACTGGCCACCTCTGGTCAAATCGGCTCCTCATGACACTGACTGGCCACCTCTGGTCAAGTCGGCTCCTCATGACACTGACTGGCCACCTCTGGTCAAATCGGCTCCTCATGACACTGACTGGCCACCTCTGGTCAAGTCGGCTCCTCATGACACTGACTGGCCACCTCTGGTCTCCTCATGACACTGACTGGCCACCTCTGGTCAAATCGCCAAAGTCCTAATTGAAAAAGCATCATGCTGATCCCGCCCCTTTTTGTAAAATGAATATATGACTTAGGCCAATATTGGCAATTTTTGGGCCTGAAGTCAATGGTTTGTGTAAGTAAGTCAGTAAGTTAATTGGCCTAAGTGTAAGGTTTAATCCTATTTAATTCAATTTAATAAACAGTTACATAACTGACAGACAGTGTTATTTATATATTAAAGCTGCTATAAGCAATAATTTGTCAAAATGTTAATGACCTTTTTATTTTTTTGGTATTCAGACGACTTTTTTTGGTATTCAACGCTCCCAAAAAAAGTAGTCTCTGTGACACATCTAGGGGCCGCAATTTGCATTCAAAGATGTTCCTAGAAGCTTTGTCATTGGTAGATTTGCCTATCTGCTTCCTGATTGGTTAGTCACTGCGACCGGGTTTTTTTTCGACCAATGACAAAGCTTCTAGGAAAATCTTTGAATGCAGATAGCGGCCCCTAGATGTGTCACAGAGACTACATTTTTTGGGGGGAGTTCTACCCATTGCTGGCTGTCTGAATACCAAAAATAAAATAAAAAGGTCAATAATATTTTGACATATTATTGCTTTTAGCAGCTTTAATTAATAGATAGACATAAATTATTATAAACTTTTTTGTGAAATGATTAAAAATGTGTTTTCGATCACTTTTAATTTTTTTCTGAAAACCTTAATATTTTCATTATTTATGCTAACTTTTTTTAAGTGTTATTTGATTGGCTGTTGATTCGTCCAATCCCAGGACCCCGTGCTGTTCTCAGGCTCCCTCCGCATGAACCTTGACCCCTTCAACGCCTACTCCGATGAGGAGGTGTGGAGCTCGCTGGAACTCGCTCACCTCAAGAACTTCATCTCCAACCTGCCCCACAAACTCAACCACGAATGCACAGAGGGGGGAGAAAACCTCAGGTAATAGATTTTGGAATACTGGAAACCTCAAAACAAAACACAGTAAACTGCTGCTTGCCCGTATCGTCACCAGAACCCCTGTCATCAGTCACATCATCATACTATATCATCATCATACTATATCATCATCATCATCATCATCATCATCATCATCATCATCATACTATAATTCTGACAATGTCTGAATGTGTGTCAGAAACACCGCCATATCTCCTCACCGCCTGCACCAATCACTCACACTTTTCACACAGGCATTGACCATAATAATATGGAGGTCTTAACGAAGCCCTTTTTTCGATTTTACACATTAATGATTAATAATGAATTTATTAGTGAATTAAAAATGCGCTCAGGGCGCAGTACCTGGGGGGGCAATATCTCACAACGGGTACCTCCAGTAAGCTCACCTCAGAGGTGACTAGATTAAGTCAGACTAAATCTAAATATAAGATTTAGAAACTTTTAGTGTTTCTAGTAAGACTAAATAATAATTGCCCAGACTCTTCTTCAACAAAGATGGCGAAAGCAAACATTCTTTGTTCTGTACTTATACATACAATAGTATGGTACAAAACACTGAAGACCTTAAACCAGAAACTTAACCCCAGTAAAACTATGACTAACCCTAAAGTTATTTCTAACATTAGAACCGCCCCAACCGAGCGGTCAACGTGAGGTCGGTGGAGAAAAAGCAGGTTGAGCGTGTTTTTAAGGCGAGCATTCCGGATACAGAACATAATGGTTATGCGTTCTAATAATGTCAATGATTGCATGGCATGATGGGGGGGTGGCGGTGGCTCAGGGGTAGAGTGGCTGGATGGTAACCGCAAGGTTGCCAGTTCGAACCCAGGCTCCCCCAGAGTTAGTGTCGAAGTGTCCTTGAGCAAGACACTGAACCCCTAATTGCTCCTGATGTGTTGGTTGGTGCCTTGCATGGTTTCAACCGCCATCAGTGTATGAATGTGTGCGTGGATGGGTGAATGTAATGCAATCTATATGTAAAGCACCTTGGATAAAGGCGCTATATAAATGCACCATTTACCATTTACCATTTACCATTTACCATTTACCATGGCACAGTAGCATGGGGCCATGGGCATCATTTGGGCCATCAGGGGATTGCGATTGCCGCCCCCTAGTGTTCATCAGTCATCCATCAGTTGGATATGGAGGCAGCTACAGTATAGGTGAAAACAAATAGTTCCTAAACTCATGGTCTGCTGTATTCCCTCCCGTCCCTCCCTCCCTCTGCCACCGTGCAGTCTGGGTCAGCGCCAGCTGGTGTGTCTGGCCAGAGCTCTGCTGAGGAAGACCAAGATCCTGGTTCTGGACGAGGCCACGGCCGCAGTGGACCTGGAGACCGACACCCTGATCCAGTCCACCATCCGCACGCAGTTTGAGGAGTGCACGGTGCTGACCATCGCCCATCGACTGAATACTATCATGGATTACACCAGGTATGCACGTACACGCACGCACGCACGCACGCACGCACGCACGCACGCACGCACGCACGCACGCACGCACGCACGCACGCACGCACGCACACACACACACACACACACACACACACATGCACGTACACACACACACACGTACACACACACGCACACTGTGCTGACCATCGCACATCGACTGAACACCATCATGGACTACACCAGGTACGCATGCACGTACACACACGCACGTATACGCACGCACACACTGTACTGACCATCGCCCATCGACTCATGGACTACACCATGGTATATTGCTTGCAATCTCACAATAGATATAGAGGCCACGATACGATTATATATCGATATATCGATTATACGTTTAGTCGTTTATTCAAAATAATGACCATGTTGCACAAATACAATAAAGCACTTTCAGGCCCACAGAGATCTTTAAATTAAAATAAAATGTCTAAACATCCTAACAAGGGGTCTCGGAACGGAGTGCATTGCAACTTGCAAGAGGGGGCTTTGATAACGTTAACGCTGGGCTGGGGACCCCTGGGGGTCCCTGGGGACGCCTGGGGGTCCCTGGGGGTTCCTGGGGACCCCACGTTGAGAAACAGTGGTCCGGAAGGTTCTTTATATATAATTAGATAAATGCGTTTAATCATAACGCATTATGATTAAAGTTAATTTTGGAATTCCAGAAATTCTCAACCCACTCATTCATTCCACCGTTGTGTTCTCTCCACACAGGGTGATCGTGATGGACAAAGGCCACATCTCAGAGTCGGACTCCCCAGCCAACCTCATCGCCCAGCGGGGACAGTTCTACCGAATGTGCCGGGAAGCCGGCCTGGTCTAGAGATCCAGAGGTCTCTCTCTTATCGTCTGCACCCGATGATGATCGCACACATATATTCTGGTGTATATGAACCTGGCACTTTCTTTCAGTGGCTCTCAACAACAAGAAAAGAAAAGAAAAGGACAAAAATGTTGAATTGACCATATCGACTTTTTGCGGCAGCTCAAATATCCACTCCACGCCTCCACAGGGACGTTGATTGGAGTGTCTACAGCCCAAGAACGAGTCGAGCCAAAGGGACGAGCTATGGGGAAGCTGTGGATGCAACTGAAAACAAACCGTCAAAGACAAGAAAAACAAAAACAAGGCATGATTTAGAAAACACAGGACATGATGTTGTTCTCGCTGAGCAGGGGACGTGCACACATAGACATCAAAGGGGGCTTCAGCCCCCTGCCCTTTTACCCGTCTGTAAAACAAGTTAAACAACTGCCCTTTCCAGACCACGAATGCAGCATTTATACTATGGTGAAAGAAATGCAAATGCAACTCCTTTCCATGCCATACCGGAAGGCAGCATTCAGGAGAATTGCTTTCTTTGTCTCCTGAACTTGAACACAGTATTTTGCGTTGAACAAATTTGTTTAGAAATCCAAAGTCGTTACACACCGCATCTCCACTAGCTAAAGAGTGCTGGGTTGCGCCCCGGAAATAGCTGATCTACAAGCTCTCAACGCGTCGCAGCGCGACGCGTTGTGAGCTTGTAGATCTGCTATTTTCGCTATTTTTTTTGGTCCAAAAGTGCCCTCTTAACGGGATGTCAGCCCCTGCCCCTCAAAACACTCTCTGCACCTCCCTGTCCCTGAGCCAGGCTTGCACTGGGCCACATTATACCTACCTGTAGATATTGTATACATAGTAGTGAGAGTTGGCAGATTGTTCCATGAAAGGGTCATACGTTGATATTACAAACATTACACAAAGGTTCTCATTGGCTTCTGCCAGTTAAGCCCCATTTATACTTTGCTGTGTGTCGCGCCGAAATTAACCAATCTACAACAACACAATGCATCTAGGACGCAATGTGCCGTGAGCTTGTAGATCTGCTGTTTTATTTTGCCGCGTGACACTGTACTGTCGTGTCATACGATGGGTACTGTATGAATCAGGCATCACTTTGCTGGTAGGCTTATTGCATTTTATGAAACGTTTAATTTTTTTAATTTACTGAAGAATACGGTACATGTCTTGATGTTGACCTTTTTATAGGTCTAAATCTTAAACGTTGTTCTCACAACGTCCGTTCCTTTGTCCTATTTATTTCACATAGGAAACAAAAAAAGTTAATAAAAAGCAAAGCTTTTGCACACCTACATGCGACAGGTGCGTAGGAGAGGGTACGGTGCCCCCTACAGGTGCGTAGGAGAGGGTACGGTGCCCCCTACAGGCGACAGATGCGTAGGAGAGGGTACGGTGCCCCCTACAGGTGTGTAGGAGAGGGTACGGTGCCCGACAATGAAAAAGGAACAAACACATAGGAAACAAAACAAATCAACCGCTGTGTGATTACACAGTAAAATTCAGTGTTAATTAAACTCGGAAAGAAAGTGCAAATGTAACATTTGTATACTCGTCTGAGTTATATTTGACACAAAGGACTTTATTGTATATAAATCCGTCCCTAACCTGTTCTTTCTATTTACATCTGCGACAATCTGGGATGTGCAAATAATCCTTTGACACACTAACCTCCTAGAGCTGACCTGGAAACCCCAAATGTAAGCTGTCTTCATTCAGGGCCTGCAGCCATGGGCTCTCTCAGTCACAACAGAAGAAAGGGCTCATTTGAGGTTTTTAACAAGCCAGGGAAAAGGAAACAAGAGGGAGAAAACATTGCAACGTGCCAAGACTTTAGGCCAAGACACTAGCAAAACTATGTTGTTGTGGCCTTTTGCTTATTTCTGTCAAAGTAAACACATAAAACTGTTGATACTCAGCTGGCTAACCGGACCCTCCTGGTGTGTGTGTGCGTGCGTGTGTGCGTGCGTGCGTGCGTGCGTGTGTGAGAGAGAGAGAGCCACGAATGATGAGAATTAATGCCATTTCAAATGGTGATAATTCTATGTGAGAATGTGCCACACGCGCGCACACACACACAATTTACAATTTACAATTTAGGCATTTAGCAGACACTCTTGATCCAGAGCGACTTACATTAAGCAAGAACAAAAAAGCATGGGAATACACACACGCACACGCACGCGCACGCACACACACCATATAGAGGAAAAGGAGGCTCATTTCTTTGTGAGATCAGTTCTCAATCTCGAGGTGACAAATCGTTACAATTCAATGTCAGTATTTGTTCCTCTGGTGCTGGTATGAAAGAGTGTAAATAGTGAGTCTCCTTGTTGACTAATTCTTCTTATTTTTAGAGATACATATATTATTATGATGGACTTTTTTAAAGAGAAGTGATATTTTTTATTGTTCTTAATTGTCTTACTGGTTTAGACAACGTATTCAAAAGAGAGGCTATTGCATTATTTATGTCACATGACAACATGTATTAAAAGTGTCATTTACAATTCTAAAGATTGTATTATATTTATACTTTTTTATATCAAAGCTGTTTGTCTTTGTCTGTATCACACTTCATGCTGGTATTAATAAAACTTGAATAAAAAAATGTTATGTGCTTCACATGTCTGTTCAAAGTCTGGAGAACCTAAATCGAATACACGCACGCACGCACGCACGTACGCACGCACGCACGCACGCACACACAGCATTTTGAAAACAGTTTGACATATTTTTTAAACGGGTGTAATGCACATAGCAAAACATGTTTTGCTGTGCGGTATTCTTCTTTTGTTGGAATTTAATAATAAATGGTAAATGGTGCATTTATATAGCACATTTATCCAAGGCGCTTTACATAGATTGTGCATTACATTCACCCATTCACACACACATTCATACACTGATGGCGGAGGAAACCATGCAAGGCACCAACCAGCACATCAGGAGCAATTAGGGGTTCAGCATCTTGCTCAAGGACACTTTGACACTAACTCTGGGTTCTAACTCTGGTTCTAACTGGCAACCTCGCGGTTACCATCCAGCCACTCTACCCCTGAGCCACCACCACCCAGCATGCAGTGATTTAATATCATTGGTAATTCCCATTGACAGTTAAAACACTATACCAGGCACTAAAATAAGCAGGCATAGCATATTCGGATGACAAAAATGTAGGCTAGGTTCGCCACTCAAATTACCCAGAGGTTTAAATTAATTGATTAATTGATATACTGTAACTAGAATCAGAAATGAAACATGGAAATTGTCTCTTTAAGGATGCAATACATTTAATTTAAATGCATTTATATTGACTGTTTAATTACTGGTGGCTGATGGCCATGAATGACTTGTCACTGCAGAACTCTAGATTAGTCATTTTATTTCACGTAATAATATTATATGAATTAGATTTTCATAGTTTAGTTGTTATGTTACAGGACAGTCGCAGTGCAAAATCCAGCCACTAGGTGGGAGCAGAGGTTTCCCTTGTACAGTTGCACTAGAAACCCAACATTATCACAACCTCTCGTTGGTTTATAAATTATGAAATGTATCTGGACTTAAAAACCAAGTAAAGTTATTGCGACCGTAGCTCGCAGATTACTATGAAAACCTGCAAAACCTGTCTGTCAGTCAGTCCGTCTGTCACGCCTGTGAGCATGTTCACATCATGTATATTTACATTACAATACTTACTTTTACATTTTGGACAAAATAGCCAATTTTACATCGATGTGCCCACCTATCCTGGTTCCCAAAATGGGGTCCTGCTGGGTTCCCAGGGGTCCCCAGCTAAATGATAGTTTGGAACCAAATTGTGGGTCTGTAACTCTGAGAGTGTACAAATGGAACCAAATGGACCCGTTAGGGTCCATTTGGTTCCATTTGTACACTCTCTAAATGGCATTAAATGGTGGATCTGTAGACTAATGCATGTCAAACTGGGGGTCCTTGGAAATGAAAACTCTTCTCTTATGGGGGTCCCTGGCATGTCTTTTCAAATGGGGGTCCGGCGGGATAATTAGTGTCAATTTGGGGGTCCTTGACCGGAAAAGGTTTGGGAACCACAGTCCTATAGTGGTCCCCGGACCACACTTTGACAACTGCCTAGTGTGTGTTTTTTCTTTTTTTTTCTTTTTCTTTGAAGTGAAGCGAGGTTACATTGGTGACATCATAAGTATGCGCCGCCATGCATGTACTTGTAGCTGGTTTGTAGTTCAATGACACCAGTGTTTATTCTGTAACTAAACTAAACTACAAGAGGATATTTGGTCCAAACCTGAGGTGTTCCAACATGCAGAGAGCTGCACACGGTGCTCTGCAGCACTGGGCTATAAATGTCAACCTGTCCACAGCAAGGCAATGTCTGAAACCCAGAGGTAAGCTGTTAGCATTAGCAACATGCTAAAAACACCATTCATTTACCTAGGCAGAGAGCAAGCAAGGCTGCCTTCATGCATAGCTCAGTGGTTCTCAAGACATGTCAACCCTTTTCATATCAAGGTGACATTATGGTCTATTATTTATTTATTGGGCATTTGAGCCACGAACCATTTGATGACATTTTAGCCTCTCAGACTCAAAACTAAAGAATATTTTGTTGTCGTTTTTGGATAACATTTAATCCCTCCCATGCTCAGCTGCATTGATGTTGGTATATGATTGATTGATTGAAGTATTTATTAACAGTTTGCAGAATTACAGTACATTTCAAGCACAACTCAATACAGTACTGTTAACTGTGAGTGGACGACCCAATAAAGCATTACATTTGTTTACAAGAGGGTCCACCTTGTTCAATTCATCAACGTAGGAGAGATAACAGGCAAAGGTTGATCAAAATAACAATTCATCTACATTCTCTAATTGTGTAGACTTCTTGTAATTGAAGTAATACAGACGTTTAACAATAATGTAGCTCTGGAGAGTGTAAAATGAAACCAAATGAACCTGTGAAGGACTAATAAGGGTCCTATACTAAGACCTATACTAAAGGGTCCATTTGGTTTACCAACTCTCCATCATTCAGCTGGGGACCTCCTGGAAGCCCCTCAAGGACCACTCTTGGTCCCCAGACCATACTGTGCAGTGCATGAATTCCCACAAAAGCACGCAATTGTGTTTTGTGAAACCCTGATCACTGAATGATATAGTCATATACAACCACTTATTCCCTAATCGTGGTTACTATATTTAACATTAGTAAACTAAACTTCAATATGGGGAGTTGTCAAAGTGCATTTCAGAGTGCTTCCAAACTCCCAACAATGCAGTCCTGCACGGAATGTCTTGACTGAAAGTAGCTCATTATAACCAGTCTACTGTAGACTTTCATGAATCAAAAACTTAAGAGGATAATTCAAGCTTTCCGTACAGCTATATAGATAGATAGAATACTTAATTGGCAGTTTAAGAATAATTACAGAAAATGACATCATTTTAAAAAACGCCAAATGGATTTAGTCACAAAAAAGCCTTCGCTTGTTTCCATTGTGGTCCACTTTGTAACATGAAACTATACACAAACATACTGTACAAACAAAACAACCATGGAACATATAATAAATAATCCTTATATATAAGGCTGGGAGCTATATACATAGGACAAGAGGTACCCTGAGAGAATAGTCCAGAGCATGGGAGATGGGCTATCCAGGGTCGGAAGCTAACTATGACCAGTTAGTGTGTAGATGGAGCCATGATTTCAGGTTTTTCCTAAATCTTGCAATAGAATTTAGTGACAGCTGCAATGTTATTGAGTTTAAATTAACATGGTTTAATACAAGCAGACTTTTCTGTTGGTTGGTTGGTTGGTTGACTGTGTTGCAACCCTAGATCCCCATTCTGGACGTGAACCCCTTTTGGTGTTTTATACTTTTAATGATTGAAAAATAGCAGATCTACAAGCTCAGCGCGGCACCGAGTGCCACGCTACAAGCTTGTAGATCTGGAACAACACATTTTCAGATGGAGTTCCGCGGCCAAATACAGATAATTCTGGGAGTCCTGGACGTGAAAAAGGTTGAGCACCACTGATATAGAAACATAGTTTTTTCTGAAAACTTTTAGGATCTAGAAGACATTTTTTTTTTTTTTTTTAGAAACAGCCACTGTCAAAATGGGTTAAGGCAAATTGGAGATATTTCATATATTTTCCACCAGGGTTGAACCGGTTCAGAGTGTTTCCACTGGAAATGAACCGGTCAGTTCTTTTTTCCCCGCCTAATATTGAACCAGTTCGTAGTGTTTCCACTGGAAATGAACCGGTCAGTTCTTTTTTCCCTGTCTAATATTGAACCAGTTCGTAGTGTTTCCACTGGAAATGAACCGGTTCAGTTCTTTTTTCCCTGCCTAATATTGAACCAGTTCGTAGTGTTTCCACTGGAAATGAACCGGTTCAGTTCTTTTTTCCCTGTCTAATATTGAACCAGTTCGTAGTGTTTCCACTGGAAATGAACCGGTTCAGTTCTTTTTTCCCCGCCTAATATTGAACCAGTTCGTAGTGTTTCCACTGGAAATGAACCGGTTCAGTTCTTTTTTCCCTGTCTAATATTGAACCAGTTCGTAGTGTTTCCACTGGAAATGAACCGGTTCAGTTCTTTTTTCCCCGCCTAATATTGAACCAGTTCGTAGTGTTTCCACTGGAAATGAACCGGTTCAGTTCTTTTTTCCCCGCCTAATATTGAACCAGTTCGTAGTGTTTCCACTGGAAATGAACCGGTTCAGTTCTTTTTTCCCCGCCTAATATTGAACCAGTTCATAGTGTTTCCACTGGAAATGAACCGGTTCAGTTCTTTTTTCCCCCGCCTAATATTGAACCAGTTCATAGTGTTTCCACTGGAAATGAACCGGTTCAGTTATTTTTTCCCCGCCTAATATTGAACCAGTTCATAGTGTTTCCACTGGAAATGAACCGGTTCAGTTCTTTTTTCCCCCGCCTAATATTGAACCAGTTCGTAGTGTTTCCACTGGAAATGAACCGGTTCAGTTATTTTTTCCCCGCCTAATATTGAACCAGTTCATAGTGTTTCCACTGGAAATGAACCGGTTCAGTTATTTTTTCCCTGCCTAATATTGAACCAGTTCATAGTGTTTCCACTGGAAATGAACCGGTTCAGTTCTTTTTTCCCTGCCTAATATTGAACCAGTTCAGAGTGTTTCCACTGGAAATGAACCGGTTCAGTTCTTTTTTCCCTGCCTAATATTGAACCAGTTCATAGTGTTTCCACTGGAAATGAACCGGTTCAGTTCTTTTTTCCCTGCCTAATATTGAACCAGTTCATAGTGTTTCCACTGGAAATGAACCGGTTCAGTTATTTTTTCCCTGCCTAATATTGAACCAGTTCAGAGTGTTTCCACTGGAAATGAACCGGTTCAGTTCTTTTTTCCCTGCCTAATATTGAACCAGTTCAGAGTGTTTCCACTGGAAATGAATCGGTTCAGAACTCTAAAAGTTGGTTCAGAACTGGAACCAAAAAATGGCCGCCGGACCGGTTACGTGAAAGCACCCAAGGTTCCAAGAATCTAGAACGGAACCAGTTCTAGCCACAAAGTTATTTTTGGTGGAAAAGGGGCCTCGGATATTAAAGGGTAAGACCACTTTTGTAGAGGTTTGGGTTGTGTAGTTACCTTGCCATGATGTAACTCCAAATGTGGACAAGAAATCAAAAATCATTTCTCCAGTGATTAGAAATTGATAATTCAAAATATGCTCCTCATTGACTTACATTGTACGCTGAAACAGCTCTCAAAGTCACTCTTTTAGTACGTAAACAAACACAAACAAAGTTGTTTCAGACAATATAGAGCAACACCAAAACTCATGTGGTTTTATTTCTTCATAAAAATGGTAACTTCCTGTTGATTTTACTATATGATGATCTGGATCCGGATCCATGGATCCAGTCCGGGTTTTCTTCTGAATAAAAATGGACGAATCAACAGGAAATTAACATTTTTATGAAAAAATAAAACCACATGAGTTTTGGTGTTGCTCTATATTGTCTGAAACAACTTTGTTTGTGTTTGTTTACGTACTAAAAGAGTGACTTTGAGAGCTGTTTCAGCGTACAATGTAAGTCAATGAGGAGCATATTTTGAATTATCAACTTCTAATCACTGGAGAAATTATTTTTGATTTCTTGTCCACATTTGGAGTTACATCATGGCAAGGTAACTACACAACCCAAACCTCTACAAAAGTGGTCTTACCCTTTAAGGCTTCCCCATTAGTCCAGGCCTTTAAGGGATATTTTGTGCTAAATTTGTCTAAAAGCACCAAATCTTGCACAGATGTAGCCCAGGGCATGCTGTAATGATTTAGCTAGGGGCCGGCGCCCGAGCCGGCGACCTTGGGAAGCTTTGTGACAGCTGCTGAAAGTTGGGGTACCATTAACAACCTATGTAAGGCAAAAACAATTATACATTTCATTATGCTTTAAGTAGCATGTGACATGTCAAACTAGGGCTTTTTCATGATTCTGAATCCATTCCAAGCATTGGTTTTTTCACGAAAAACACTCTTGGGCTAAATCCGACCATAGCCACTTGCCCAAATGTGTGGCTATGGTCGAATTTAGCCCAAGGAGTGTCTAAGGCAAGCTCTTCCACTACCTTCAGCACCTTCTGTTCTGTACTCAGGAGGTCCTGAAGTTGTTACTGCTCCACTACCTTCAGCACCTTCTGTTCTGTACTCAGGAGGTCCTGAAGTTGTTACTGCTCCGTCTGTTCTGTACTCCGGAGGTCCTGAAGTTGTTACTGCTCCGTCTGTTCTGTACTCAGGAGGTCCTGAAGTTGTTACTGCTCCGTCTGTTCTGTACTCAGGAGGTCCTGAAGTTGTTACTGCTCTTCCACTACCTTCAGCACCTTCTGTTCTGTACTCAGGAGGTCCTGAAGTTGTTACTGCTCCGTCAGTTCAACCCATTTAGACCTGAGTTCTGTACTCAGGAGGTCCTGAAGTTGTTACTGCTCCGTCAGTTCAACCCATTTAGACCTGAGGACGCATCTCTGCTTGTAGATCTGCTATTCTTTGAAATATCTTGAAAATGTGTGCAAATTTTTTATGTATATTCATTCACAGCGAACATAACTTAAATCTTTGCTTCTGGGGGGTCCCTGGAACAACATATTTTCAGATGGGGGTACGCCACCAATTACATATATTTTTTGGGGGTCCTTGACATGAAATAGTTTGAGAACTACTGACATAGAAACAGGTTTTTCAGAAAACTTTCATGATTTATAGTAGAATCTGGTCTCAGGTCTTGTGCATGTGCTCTAGCAGGCCCCCTGTTGGTGACCTCGCGGGGATACAGCGTGCTTCCACCCCCTCGAGACACTGAAGAGAAGGCCATGCTGGACCGAATGCTACGCGTGGACCATGCAGGTGAGCAGCAGGGGTGGAAAGTAACTAAGTACATTTGACAGTGCCCTTGTGGTTAGAGTGTCCGCCCTGAAACTGGGAGGTCGGGGTTCGATCCCCGGCCGGGTCATACCAAAGACTGTAAAAATGGGTCCATGCTTGGCACTAAGCATCAAAGGGTTGGATTGGGGGGTCAAATCTACTAATCAAATGATTCCTGAGCGTGGCACGGCTGCAGCTCACCGCTCCTTGGCTGCAGCTCACTGCAGCTCTAAGAGATGGGTCAGATGCGGAGAACAAATTTCACTGCGGTAACGTGTGTGACAAATCGTACGACTTTGACTTTGCTCAAGTACTCTACTTAAGCACAATTTTGGAGGTATTTGAACTTTACTTGGGTATTTCCGATTTCCAATACTTTTACTTCTACTACACTACATCTCGGATCCAAATATCCAAAAGTTACTTTGTGAATTTTGATTATTATTACAATACTTGCATTAACCACCCTACAGTATATAAATTTTGGACATTTTAAATGAGACATTCTGCATAATGATTAATTTTCGTACTTTAAAGGACCACTTCACCACTTTTCAACCCATGTTCATATAATAGGTCCTCACTAATAATCATGATAAAATACCACCATTATTTTCTACTCAGTCTGTGTCTCATAGGAGGGCTGTGGGCAGTTCGGAAACCCGTCCACCAGTGACATCATCGTTAGGCAGATTTTTTTTAAACAAGATGTTTATTACAAAAATGTTTAGATTATCGTGAGAACGATGGCTTCCTTTTTCGCATTGCAACTTTTCAGGACTAGAAAGCCTGCAGTTTCTATTAGCTTGGATTCCCCATTGATGATGTCACTGGTGGACGGGTTTGTAAACTGCCCACAGCCCTCCAATGAGACACAGACTGAGTAGAAAAGAATTGTGCCATTTTATCACGATTATTAGTGAGGACCTATTATATGAAGATAGGTTGAAAAGTGGTGAAGTGGTCCTTTAAGTACATTTTGATGCCAATCCTTTTACTGAAGCACATTTTGAATTGACTGAATGAAGACTTACTTGTAACAGAGTACATCTAATATTGCAGTATTGGTACTTTTTACAATGTGAGTACTTTATCCACCACCGCAGGGGAATATGGTGCCAACCGCATTTACGCTGGCCAGATGGCAGTGTTGGGACGATCTAAGATGGGACCTCTTATCCAGGTATGGACACCATTCACTACACACAATGGACTTTAAGCTGTAGGAAATACTTTACATTTTACCATTTAGACCTGAGGCCAATTTAAAAAACATGGCTTCTAAATCCTAACAGTTTTCTGATAAACCTATGTTTCTATGTCAGTGGTGCTCAACCTTTTTCATGTCAAGGACCCCCAGAATTACATGTATTTGGCTGCCGACCCCCGTCTGAAAATATGTAGTTCCAGAGACCTCCAGGAAGCAAAGATTTTGAGTTATAAATGTTCGCTCTGAAAGAATATATAACCAAGGATTTGCGCCACATTTTCAAGATTTTTCAAAAATAGCAAATCTACAAGCTCGTAGCGCGGCGCTCGGTGCCGCGCTACGAGCTTGTAGATCTGCTAGGTTTTGGTGAATATTAAAGTAGTTCAGGTCATTTTGGTCTGGGGCCCACGCATTAAAAATAAATGAATCCACAAAACTAGTGTAATTTGTATTGTTCACCTACTATATATAGCAACTTTCGTTACATTTCTTTCCCTCTGTCACTATTTTTTGTATCCAGTATCACAGTGACAGAGGGGTCAAAGTTGAACAAAAGTTACTCTGCATGGTAGAAATATGTCAACAATACAGGATTAATTTATTTTTAATGTGTGGCCCCCACTGACCCCCACCAAATGACCAGAACTACTTAATATTCACCAACACCAGAGCAGAACTCCCACCACAGGACTCAGGCAATCAATTAATACCTTTGCAACCACTATATTAATTGCAAATATTTCTTATGCTGTTGTTTCTACAGCAAATGTGGGACCAAGAAAAGAAACATCTGGCCAAATTCAGTGAAATCCTGGCCGAGAACAGAGTTCGCCCAACAATATTATTACCCATATGGAACGTCACTGGATTTCTATTAGGTTGGTAAACCTCTCATTCACTTTAGAGTAAAGCAATTCAATTGCGTGTAATTGTGTGCAATTGAGTGTAAAATGAAACCAAATGGAGCCCTTATGGGTCCATTTGGTTTCATTTTACACTCAAGAGTTAAATTGATTGTTAAACAAGAAGTCTACACAATTAGAGAATGTAGAAGAATTGTTACTTTGATCAACGTTTGCCTGTTATCTCTCCTATGATACCAACATCAATAGAGCGTCGCAGTCCCGCCCCCTTTCATGACGACGCCAGGCCCAGGAAATTATTCCAATGCATTTTCCTCATAGACATTTCAAAAAGTATTTATTTAAAGACGGTTACGCCGCGGACAAAGCCAACTCGAGTTGTGACAAATCATGACAACAAACACAATATTTTGGACCAAACAAATAATTACAAAGAAGAAAAACAACAATAAAGTGTTGTAACCTGCCGTTTTTTTTCTTCTTTCTAATTATTTGTTCGGCCCAAACAATTGTGTTTATTGTCATGATTTGTCACGACAAGAGTTGGCTTTGTACGAGGCTTAAAAGGTCTTTAAATAAATACTTTTTTAAATGTCTGAGGAAAATGAACGGGGAATCATTACCTGGGCCCTGGTAGGGGGCGGGACTGTGACGCTCTATAGAGCATGGAGATGAACGGGGAATCATTACCTGGGCCCTGGTAGGGGGTGGGACTGCGACGCTCTGTACAGCATGGAGATGAACGGGGAATCATTACCTGGGCCCTGGTAGGGGGTGGGACTGCGACGCTCTGTACAGCATGGAGATGAACGGGGAATCATTACCTGGGCCCTGGTAGGGGTGGGACTGTGACGCTCTATAGAGCATGGAGATGAACGGGGAATCATTACCTGGGCCCTGGTAGGGGGCGGGACTGTGACGCTCTATAGAGCATGGAGATGAACGGGGAATCATTTCCTGGGCCCTGGTAGGGGGCGGGACTGCAACGCTCTATAGAGCATGGAGATGAACGGGGAATCATTTCCTGGGCCCTGGTAGGGGGCGGGACTGCGACGCTCTATAGAGCATGGAGATGAACGGGGAATCATTTCCTGGGCCCTGGTAGGGGGCGGGACTGCGACGCTCTATAGAGCATGGAGATGAACGGGGAATCATTACCTGGGCCCTGGTAGGGGGCGGGACTGCGACGCTCTATAGAGCATGGAGATGAACGGGGAATCATTACCTGGGCCCTGGTAGGGGGCGGGACTGTGACGCTCTATAGAGCATGGAGATGAACGGGGAATCATTACCTGGGCCCTGGTAGGGGGCGGGACTGCGACGCTCTGTACAGCATGGAGATGTGTACATATTCTTTAGTTTTGGGTCTGCAAGGCTAGATGTTCAATGGTGGTCCCAGACTCCCAGTGGTCTGTGGCTCAAATACAGAGGGGCCTTAAAGGACCACTTCACCACTTTTCAACTTCTCTTCCTATAATTGGTCCTAACTAATGTTCATGATAAAATACCACCATTCTTTCCTACTCAGCCTGTGTCTCATAGGAAGGCTGTGGGCAGTTCAGAAACCCGTCCACCAGTGACATCATCGATGGTGAATCCAAGCTAATAGAAACGGCAGGCTTTCTTTTCCTGATAAGTTGCAATGCAAAAGTTGAAGCCATCGCTCTCACGATAATACAAATCTAAATATATTTTAAAACAAATCTTGTTTAAAAAAAGATCTGCCTAATGATGATGTCACTGGTGGACGGGTGTCCGAACTGCCCAAAGCCCTCCTATGAGACACAGACTGAGTAGGAGAAAATGGTGGTGTTTTATCATGAACATTAGTGAGGACCAATTATATGAAGAGATGTTGAAAAGTGGTGAAGTGGTCCTTTAATATGAAAAGGCTTGAAAACCATATTCAGTCCAGCGTGTTGTGTTATGCAGGTGCGTCCACAGCCCTGCTGGGGATGGAGGCTGCCATGGCCTTACTGTGTTGTTGTTGTGTTATGCAGGTGCGTCCACAGCCCTGCTGGGGATGGAGGCTGCCATGGCCTTACTGTGTTGTTGTTGTGTTGTGCAGGTGCGTCCACAGCCCTGCTGGGGAAGGAGGCTGCCATGGCCTTACTGTGTTGTTGTTGTGTTGTGCAGGTGCGTCCACAGCCCTGCTGGGGAAGGAGGCTGCCATGGCCTTACTGTGTTGTTGTGTTATGCAGGTGCGTCCACAGCCCTGCTGGGGAAGGAGGCTGCCATGGCCTTACTGTGTTGTTGTTGTGTTGTGCAGGTGCGTCCACAGCCCTGCTGGGGAAGGAGGCTGCCATGGCCTTACTGTGTTGTTGTTGTGTTGTGCAGGTGCGTCCACAGCCCTGCTGGGGAAGGAGGCTGCCATGGCCTTACTGTGTTGTTGTGTTGTGCAGGTGCGTCCACAGCCCTGCTGGGGAAGGAGGCTGCCATGGCCTTACTGTGTTGTTGTTGTGTTGTGCAGGTGCGTCCACAGCCCTGCTGGGGAAGGAGGCTGCCATGGCCTTACTGTGTTGTTGTGTTGTGCAGGTGCGTCCACAGCCCTGCTGGGGAAGGAGGCTGCCATGGCCTTACTGTGTTGTTGTGTTGTGCAGGTGCGTCCACAGCCCTGCTGGGGAAGGAGGCTGCCATGGCCTTACTGTGTTGTTGTGTTGTGCAGGTGCGTCCACAGCCCTGCTGGGGAAGGAGGCTGCCATGGCCTTACTGTGTTGTTGTTGTGTTGTGCAGGTGCGTCCACAGCCCTGCTGGGGAAGGAGGCTGCCATGGCGTGCACCGTGGCCGTGGAGGAGACTATCGCAGCGCACTACAACAGCCAGATAAGAGCTCTGATGGAGGAGGACCCAGACAGATACACTGAACTCCTCACAGTGAGTTTTATTCACTTAAATTATGATGAGGACATCTCCTTTTTTGTTTTGTTTCTATGCACAAGTCTTCCATTCAGGGTGCATGAATGATTGTGGTACAAACAGGAAGCCCTTTTAAAGGAGCATTCAGTGATTTGGAAAATAACCCAGTCCGCCCCGGTAACGAGATGTGCACATGCACACGCTCTACAGTGGGGGAAGTACAACAGACCAACAGCACATGCACCAAGGCCCGCCCCTCTCATCCTGATTGGATGAAGGCTTTGCCACCCAAAGCCCAAACCGAAACTAGGGTTTTTTTTACCCCAGGGGCTCACTGGGGACAGGGAGGAACTCCTTATATGGTCAGCACACTTTATAGTAGGGAGGATTATCCAAAAAATAAGAAAAAATAAGTGATATTTGAATTAAGTGAAATCACTGAATATACCTTTTAAGGAAGGGAAAGCGTTAATCCAGATGCCGCTCTGGTGACATCTAAATGTATTCACTGACTGGGTTAAACACTGACTGGGTTAAACACTGACTGGGTTAAACAGCTATAACTGACTGGGTTAAACAGCTACAACTGGGTGGGTTAAACAGCTATAACTGACTGGGTTAAACAGCTAACTGACTGGGTTAAACAGCTATAACTGACTGGGTTAAACAGCTATAACTGACTGGGTTAAACAGCTATAACTGACTGGGTTAAACAGCTATAACTGACTGGGTTAAACAGCTATAACTGACTGGGTTAAACAGCTATAACTGACTGGGTTAAACAGCTAACTGACTGGGTTAAACAGCTATAACTGACTGGGTTAAACAGCTACAACTGACTGGGTTAAACACTGACTGGGTTAAACAGCTATAACTGACTGGGTTAAACAGCTATAACTGACTGGGTTAAACAGCTATAACTGACTGGGTTAAACAGCTATAACTGACTGGGTTAAACAGCTATAACTGACTGGGTTAAACACTGACTGGGTTAAACAGCTAACTGACTGGGTTAAACAGCTATAACTGACTGGGTTAAACAGCTATAACTGACTGGGTTAAACAGCTATAACTGACTGGGTTAAACAGCTATAACTGACTGGGTTAAACAGGTACAACTGACTGGGTTAAACACTGACTGGGTTAAACAGCTATAACTGACTGGGTTAAACAGCTATAACTGACTGGGTTAAACAGCTATAACTGGGTGGAAACAATTTGGAACTTTAAAATGCAAAGTGGTCCTTCATGTTATGGGCTGCTGTTATCAGGGTTGATTTTCAGAGTAGTGGGTGTAGGTTTGTTACTGCTAATCTCTGGCGTCCGCCGTCCAGGCGCCTGTTGAATCTCTGGCTATGTGAAACTAGTAGTGAGAAAGTATTATCTCCCCCCCGATTCCCGCTGGGGGGCGTGTTCTCTCCTCCGCGTCATCAGCACCCATACCCTAGGTGGGGTTCCTGTGTGGAGTTTGCATGTTCTCCCCGTGTCCCCTAGGGTAGGTACCCTCACATGTTCTCCCCGTGTCCCCTAGGGTAGGTACCCTCACATGTTCTCCCCGTGTCCCCTAGGGTAGGTACCCTCACATGTTCTCCCCGTGTCCCCTAGGGTAGGTACCCTCACATGTTCTCCCCGTGTCCCCTAGGGTAGGTACCCTCACATGTTCTCCCCGTGTCCCCTAGGGTAGGTACCCTCACATGTTCTCCCCGTGTCCCCTAGGGTAGGTACCCTCACATGTTCTCCCCGTGTGGGTAGGTACCCTCACAAAAAACATGCATGCGGTAATCCTGGTCTCTATACTGCCTCCCCCTGCTCAGCCGGGGCATCTGATGGAGGGGAAAGGTTGGAATAACGTGTTCCTTCCACGCGCTACGTCCAACCGAGGACACTCCTCTCCTGTCAGGTGAAAAGAAGCAGCCTGGACTCCTCATGCACTGAAGGAAGCATGAGGTCAGTCCGTTGCTCTCCCCAGGTTGGCAGAGGGAGTGTAGCGCCCAGGATTACACTAGACAAAATGACACCGAGTGAAAAAAGGGGAACTTATCTCATCGATCAAGATAAGAAGTCTAATCAATTAAGATGGACAATAAGTGGTAAACTGGTCATTTGGTTTATTTTGCAAGATAATAAAGGAATTCCGTGATGAAGAGCTGGAGCACCATGACACCGGACTGGAGCACAATGCTGAATCTGTAAGCATTACTTTGATCTAATAGTTAACCATGACACCGGACTGGAGCACAATGCTGAATCTGTAAGCATGACTTTGATCTATAGTAGTTAACCATGACACCGGACTGGAGCACAATGCTGAATCTGTAAGCATGACTTTGATCTAATAGTTAACCATGACACCGGACTGGAGCACAATGCTGAATCTGTAAGCATGACTTTGATCTAATAGTTAACCGT
Source organism: Electrona antarctica (assembly GCF_951216825.1). Taxonomy (NCBI): domain Eukaryota; kingdom Metazoa; phylum Chordata; class Actinopteri; order Myctophiformes; family Myctophidae; genus Electrona; species Electrona antarctica. Next base: position 3,728,930 of record NC_136809.1, on the reverse strand, counting down.
GATACAGGACTGGAGCACAATGCTGAATCTGTAAGCATGACTTTGATCTAATAGTTAACCATGATACAGGACTGGAGCACAATGCTGAATCTGTAAGCATTACTTTGATCTAATAGTTAACCGTGATACAGGACTGGAGCACAATGCTGAATCTGTAAGCATTACTTTGATCTAATAGTTAACCATGATACAGGACTGGAGCACAATGCTGAATCTGTAAGCATTACTTTGATCTAATAGTTAACCGTGATACAGGACTGGAGCACAATGCTGAATCTGTAAGCATGACTTTGATCTAATAGTTAACCGTGACAGCAGTCTAATGCTTTGTGATCTAATAGTTAACCGTGACAGCAGTCTAATGCGTTGTGTATGCTTTCAGTATGAGATTAACTCTTAAGAACTATAGTTTTAGTTTACAATCAAATTGTTGCAATACTAGTGACCCAATGTTTCACAGATGACTAGAAAATTCTCAGATGAATCTCCTCAAAATGGGTTTTGATTTGACAAAATGACGGATCACAGATCCTAGCAAATAACACCCTCATGTCTGTGAATGCACTTTGCCTCATCTGCAATTCTTCTCTCCGTGTAGGTTCCTGGATACTGGCTGTTGAAGAATGCGATACAGCTCGGTTGCAGAGCTGCAATATGTATTTCTGAACGTGTGTAATTGTGTGTTTTTATTAATGTGAATTCCCCTTTTTTTCCAGAATGATGTAAGTGTGTGGTATTCAAATAATATCATTGACATACTGCTTCACTGATAATAAAGCACTTTGTACATTTCCTTGCCAAAATAAAAATATTTATATGCAGAAATTAATTGTTGAAAAAGCAACCAGATCTTCATTGAATTATTTGTTTTACTGTAGTTTAATGTCCCATAAAGCAATGTCCATCCTAACTTCCAGAGGCTGTTGTGCAAATCAAACTAAGGGCCGATTCGAAGTAATTTAGAGCTGAATAAAAGTCGGATCGCCTCTGTGGAGCCTATACAATGTGACGTCATTTGAGGTTCGGGGGGGGGGGGGGGGGGCGGGTACCATCCTAAAGCCGGCTCTTCGGTGCTACTGAAAATTTCTGACGAGCTGAAATCATTTTGGCACTAGAGCGGTGAAATAGGAGTATGAATCAGCCCTAAGTTTGACTAGATGTTATTTGATAAACATGCTTCTCAAGAAGAAAGAATGTCGAGGATAAAAACCACAATGTTACAGACTTTAGTCCGTTGTGGTCCTTCCTTCCAAAATCAACAAAGACCCGTTTGTTTTCTCTTCGCTTCATTTTGTTTGCCTCTGACGTCTGACTTGGCCTTGTGGAAAGGCAATGCTTCTAGATTGGACTTGGAAAGGCAATGCTTCTAGATTGGACTTTCTGATTACCGACCAAGGCAGATAAAAAAGCACAGCAGTAATGAGGTTATATGGACGTTGGCATACTCCGTGCCACCCTGCTTTTCAACAAACTCTCCTCTTTCACACGTCGTGGGTTGTACATCAGGCTGAACAATGGCTTGTCATCCTGGCCTTAACCCATTTTGACCTGGGAACGATTCTACAAATGTCCTCTAGTCTAAATCCTGACAGTTTTCTGAAAAACCCATGTTTATGTCAGTCGTTCTCAAACATTTTCATGTCAAGGACCCCCAAGATTATATGTAATTGGCCGCCGACCCCCATTTGAAAATGTTGTTCCAGGGACCACCCAGAAGCAAAGATTTGAGTTAAAAACTTTGGCTCTGAAAGAATATATATTCAAAGATTTGTGCCACATTTTCACGATTTTTCTAAAATGGACCTAGAAGCTCGTAGTGCTACAAGCTAGTAGGTCTGCTATTTTTCAATGGCTAAAGTACATAACAATGCTCTAAACACCAAAAGGTGCTCCCGCCCAGAATGTCTTAACGGCTAAGTGCCCCTCACACACAGCTGTTCAAGGTACATTAGGGTACTGAGAAAGAAGGATTGACAACGGGGGCTTACCCGGGGGCCCTCCATCTATTAGGGGGCCCGGGCGGGGGCCCTCCATCTATTAGGGGGCCCGGGCGGGGGCCCTCCATCTATTAGGCCCTTTCAACAACAGAGGTGAGAGAAGTACTCATTCCAGCTATTGATCTGAAGCCCCCTGGTGTGTTCAGAAGCTGCGCGCCGCATACCACCAGACCGAGAAGTGTGTGTGCTTCTTGCCATGCTGTGCATTGGAATCCAGTACAGGCTTTTTTTCCCTTGACCCTAGCTTAACCCGTTTCGGGCGGGAAACCCTTTTAAGTGTTCTAAGCATTACGTTATGCTTTAGCTATTGGAAAAATAGCAGATCTACAAGCTCGTCAGCTTGTATGTAGCTGTTTTTGAAAAAATTGTGAAAATGTTTTTAACTCATATCTTTGCTTCTGGGGCGTCCCTGGAACAACATATTTTCAGACGGGGGTCGGCTGCCGATTACATATATGTTTGGGAGTCCTTGACATGAAAATGTTTGAGGACCACCGACAGGTTTCTCAGAAAACTGTCATGATTTAGAAGACATTTTGTAGAATCGTCCTCGGGTCTAAATGGCTTAAAATCTTTGAGCTTTAACCACTTACACCTACTTCGTTGAGAATTAGGGGGGGGGGGGGGGGGGGGGGGGGTCTGTTTACCCTTGACCCACTCCTTTTGAGGGCCACTAGCCCCTCCAATGCATGGCTTTTGAAGAAATGTGGCAGCCAAGTCTATGGAGCTTTTTAAAATGTTTGTTTAGGGCTCTACGTATACGTAAGACATCATGTGACTGATTACAAATACAAGTGTGATGTGTTTTTTGAGTGGTGTAAACCACTCCTACAACTGGCTTTGTTAGTCTGTCTGTCTGTCTGTCTGTGCAGAAAAAATGAGCATGGTTGCTACGGTCACCCAGTTCACCCGGGTGTGATTTCATTACGTCAGACATTACGTCAGACCACAGCTGATCAGGCTATATAAGACCTTACACCACTCAGTTCACACGGGTGTGATTTTTTAACTTCATAAAAGCTGTTTATCTGACACCAAATGTCTTCACAGAAAGATTAGACGACCTACTGTACGTTATTATTAATTATCTTCAGTTGTAGTCTAAAATATAGCAGATCTACAACTTGTCGAGCTGCTATTTTTGCAGAATGCTCACCTAATATGACATGCCCGGAATGGGGACACTCGGGTTCGAGTTGGTTACGTAAGAGGAACATTTTTGCAGACCATGTATAGTGTTCAATAAAAGTGGCCCTCACTCACAGAGGTGAACAGACCTTCTATAGAGCGCTGCAGTCCCGCCCCCTTTCATGACGACGCCAGGCCCAGTCCTGCCCCCTTTCATGACGACGCCAGGCCCAGTCCTTCCCCCTTTCATGACGACGCCAGGCCTAGGAAATGATTCCCAATGCATTTTTCAGTAAAAGAGGTAAAAGTGGCCCTCACTGACAGACCTTGTGTAGTGTTCAATAAAAGTCCCCCCCCCCCCCCCCCCCCCCCCCCCTCAGAGGTGAACCGTAGGTTCAACAGGCCGCGGAGCTATTTCCCCCCCAGGATGAGATCACAGGGGTTCTTTTTAGCTTGGGTGGGTTTCCGTATACCGCACACCAACCTGACCCCTAAGGGTTAACGTGTTGTAACTCTGTGGCAGCCTGCAGGCAGTGGTGGAAAGTATAGCTATAAGTACATTTACTTAAGTAAGAAGTATCGACACTGCAGGGTAGACATACTCTACTATAGAGACACACGGGGACTACAAATTTCACGCCCCCAAATGAGGCGGCGGCCCCACTTCTGGTCCGTTTCAACTGTGTACTGCAGCTGCCAATGCAATCCCTACGAGAGGCATCATGAAATACCCTAATTTCACTGGTTCATTACTGAGGCTATAGCGATTTTTCTTGTGTTCTAATAAATATATATCTAATATGTTTGATTTGTCCTTTTCAATGTCACATACCTGCCATCTCAATATACATCCTACAATGTACTATAATATACTCCATCAGTTTGTGAAAAGTGCTAGCATTGTAAATCTCAAGTCAAAGTGGTCGCACGGTGTATATATATAGTAAGCCCGTGACATGTTCAAAATATAGACATGAATAACAAAGTCAGTCGGGATCGGGATGTATATTGAGAATTCCACTCTTCAAAGTCGGCGCTCGTAGCCTCGTAAAGGCAGTGACGTCCCTTAAAAGCAACAGGTTCTCTGTCTGCCGTCTCCCCTTTGCTCCGTTAACATTATGGGTAACTCATTCAAGTGGTAAATTAAATGTGAAATACATCCTCTATTGAGAAAACAACAATATATATTGACAAAGACACTTCATACATTTGGAAACATTTTTATTCAAATCAATAGTCTTCAGTAAATTTCATATTATTTTAAAAGTAGGCTAACTACAGTTGAATTTCAATGGACTTCTATGGGCTGGCCTGCAGTATCCGTGCCAACGGACCAGAAGTGGGGACGCTGTCTCATTTGGGGGCGTGAAATTTGTAGTCCCCGTTGTGTCTCTATACAAGTCTGGGATTCAAAATGCACGCGAGTAAAAGTACAAAAGTATTGGCAGCAAAATATGTACTTATTAAAGTACCAAAAGTAAAAGTACTCATTATGCAGAATGTCCCATTTCATGTTTTCAAATGTGTGTGTGTGTGAAGCTGAGAAATTGGTCCGCTATCGTGAGTGGATGGAATTGGTTACCATTTGCAATATACAATTTAGGCATTTAGCAGACACTCTTAATCCAGAGCGACTGAACATTGTATTGTCACTGTTTGTTCCCCTAGTTCCCATTGTGTGAACCATTATTCCTTCAGCAAAACTTAAAATATAAATATATTCCCTGTTTTATATATATTTCCTTCAGCAAAACTTAAGGCAGACAAAGATGTGATGATTAAATATATTCCGTTGCTGTCGGGAGGAAACCTCATAACTCCATTTTTGAGGTTTTTGATATTTGTTGGCATAAATCAGTGCTACTGAACACCCTGTACGTCTGTGTGTTGGTTCATAAATCAGTGCTACTGAACACCCTTTACGTCTGTGTGTTGGTTCATAAATCAGTGCTACTGAACACCCTTTACGTCTGTGTGTTGGTTCATAAATCAGTGCTATTGAACACCCTTTACGTCTGTGTGTTGGTTCATAAATCAGTGCTACTGAACACCCTTTACGTCTGTGTGTTGGTTCATAAATCAGTGCTATTGAACACCCTTTACGTCTGTGTGTTGTTTCATAAATCAGTGCTATTGAACACCCTTTACGTCTGTGTGTTGTTTCATAAATCAGTGCTATAGAACACCCTTTACGTCTGTGTGTTGGTTCATAAATCAGTGCTATTGAACACCCTTACGTCTGTGTGTTGTTTCATAAATCAGTGCTATTGAACACCCTTTACGTCTGTGTGTTGTTTCATAAATCAGTGCTATTGAACACCCTTTACGTCTGTGTGTTGTTTCATAAATCAGTGCTATTGGACACCCTGTACGTCTGTGTGTTGGTTCATAAATCAGTGCTATTGAACACCCTTTACGTCTGTGTGTTGGTTCATAAATCAGTGCTATTGAACACCCTTTACGTCTGTGTGGTGTTTCATAAATCAGTGCTGTTGAACACCCTTTACGTCTGTGTGTTGTTTCATAAATCAGTGCTATTGAACACCCTTTACGTCTGTATGTTGGTTCATAAATCAGTGCTATTGAACACCCTTTACGTCTGTGTGTTGGTTCATAAATCAGTGCTATTGAACACCCTTTACGTCTGTGTGTTGTTTCATAAATCAGTGCTATTGAACACCCTTTACGTCTGTGTGTTGGTTCATAAATCAGTGCTATTGAACACCCTTTACGTCTGTGTGTTGGTTCATAAATCAGTGATATTGAACACCCTTTACGTCTGTGTGTTGTTTCATAAATCAGTGCTATTGAACACCCTTTACGTCTGTGTGTTGGTTCGAAAATATTGAACCAATAGAAAGTAGTAAAAAGTGCTTTGGACAAAACCTCTCAACTCCATTGGACCCTCAAACTGTCTGCTAAAGCAACCAACTCCACCACCTCTCCCCCTCTCATGGAAGTAATTGACAATATAGTAAAGTCACAACACCAACTTTGATGAGGCTGTATTGCTTTGTTTTAAAAATATAAGGTTTTCTTAATTTCCTGAAAAATGTTTTCATTTCCTGAAAATGAACATTTTGGAGTTATGAGGTTTCCTCCCGACAGCAGAGTGTATGCAACTGGGGAGCAGTGTTGTTTTTGGCAGCAAGTTTTGATTTTAGTTTTAGTCATAGTCTCTTGAATAGTTTTCATTTAGTTTTAGTCACATTTTAGTCACCTGGAATGTGTTAGTCTAGTTTTAGTCGACTAAACATAAGATTTTAGTCGACTTTAATCGATGTTTTGTCGGGCCTTGATGCCGTCGTAATGACTGATTTTACACTTGCTGAAAATAGCAAATCTACAAGCTCACAACGCGTCGCGCTGCGACGCGTTGTGAGCTTGTAGATTTGCTATTTTCAGAATGCAACCAAGTGTATTTATTTATTTATACTGGATCTCTTGTCCACTAGTCCCTTCCTAACATTTTAGTCTAGTTTTTATTTGTTGACGAAATTTAGTCTTAGTTTTAGTCATCATAGCTTAGTTTTCATTTAGTTTACATTTAGTTTTCGACAGTGAAAAAAGGTAGTCGACGAACATTTTTCGTTTTAGTTTTAGTCGACGAAAACAACACTGCTGGAGAGACCGTGAGAGGCCTTTCAAATTAAAGATAGGTCATCATAGATTCTTTCTGTTATAGCCATAGGACTGACAGCTTTACAGTGAGTGCACAGACCTGTGCATTGTGTTTGATGACCACATTAATAAATGCAACCATGTGTGATGTCTCAGTCATGTCTCAGTCATGTCTCAGTCATGTCTCAGTCATGTCTCAGTGCACAGACCTGTGCATTGTGTTTGATGACCACGTTAATAAATGCAACCATGTGTGATGTCTCAGTCATGTCTCAGTCATGTCTCAGTCATGTCTCAGTGCACAGACCTGTGCATTGTGTTTGATGACCACATTAATAAATGCAACCATGTGTGATGTCTCAGTCATGATGCAGGTGTTACATTAGAAACCATAAGCGTACGTCTAAATTAGCTGCCATATTTAACCGTGAATATATCTATTCTTTTGCATTTGGACTTCATTTAAGAGTAAGAAATCCAACTCGGATAAACATAAATTAGACATTTTACAATAATGTTACCAAACTATTTTCCCGCAGAAAAAAAATGAAAAATGCATGTTTCTTCGCCTAAAATCACCCCAAAAGGAATCTGATATATCGACTGAGAAATCGACAACAAGAATTTGAAAAGAGCAGTAAAAACTCAAAGTGTGACCATATCTTTGCTGGCCGTGAATAATCGTGGCAGTAAATTTCGAAGGGCACGGACAATATAAATCCTTATAAGACATAAAAGCTTTCGGATGCAGATCATATTGTGTCTTGGCTTCCGTCGAGACCGTGGGCCGTTCTGGGATGGCGGGATGCATAGTAGCTGAAACATAGTGGCTCGTACATCCATCACATATCTTCATGGTGAAATCATTGTCCACTCACTGACTCCACAAGAATTATTACCTCCACACTTCTCTAGTGTTGAACGTTGCTTCATCTGCTGAGAGCATCTCAACACTAGACACTGCACAAAAAACTAACTCCTGCACCTTCATCCAGTGACGTAGAGTCTGTGGGGGCCGGGGGTTCAAGTCCCCCATGAGGAATTGGACCAGGGATCTCGGCCCCCATGAGGAATTGGACCTGAATATATATTCGCCTCGGTTCGTCCCGTTTGTGCCGCATCAGGTCGCGCCCGTTCGCGCAATTCTCGTCTTGCATTGACTGTGTATACAATCACGCCGCTCTAACCATCCAAGTCTGGCACCTTAACATGTCTGTTTTCCTCACTGTCCGGGGCGGGGGGTGGTGGCGGGTGGACCGCGTTGCCTGTCCCTTGTACACATGCAGATCAGGCATTGAAATGCTAATCTGGGTGCTTAACCTGCCAGGTAGATATGTGTGTGAGGAGCTGATCACAGTCACAGATAGAGGGAAAGTGTTATTTATATTATATTTTTGACCTATTATTTATGCTATATATTATTGACCGCGTCTGTGTCACAGTCTCACAGTCACAGACATTGCGCACGAGAGAGAGATAGAGAGAGGGAGAGAGAGAGAGAGAGAGAGAGAGGGGTGCTGCGTAAATAAATAGGCTACTCATCTTTGTGTTCTGTTTCACCTTATTGCTGATTGACCGTCACAGGGAAAAGCAACAAGGGGTTTAGTGTGAAACGAAAAAAGAAAAAACAACAACGTTTTCGTAATTTTTAATTGGACTAATTTAATTTAAAGCAGCACAAAAGCTGTTTATGCTATACATTTAAAAGTGTGAAATAAGGGGAGCTCTTATCATCGTACATCATCACACATCTCATTCCGTCACAATTTGCGTCCTCACCTTCGTCATCAATGTTTGTGTTCACACAAACACTCAAAATTGTCCATTCATTATCAATGGCATTTAATGTTTGTGTAGGACAACATTTGAGTTACACACACCGAAAGCTGGACATAGTATCGCCCCTCCAAAAAAATACAACATTTTTATAAGGTCATCTATTTTCAGCTGATCTACAAGCTCAAAACGCCTCGAGAGTGGGGAAAAATATAACCTTGCGAGATCCATTTACGCACGGCCTACATCGTTTCTGAACACAGAGAGTAAGTACGTCATTAGATCTTATGTTTCTTCTTTCGCTCATGATGAGGTCGTCCTATTGTACGATGACTCCGCTGTAATAACAGACACACACACATGCTCAGTGTCATCATGTCACCATACATTTCACGTTGGATTCCTGCTCTGTGTTCGTGTGTGTGCGACTCCCATGCGCTGCCTGCCTGTGTCTGTCTGTCAGAGCGTCCGTCGTCGACCTTTTTATGCCGAGATGAGAGCTTCCCAGAAGTAGGGATGTGTAAATGTGTCAAAAATGAAAATCGATTAGCATAATTCAATATTAATCAATTATCGACAAATCGATAAGCCCCCTTAGAATCAATCTCCACTCACACTCAATGACTCACACTCCTCATGAAGCTACACAGACACATCCCAGGCACACTTTGGTAGGCCTATAGCCCTGTCCTGTTTGGATGACAGTATTGCCTTTCCAACAGATTTTCATTTAAAAAAAAATGTTTTATTTTTTTTCCTGATTATCGATTATTAATTTTCATAATCGATTTCGGGTCCCGTTAACGATAATCGATTTGTCGACAAATCGTACCAATCCCTACCCAGAAGTCAGCCGTCGCTTTTCTCTTTTTCACGATTATTTCAACAAACAATGTTCTGGTTTTTCAACAGCTAAAGTTTAAAACAATGGTTAATGTGGTTAAGTACTATTTTGAGGTGTTTGTTCCAAGCATTTCCAATTTCCAATACAGTACTTTTAGTTCCACTACATTTATTTGAAGAAAGTTACTAGTTACTTTGTAGATTTAGCTTATTATTACAAAACATACATTTTACACTTCGGCCCTATATGCATTTCGATGATTTTGGCCATTCTAAAATAGCCAAACTACAAGCTCACAATGCGTGAAATGCATTGTGAGCTTGTACATCGCGATTTTCAAAGACATTTTTCATATATTTGAAAACTTGGACATCCTGCATAATGAGAACTTTCTACTTTTGTACTTTAAGTAAATTGTCATACCAATACTTTTTGCACCTTTACTCAAGTAAATTTTGAATGCCGGACTTCTACTTGTAACAGAGTATTCCTACATTGCAGTATTAATACTTTTACTTAAGTACAGTAAAGAATGTGAGTACTTTTCTCCCACCACTGCTGACACCCAGACAGGCAACTCCATAAATAGTAAAACGGTAAACATTTTTAACCGTGTGCAGTACACACACACACACAGTACATAAATACCCTAGCAGTGGTGATGTCATTGTTTATGTGCTTAAAATACATATACTGCAGAGTTTTGATCATAAATAAGGACTTCACGTTTTCAAATCCACAACGATCGAATGCTTGCAGAGCGTTTTAGCTATTCTGAAAGATATGATACATGTGCTGCGTAGTCATACAGTATGTTCGAAACCATCTGACTCCTCATCTCCCCAATAAATCTCTGCAGTGGAGCGCCTGTGACCACGTGTCCTCGCTCACAGCGTGAAGCCACAACACATGATGTCAAAACACTGACATCACCTTCTGCAGGAATCCTTGATTGATGGCCTCTCAGCCCCAGCTGGGTGAGGTGGGGGCTGAGACCGACCTACCGCCCCCTACCGGAGAAAACACTAGCCACCCAAGGTCAGGTCTTTACAATTTACAATTTAGGCATTTATCAGACGCTCTTAATCCAGAGCGATTTACATTAAGCAAGAACAAAAAGCATGGGAATACATCACATACATAAAAAGTAGTTATCATGAAACATGCGTAAGCTAAGAGCGTAACAGTGGAATAACTATATAATGAAACTATACATATAAACTATACATACTATGCTATACATATATACTATAAAGGTGCTATGACTACATAAAATGCAATTCTAGTGCTGTCTACGTAACATGCTATAAGTCTCTATACAATGCTATCTAAGTCTACATAAAGTGCTATCTAAGGGGCTAGGGCAAGTGCTACGGGCCATGATGGAGTCTGAAAAGGTGGGTTTTCAGACTACGGCGGAAGATTGGGAGTGAGGCTGCAGTTCTGATTGTAATGGGAAGTGCATTCCATAGTTTTGGAGCCAGAAGGGAGAAGAGTTGAGGAAATTTCACTTATTTTGAATTAAAGAAAATAGAATTCACGTTTAAAAATAAAAGGTTGACTCAATGTTTTGCTTTTTTGTTGTTGTTTTCACTTATATAATGTAAGTACATTACTTGTTATGTTGTATATATGACCGACCACACACCCTCTTTAGGGGACATCCACTTTTGCAATAAACAGTTGTGCCTCTGAAACCATGTAATATTAAAGCCATAGCCAATAATGATTGTTGATAGCAACATGTCATGTTATACCCATGACGAAAGCATTGCATGGTTATAGGAATATTGCATTAAAACCTTCATCTCTGCATGCAAATATTGACTCTAATCACTTCAATAAAATGGTAGCTTGTATTGTTCAGTAAAACACCTAGGCTACAATGTTGCCTGTCAGAGCACCATCCCGTCATTTAATAGGCGAAGCATCTTATTCTGAAAGCTGTTTAACTCGGAAACCGAGAATCAGGAAGGAGAGTCTGAGATCTGTAGTCTGAAAACTCACCTCTTTAGACTCCATCTTAGCCCATAGCACTTGCCCTAGCCTTGACGACCTTGCAGGCTTGTTATGCAAAGGCTCAATTTATGTAATTTAGATAGCATGACAGATATGCCAACCAGGTCGTTATTGATCTGGCATGCTATAGCATTCTGTAGTGGATACGTATGATCCTTGATGACTGTTTCTATAGTGGATACGTATGATCCTTGATGACTGTTTCTATAGTGGATACGTATGATCCTTGATGACTGTTTCTATAGTGGATACGTATGATCCTTGATGACTGTTTGATCTGGCATGCTATAGCATTCTATAGTGGATACGTATGATCCTTGATGACTGTTTCTATAGTGGATACGTATGATCCTTGATGACTGTTTCTATAGTGGATACGTATGATCCTTGATGACTGTTTCTATAGTGGATACGTATGATCCTTGATGACTGTTTCTATAGTGGATACGTATGATCCTTGATGACTGTTTCTATAGTGGATACGTATGATCCTTGATGACTGTTTCTATAGTGGATACGTATGATCCTTGATGACTGTTTCTATAGTGGATACGTATGATCCTTGATGACTGTTTCTATAGTGGATACGTATGATCCTTGATGACTGTTTCTATAGTGGATACGTATGATCCTTGATGACTGTTTCTATAGTGGATACGTATGATCCTTGATGACTGTTTCTATAGTGGACACGTATGATCCTTGATGACTGTTTCTATGTATTTGATGTATTACCACCATGTGTTGTTCTTGCTTACAGTAAATCCCTCTGGATTAAGAGCGTCTGCTAAATGCCTAAATTGTAGATTGTATTGTGACATCCAACGATACCATACTGTACATGCAAATCAATTAGTTTCTACTTTTCTATATTCCACTGTATGTTATTTAGCGACGATGACATTCAGTGGATAACTACATTATTACGATGACAGCTGTATGTGTCGCGTTCCGCCAAAGCTTGTGACATTTGTCTCAAGTACTGTACAATTTTGAGGTATTTCCAATTTTCAATACTTTTACTTCTACTCCACTACACATCTCGGATCCAAAGTTGTACTTTTACTCCACTACATTTATTTGAAAACTTCTAGTTACAAAATGTACTGGATTTGGATTATTATTACAAAACATGCATTAGCCACTTCAGCGCTATATACATTTCAGCCATTTGAAAATAGCCGATCTACAAGCTGACAATGATCTGCTATTTTCAAAAGATGATTGTTTATTTTTTTTAAACTGGACTTTCTACATAATGAGAACTTTCTACTTTTGGTACTTTAACAGTAGGCCTACTGTTTTACTCGTGGCACCGGTGGCCGAACGGTTTGCGGAGCGGTCTTGATACCGGAAGGTCGCCAGTTCGTATCCCCGGACCGGCACGTTAAAATTACCACCGCTGAAGTGCCCCTGAGCAAGGCATTGAACCACTACCATGAAATGTTCTATGAGCAGGGCCTGGCTGTAAACAAGTATCTGATGCTTAGTCCAGTTACCCTGGGTAAATATAGTAACTTTGCTTTGCTTTGCTTTGCATTTTTTTATTTGGAATTTGACTTTTTAACTAGTGTATTACTAGAGTATTTCTGTATCGCGGTATTGATACTTTCACTTAATAAGTAAAACACGCGGGTACTTGGTTTTTCCCACCACTGCGGAGTTGTGTGATGATGGGACCGGAGCGCTGCATGTGGATCAGACCTCTGCATGTAGAGAGAGAGGGGCTTATGATGGGACCGGAGCGCTGCATGTGGATCAGACCTCTGCATGTAGAGAGAGAGGGGCTTATGATGGGACCGGAGCGCTGCATGTGGATCAGACCTCTGCATGTAGAGAGAGAGGGGCTTATGGTGAGGCCCTCTACCTCTCTGAGTGTGGATCAGACCTCTGCATGTAGAGAGAGAGGGGCTTATGGCGAGGGCCTCTACCTCTCTGAGTGTGGATCAGACCTCTGCATGTAGAGAGAGAGGGGCTTATGGTGAGGCCCTCTACCTCTCTGAGTGAGAGAGAGGCTTATGGCGAGGGCCTCTACCTCTCTGAGTGAGAGAGAGGCTTATGGCGAGGGCCTCTACCTCTCTGAGTGAGAGAGAGGCTTATGGTGAGGGCCTCTACCTCTCTGAGTGTGGATCAGACCTCTGCATGTAGAGAGAGAGGGGCTTATGGCGAGGCCCTCTACCTCTCTGAGTGTGGATCAGACCTCTGCATGTAGAGAGAGAGGGGCTTATGGCGAGGGCCTCTACCTCTCTGAGTGAGAGAGAGGCTTATGGCGAGGGCCTCTACCTCTCTGAGTGAGAGAGAGGCTTATGGCGAGGGCCTCTACCTCTCTGAGTGAGAGAGAGGCTTATGGCGAGGGCCTCTACCTCTCTGAGTGAGCTAGAGAGGCTTATGGCGAGGGCCTCTACCTCTCTGAGTGAGAGAGAGGCTTATGGCGAGGGCCTCTACCTCTCTGAGTGAGAGAGAGGCTTATGGCGAGGGCCTCTACCTCTCTGAGTGAGCTAGAGTGGCTTATGGCGAGGGCCTCTACCTCTCTGAGTGAGAGAGAGGCTTATGGCGAGGGCCTCTACCTCTCTGAGTGAGAGAGAGGCTTATGGCGAGGGCCTCTACCTCTCTGAGTGAGAGAGAGGCTTATGGCGAGGGCCTCTACCTCTCTGAGTGAGAGAGAGGCTTATGGCGAGGGCCTCTACCTCTCTGAGTGAGAGAGAGGCTTATGGCGAGGGCCTCTACCTCTCTGAGTGAGAAAGAGGCTTATGGCGAGGGCCTCTACCTCTCTGAGTGAGAGAGAGGCTTATGGCGAGGGCCTCTACCTCTCTGAGTGAGAGAGAGGCTTATGGCGAGGGCCTCTACCTCTCTGAGTGCTGTGCTGTGGTGCCATGCTGAGCCTTGGGGTGACCCTTTCCCTCTCCGATATGATCCATCACGGCAGTGACAGCAGCAGGCCTGGCTTCCAGCATGACTCCAGGGCCACGCACGGCTGCTCTGCTGTGTCATGAGCCCTAAAAGACACTTGAAGCTATTCACTAAAGGTATGTGTATCGCCAGCTCCGCAACGGAGGTTAGGACGAGGAGAATGCCTGTAATGAAAACTCCCAGTAATGACCCAGGTTAACATGCTCTGTCGTGCAAACAAATTTGCGAATCTACAAGTCCACAATGCATCGCATCCCTAACGCGTCGTGAGCTGGTAGATCGTCTGTGTCGTGCGATGGTATGAACTGGTCTTTAGACACACATTGGCCTTGTGGTTAGAATGTCCGCCGGGAGTTCGGGGTTCGATCCTGAAAAATGGGAATCAGTGCATCCCTGCTTGGCACTCAGCATCAAGGGTTGGATTGGGGGTAAGTCCCTGCTTGGCACTCAGCATCAAGGGTTGGATTGGGGGTAAGTCCCTGCTTGGCACTCAGCATCAAGGGTTGGATTGGGGGTAAGTCCCTGCTTGGCACTCAGCATCAAGGGTTGGATTGGGGGTCAGTCCCTGCTTGGCACTCAGCATCAAGGGTTGGATTGGGGGTAAGTCCCTGCTTGGCACTCAGCATCAAGGGTTGGATTGGGGGTAAGTCCCTGCTTGGCACTCAGCATCAAGGGTTAGATTGGGGGTAAGTCCCTGCTTGGCACTCAGCATCAAGGGTTGGATTGGGGGTAAGTCCCTGCTTGGCACTCAGCATCAAGGGTTGGATTGGGGGTAAGTCCCTGCTTGGCACTCAGCATCAAAGGTTGGATTGGGGGTAAATCCCTGCTTGGCACTCAGCATCAATGGTTGGATTGGGGGTAAGTCCCTGCTTGGCACTCAGCATCAAGGGTTGGATTGGGGGTAAGTCCCTGCTTGGCACTCAGCATCAAAGGTTGGATTGGGGGTAAATCCCTGCTTGGCACTCAGCATCAATGGTTGGATTGGGGGTAAGTCCCTGCTTGGCACTCAGCATCAAGGGTTGGATTGGGGGTAAATCCCTGCTTGGCACTCAGCATCAAGGGTTGGATTGGGGGTAATCCCTGCTTGGCACTCAGCATCAAGGGTTGGATTGGGGGTAAGTCCCTGCTTGGCACTCACATCAAGGGTTGGATTGGGGGTAAGTCCCTGCTTGGCACTCAGCATCAAGGGTTGGATTGGGGGTCAGTCCCTGCTTGGCACTCAGCATCAAGGGTTGGATTGGGGGTAAGTCCCTGCTTGGCACTCAGCATCAAGGGTTGGATTGGGGGTCAGTCCCTGCTTGGCACTCAGCATCAAGGGTTGGATTGGGGGTAAGTCCCTGCTTGGCACTCAGCATCAAGGGTTGGATTGGGGGTCAGTCCCTGCTTGGCACTCAGCATCAAGGGTTGGATTGGGGGTAAGTCCCTGCTTGGCACTCAGCATCAAGGGTTGGATTGGGGGTAAGTCCCTGCTTGGCACTCAGCATCAAGGGTTGGATTGGGGGTAAATCCCTGCTTGGCACTCAGCATCAAGGGTTGGATTGGGGGCAAGTCCCTGCCCTACTAGCGTCATGTGCAGGGGGTGTACTTGTACATAATATCCAGCGGGTGGGCAGTACTTGTACATCCAGCTGCCTCAAGCTACAGAAACAGGAGATAGGCTCCTGCCCGATGGGCCTCATGGCTACAGAAACAGGAGATGGGCTCCTGCCCCCTATGGGCCTCATGGCTACAGAAACAGGAGATGGGCTCCTGCCCCCTATGGGCCTCATGGCTACAGAAACAGGAGATGGGCTCCTGCCCCCTATGGGCCTCATGGCTACAGAAACAGGAGATAGGCTCCTGCCCTATGGGCCCCATGGCTACAGAAACAGGAGATAGGCTCCTGCCCGATGGGCCTCATGGCTACAGAAACAGGAGATAGGCTCCTGCCCGATGGGCCTCATGGCTACAGAAACAGGAGATAGGCTCCTGCCCGATGGGCCTCATGGCTACAGAAACAGGAGATAGGCTCCTGCCCGATGGGCCTCATGGCTACAGAAACAGGAGATAGGCTCCTGCCCTATGGGCCTCATGGCTACAGAAACAGGAGATAGGCTCCTGCCCGATGGGCCTCATGGCTACAGAAACAGGAGATAGGCTCCTGCCCTATGGGCCTCATGGCTACAGAAACAGGAGATAGGCTCCTGCCCGATGGGCCTCATGGCTACAGAAACAGGAGATAGGCTCCTGCCCGATGGGCCTCATGGCTACAGAAACAGGAGATAGGCTCCTGCCCTATGGGCCTCATGGCTACAGAAACAGGAGATAGGCTCCTGCCCGATGGGCCTCATGGCTACAGAAACAGGAGATAGGCTCCTGCCCTATGGGCCTCATGGCTACAGAAACAGGAGATAGGCTCCTGCCCGATGGGCCTCATGGCTACAGAAACAGGAGATAGGCTCCTGCCCCTATGGGCCTCATGGCTACAGAAACAGGAGATAGGCTCCTGCCCTGTGGGCCTCATGGCTACAGAAACAGGAGATAGGCTCCTGCCCCTTTGGGCCTCATGGCTACAGAAACAGGAGATAGGCTCCTGCCCCTATGGGCCTCATGGCTACAGAAACAGGAGATAGGCTCCTGCCCGATGGGCCTCATGGCTACAGAAACAGGAGATAGGCTCCTGCCCGATGGGCCTCATGGCTACAGAAACAGGAGATAGGCTCCTGCCCGATGGGCCTCATGGCTACAGAAACAGGAGATAGGCTCCTGCCCGATGGGCCTCATGGCTACAGAAACAGGAGATAGGCTCCTGCCCGATGGGCCTCATGGCTACAGAAACAGGAGATAGGCTCCTGCCCGATGGGCCTCATGGCTACAGAAACAGGAGATAGGCTCCTGCCCGATGGGCCTCATGGCTACAGAAACAGGAGATAGGCTCCTGCCCGATGGGCCTCATGGCTACAGAAACAGGAGATAGGCTCCTGCCCGATGGGCCTCATGGCTACAGAAACAGGAGATAGGCTCCTGCCCGATGGGCCTCATGGCTCGGCAAGGCTTACTTACTTAGACACACATTCGAGGCGGGCACTTCACTCTGTACGTTGTATCTCGCTCAGCATGCAAGAGCTAACCGTTGTACTTTCCAGGCTTTCACCATGACATTCGCTAAGCTCTCCGTAACACCATTTCAGCTGTACACAGTGGCTTGCAGCTTGTGTGTGAATGTGGTGAATGTTCGTGTGGCATGTCAATGAGTCAGGCCACGCTGGATGGTTGATTGTGAGAAGCGTGCAGCGGAATGCGACCCCCTCGTCCCCCAGAACAAAATGATTCACTTGTCATGTCAGCTACCAGGGTTACATCACCGTGTACTGTATTCCTGCCGTCAGCCATCTCAATCTGTCACCCTGGTGACTTGGTACAGTGTGAAAGGTTACCACGTAAGGCCTCCTAACACCTTGTTTCAGGGCTAGCTGTGTCCACCTGCTATGCTAGTCCCCTTTAGTGGCACGTCCAGCGTTTTAGCACAAATCCCACTAAGACCGGGCTGTCGTCTTCGCTGATTGAACAGAGAGCGCTGCTCCGGGCCCTCGTATCTCTCTCCCCATGATCCTGGCTTTCACACAGCTCGTAAAGATGCCACTCTCCTGCCCGTTACTCACGGCCCCTCGGTGACAGCGGAGATTCAGGGTTATGCCGTGGCAGATTGTCGAATTACACGCGACATGGCAAACGGTGGCAGCGGGCGTGGGTTTGTGTTACTCCGTGTGGCGCAACGCCCCCCCAGAGTCTCACAGATGGGTTTAGCGTTTCGTTCTTGTCACTACTTGGTACTTAGCCTCCTGGAACGGTCTGCATTGGACACTGACACCCACATGGATATAGCGTACAGTGCAGTGCATTTCGTCGACTAATACTATGACATAAAATGTTCGTCGACTACCTTTTTTCACTGTCGGAAACTAAATGAAAACTAAGCTATGATGACTAAAACTAAGACTAAATATATTGACAATTTATTGACAAAATGTACTAGTGGACCAGACCAGTGTAAGTTCTTTTACACTTGGTTGCATGCTGAAAATAGCCGCTCTACAAGCTCACAACGCGTCGCACTACAACGCGTTGTGATTATGACGGCATCAAGGCCCGCCAAAGTACATTTTCGTCGACACTAAGACATTCCAGATGACTAAAACTAAATGAAAACTATTCAAGAAACCCACTAACTAACATCAAAATCTGCTGTCAAAATCAACTCTGGTATAGTATAGTGCACTTTTATTGCTCGTGTGTTGTGTGTTGAAATGATTTTATTCTGAATAACCC
Source organism: Electrona antarctica (assembly GCF_951216825.1). Lineage (NCBI taxonomy): Eukaryota > Metazoa > Chordata > Actinopteri > Myctophiformes > Myctophidae > Electrona > Electrona antarctica. The sequence continues at coordinate 3,710,327 of NC_136809.1, read as the reverse complement.
ATTGAGATAGCCTACAGTATCTCCTTTCCAAGAGGGGTCTAAAGACAGCAGTACATATACTCTAAACATAAAATACAAAACAATTGACAGAGAAGAAAGACAAACGAACAAAAAATCTAAACTGAAAAACGACACATAAAACAACACAAAACCGGGGTGTTAAACTCCAGGCAAGTGCAACAAAGACAGATGAATTGTTCAGTCAAATATCATTTTCGATGCTCGCGTGGTGCTGCCTTGGACGTCGTGAGGTCGTAATCCAATGGGGTCGCGACCTTTGTGTGTTGCGGAAGAATCCGGTGTATGATTGTTCTCTCTGGCGCGTTTGTTCTTTGAAGCCATCAAACATTCTCTCTCTCACGGGCTGCGAGCTGTAGCCCCTCGGGGGTCTTGGGAAGGCTTGGTGGTGACACACATGCTGTCTGATGGACCACCCAGGCTTTAGGGTGTCTGTGGGCTGACCTTGAACTGTGAGAAGAACAACAACACCAGGGGAGTAAGCATGCCTCCCAAAGGGTCAAGCTGTTTGCTCCCCCTCCCTGTCGGGGTCAAGTTCAACAGGTCTCGGTGGTGCGGTGGCCCCCCTTGGAAGTGAATCCTCGCTCCGCCAGGTTATGCAAAAGTTTGGTTTTTATCAAAGTGAAAGAGCACCGACGAAATAGACATGCACAATGACCAGGAGCACGTCAAAGGTGTGTGTGCGTGCGTGCGTGCGTGCGTGCGTGCGTGCGTGCGTGCGTGCGTGCGTGCGTGCGTGCGTGCGTGCGTGCGTACGTGCGTTCGTGCGTTTATGCATGCGTGTGTGTGAGGTCAGTGGAGAACACAAATGCACTTCAATCCATTGGTCCGAGGCCTGTTTGTTACTGAAAAAAAAGAATACGTATCATTCGAGTCGAATCCCATATCAAAGAAAAACAAAATAGCAGCAATGGCATTTCTCTGTACGGGACGTTCTGGCAAAAAGGTGATAGATTTACAGCAACCTCTTTGGTTCCTCAGCTATTTGAGGTATCTGCTAAACAGATTGCTGCATTGATTTCTGGGAAGACAGATGGTGGTGTGCATGCTTCAAGACTACTGCAGGAATGAGGAATTGTTCAGCTCGGTAGATCAAATTCGGTATAGTCGTGTCATTAGATTTATTTTATTTATTTTTTATTACGCGTAGGCGCATACGTTCTCCCACACACATTTCTTCGTCAGCTTTGCTTTTCTGTTCTGGACTCAGTTGAAAGTATAACCAAAAATAGCCTCGATGAGACAAAAATACACTTTTGATTATTTTTGCCAAAATAATGAGACGATTCTTGATAAATCTCCCTTCTCAATATGGATGACAATGGTTTAATGCATCTTCCTGCATTTCCTCTCAGACCCAATATTTTCTTATCGTTGGATAAGATATAGAGATGCTCCGATATATTCACTCTGATCGGTGATCGACCATATCGACCGATATTCACTCTGATCGGTGATCGGCCATATCGACCGATATTCACTCTGATCGGTGATCGGCCATATCGACCGATATTCACTCTGATCGGTGATCGGCCATATCGACCGGTATTCACTCTGATCGGTGATCGGCCATATCGACCGGTATTCACTCTGATCGGTGATCGGCCATATCGACCGATATTCACTCTGATCGGTGATCGGCCATATCGACCGATATTCACTCTGATCGGTGATCGGCCATATCGACCGATATTCACTCTGATCGGTGATCGGCCATATCGACCGATATTCACTCTGATCGGTGATCGGCCATATCGACCGATATTCACTCTGATCGGTGATCGGCCATATCGACCGATATTCACTCTGATCGGTGATCGGCCATATCGAGCGATATTCACTCTGATCGGTGATCGGCCATATCGACCGATATTCACTCTGATCGGTGATCGGCCATATCGACCGATATTCACTCTGATCGGTGATCGGCCATATCGACCGATATTCACTCTGATCGGTGATCGGCCATATCGACCGATATTCACTCTGATCGGTATTCGGCATTTATCTGTAGAAAATGATCTTTTATTTTAAGTGGTATAAATGTCAATCAGATATATAGTTTATATCATTTTGCATTTTTGTGACAGGCCTAAACATTCTCCCCTTCCTCCTCCCCACACACACAGGAACAGTTTTGACGTGGGTTTTGACATAATATATTTGGGAAATATAAAAGTTTGCAACATTTCACAAGATCAGTATCTGTATCGGACCTATCGGCCGATCATGAGAAAAACAATCGGTGATCAGTATCTAAGAGAAGATGTTTACGGCCGTAGGGCCCCGCCAGGTTTGACCTGAATTAGGCTATGGCGCTCCTATTTAATGGCATTTCTTTCTCAGGCATCCCAATACTTATTGTAAAATCAAACTTAATTTAACTCGGAGAGTGTACAAATGGAACCAAATGGACCCATTTGAGTTACAGACCCATAAGGGACCATTTAGTTCCTAACTATCATTTAGCTGGGGACCCCCCTGGAACTCCCTCAAGGACCCCTGGGGGTCCCCGGACCCCACTTTGGGAACCACTGCTATAATGTATGTGACTGTTTCGGGTAGAGCTCCGGGTAGCCATGCAGTCCCTTTAGCCCAAAACACAAAACTATGCAGCATTCTGTCACCTCTGCAGTCTTCTGTCACCTCTGCAGTCTTCTGTCACCTCTGCAGTCTTCTGTCACCTGCAGTCTTCTGTCACCTCTGCAGTCTTCTGTCACCTCTACAGTCTTCTGTCACCTGCAGTCTTCTGTCACCTCTACAGTCTTCTGTCACCTCTGCAGTCTTCTGTCACCTCTGCAGTCTTCTGTCACCTCTACAGTCTTCTGTCACCTCTACAGTCTTCTGTCACCTCTACAGTCTTCTGTCACCTCTGCAGTCTTCTGTCACCTCTGCAGTCTTCTGTCACCTCTGCAGTCTTCTGTCAGCTCTGCAGTCTTCTGTCACCTCTGCAGTCTTCTGTCAGCTCTGCAGTCTTCTGTCACCTCTACAGTCTTCTGTCACCTGCAGTCTTCTGTCACCTCTACAGTCTTCTGTCACCTCTACAGTCTTCTGTCACCTCTGCAGTCTTCTGTCACCTGCAGTCTTCTGTCAGCTCTGCAGTCTTCTGTCACCTCTGCAGTCTTCTGTCACCTCTACAGTCTTCTGTCACCTGCAGTCTTCTGTCACCTCTACAGTCTTCTGTCACCTCTGCAGTCTTCTGTCACCTCTGCAGTCTTCTGTCACCTCTGCAGTCTTCTGTCACCTCTGCAGTCTTCTGTCACCTCTGCAGTCTTCTGTCACCTCTGCAGTCTTCTGTCACCTCTGCAGTCTTCTGTCACCTCTGCAGTCTTCTGTCACCTCTGCAGTCTTCTGTCACCTGCAGTCTTCTGTCACCTATACAGTCTTCTGTCACCTCTACAGTCTTCTGTCACCTCTGCAGTCTTCTGTCACCTCTACAGTCTTCTGTCACCTGCAGTCTTCTGTCAGCTCTGTAGTCTTCTGTCACCTCTACAGTCTTCTGTCACCTCTGCAGTCTTCTGTCACCTCTACAGTCTTCTGTCACCTCTACAGTCTTCTGTCACCTCTGCAGTCTTCTGTCACCTCTACAGTCTTCTGTCACCTCTACAGTCTTCTGTCACCTCTACAGTCTTCTGTCACCTCTGCAGTCTTCTGTCACCTCTGCAGTCTTCTGTCACCTCTACAGTCTTCTGTCACCTCTGCAGTCTTCTGTCACCTCTGCAGTCTTCTGTCACCTCTACAGTCTTCTGTCACCTCTACAGTCTTCTGTCACCTGCAGTCTTCTGTCAGCTCTGTAGTCTTCTGTCACCTCTACAGTCTTCTGTCACCTCTGCAGTCTTCTGTCACCTCTGCAGTCTTCTGTCACCTCTGCAGTCTTCTGTCACCTCTGCAGTCTTCTGTCACCTCTGCAGTCTTCTGTCACCTCTGCAGTCTTCTGTCACCTCTACAGTCTTCTGTCACCTCTGCAGTCTTCTGTCACCTCTACAGTCTTCTGTCACCTGCAGTCTTCTGTCAGCTCTACAGTCTTCTGTCACCTGCAGTCTTCTGTCACCTCTGCAGTCTTCTGTCACCTCTACAGTCTTCTGTCACCTCTGCAGTCTTCTGTCAGCTCTGCAGTCTTCTGTCACCTCTGCAGTCTTCTGTCACCTCTGCAGTCGCCTCCGGCAACCGGAAATGGATCAGTGCTCGATACATAAACCTGCTTGCCGTCGCAGCCCTTTCTACTACGGCAGAAGTAGAAAATGGACCCTAACGGGTCCCTCAACTCCCTCAAGGACCCCTGGGGGTCCCCGAACCCCACTTTGGGAACCGGCCATGTGCCGTGTGGCCTCCCGGCCCCCTGCAGATCATTATTGGCTTTGATTGACATGTCAGGATGGTGGCTTTGATTGACATGTCAGGATGGTGTGCATTTCATTGATGAGGCGGCGTTTAGAGGCCTGGGGCTCGTGATCTCTCAGTGATCGGTGGTAACGTCACCCCAGAGGTATCCCAGGGAGAGAGAGAGAGAGAGAGAGAGAGAGAGAGGTCTGTTTTAAAGACCCTCTCTCCTCTTCACCAGAGGAAAACGCTAACCCTAAACTGCCATTGAGGAGTCTGGAGAAGCCAAGCTGATCCATGTAGAAACCAAAAAGAAGGTAAAAAAAAGACAGCTTACGCATTAATATACGCTCATCTTTTTGATTCTGCTTCCGACACAAATCTGGCTTTTTCTAACGTTAATCTAACCTATGCGTCTGTAACGCATGATAAAGGTTACAGTAACGTATAAACCGAATCGATTCTTTAATGTTTGGTAAAGACTAAACATTCATGTTTATAATTAGGATTATTATATACACACCTGCATACATACATGCAGACATGTGTGCATACATACCTAGATAGATTCATACACATACTTTAATATTGTTCAAGTTTGGACGGTAACTTGTAGATTTTAAAGAGAGGACGCATTTTTTTATCTGCTCATGAAAAGGAGGAACATTGCTCTCTTATCATTTTAGGGGTCTTGTAAATAAAATGCTCGGTGCCTCTATATACCAAACTAGAGTGCTGTCCAGTCCAGTCCACCACCTACCTTGAGGGTGTCTGCTAAATTGTTGACCAGTGCGGGAACTTTACGAGGACTATTCATTGCCCTGTCGGGAGAGTCTTTGAGGTGTGTGCTCCAATGACCCCGGGGGTCACATACCACACAGAGGGAGCTAAGGTGGGTATGCCAACCATGTAGGTGTTTAAATCAAAACACTGGCAATCAGAAGAAATGGGATGGGAGCGGAAGGGGAGGGGAGGGAGGGGAGGGAGGCTGGGGCTGGCTGGGGGGAGGGAGGGAGAGTTTTGTTGTTAGGCCCTGGCTGGGTAGGTGCCTGGCGGTGCGTGTGTGCATGTGTGCATGTGTGTGTGTGCGCACGCACGTGTGTGTGTGAAGACTTGAAATATGTTGAGCAGAAGCGTGTGTTATCTTTGCTCCTCGCCGCCACCAGCCCAGCCCAGTCCAGTATCCTCCTCCCTCCCTCCTTCGACCGCGACTCGTCAGACAAGACAACAACGTATCTTCACGCACGGCCTGGCAGCGGCTCAGAGACGAGACGGACAGAGGGAGGGAAATATGATCCATATGGTGGCACTATAAAGCTCACCGCCGATTCACAGGGCTTCATCAACCTGAGCCTGGCTGGTGCACCTTCTCCTCCTCTCGTCTACTCGCTGGCCTCGCGGGACGTTTCCCCGCACACGCTCCTCAGCAGCTGCTGCTTCTCACCTTGACCCTGCCGTCCCATCCATAGGATCCCTTTCTTGTTGGAGCTGATTTCTAAACGAGGTAGGGTGATTTGTGATTCAATAATCGCTGGACTTGATCTAACAACACTTATTGAACTGAATAGATCCGGGTTATGAGATCACTTTAGTGTGTTGTGTTATATGCAACTTTTCTTACACATGTTGTAACTCTTAGTTGTGTCCAATCTCACATTCAATCTCATTCTGTATGGACCTGCCGGCTTTTACAATCTGGTTCATTCCGTGTCATTTTGAGAACGTGATTACTGAAATATATCGTGTCTACTTATCCTTTTCCCCCTCCACAGCCAGGCAGGCAAACATGAAGATTTTGGGCCAGGTAGCTTTCTTCCTGCTTTTGTTGGGGGCCGTCTGTTGCCAGAACAACGTCAACCGCAATGCCAAGTCCAGCAGCAATAAGCCCTCCAAGAGGGTGGTCAGCCAGCCAGCGGACACTGCAGTGGTTCAGCCTTCATCCTCGGAGGACAGGCCTTCCAGGAGGGTGGTCAGCCAGGCAGCGGACACTGTGGTCCAGCCTTCAGCCTCCGAGGACAGCAGTAAGCCCTCCAGGCGGGTGGTCAGCCAGCCAGTGGACGCTACGGTGGTTCAGCCTTCAGCCTCAGAGGACAGGCCTTCCAGGAGGGTGGTCAGCCAGCCAGCGGACGCTTCAGTGGTTCAGCGGCCTTCAGCCTCAGAGGACAACTCTCATCCCCCTCGACCCGAAGGCGCACCCGACGCAGTAAGACCTCGAGCCGAAGGAACGCCTGAAGCAGGGAGGCCTCGAGCTGAAGCAGCAATCAGCCCTGTCCCAGCAGCTCGATCCGCTGACACAGGGAGGCCTCGAGCCGAAGGAACGCCTGAAGCAGGGAGGCCTCGACCTGAAGCAGCAGCAGGCGGTTCTATCCTTCCCTCGGGAAGGGAAGGCAGCAGCTCTGTCCCTGCAGCTCGATCCGCTGACGCAGGGAGGCCTCGAGCCGCTGAGGCAGGAAGGGAACGGGAACGGGAAGGCACGTCTCCAGTTCTTTCTTCAGGAAGGGAAGGCGGCCCCGTGCCTGGAGCTCGACCCGCTGAGGCACGAAGGGAAGGTGGCCCCGTGCCTGGAGCTCGACCTGAAGGCAGCCCTGTCCCGGCCGGAGCTCGGTCCGAAGGAGCTGCAGGAAGGGAAGGCAACCAGAACCCCGTCGTAGCGGCTCGACCCGCCGGACAACAACAGTCCAACACAGACATGAGACTGCACTTCCTCAAGAACACACAGGTCACGTGCAATGACGGAACAGCAGCCGGGTAAGATGCCTCGTCTATAGAGATCTTTACTGTCTCACGTCCATACGCAATACTGTACCCCAGTGGATGAACCATGACATATTTGCCACATATGAAACTATCCTTTTGTGTAATGGACCCATTTAGACCTGTTGCAGCAACCTATATGCTAGTCGTTGCTATACCTTGGGCGACGGTGGCTCAGGGGTATAGAGTGGCTGGATGGTAACAGCAAGGTTGCCAGTTCGAACCCGGGCTCCCCCAGAGTTAGTGTCGACTGTCGAAGTGTCCTTGAGCAAGACACTGAACCCCTAATTGCTCCTGATGTGCTGGTTGGTGCCTTGCATGGTTTCCTCCGGTGTATGAATGTGTGTGTGAATGGATCTATGTAAAGCGCCTTGGATAAAGGCGCTATATAAATGCACCGTTTACCAATTTACCATTTATACTGTACATGTAGCAATATAATTATTTTCTTGAGGGGTGCGAGTTGAGGGAGGGGCGCTAGTGTCTGGCTTTCACTCGTGACGTCATGTGACAGCCAAGCCTAGAAATCCAATGACGTTACACCACATCTCCACTAGCTAAAGAGTGCTGGGTTGCGCTCTGAAAATAGCTGATCTACAAGCTCTCAGCGACGCGTTGTGAGCTTGTAGATCTGCTATTTTCGCTATTTTTTGTCCAATAGTGCCCTCTTACGGGATTTCAGCCCCTGCCCCTATCACTCTCTGCACCCCCCTGTCTGTGAGACACAGTATATGTTTGTTTATGTGTGTTTTCTCTGTGAGACACAGTATTATGTTTGTTTATGTGTGTTTTCTCTGTGAGACACAGTATTATGTTTGTTTATGTGTGTTTTCTCTGTGAGACACAGTATTATGTTTGTTTATGTGTGTTTTCTCTGTGAGACACAGTATTATGTTTGTTTATGTGTGTTTTCTCTGTGAGACACAGTATATGTTTGTTTATGTGTGTTTTCTCTGTGAGACACAGTATTATGTTTGTTTATGTGTGTTTTCTCTGTGAGACACAGTATTATGTTTGTTTATGTGTGTTTTCTCTGTGATACACAGTATTTACCACACATAGTTCAGTGTGTTGTTGTTGTTCACCTTCCACTCAGTCCAGTGTGTTGTTGTTGTTCACCTTCCACTCAGTCCAGTGTGTTGTTGTTGTTCACCTTCCACTCAGTCCAGTGTGTTGTTGTTGTTCACCTTCCACTCAGTCCAGTGTGTTTGTGTTGTTGTTCACCTTCCACTCAGTCCAGTGTGTTTGTGTTGTTGTTCACCTTCCACTCAGTCCAGTGTGTTTGTGTTGTTGTTCACCTTCCACTCAGTCCAGTGTGTTGTTGTTGTTCACCTTCCACTCAGTCCAGTGTGTTTGTGTTGTTGTTCACCTTCCACTCAGTCCAGTGTGTTGTTGTTGTTCACCTTCCACTCAGTCCAGTGTGTTTGTGTTGTTGTTCACCTTCCACTCAGTCCAGTGTGTTTGTGTTTCTGCAGGTTCTACCTAAAGGAGTTCAGAGGAAGCCGACGGTGGATCATATTTCTGGAGGGTGTGTATTTAAAAAATCACACCCGTGTGAACTGAGTGGTGCAACGACGTGATATCTGTGATGTCAGTGACATGACATCACATACTAACCATAGCAACCATGCTCGTTTTTTGGTACGAACAAACACGGGTACAAAGCCAGTTGTTGGAGTGGTTTGCACCACTCAAAAACCCATCAGCCTATATTGGTTCCTTGTGGTCAGCTTGTTTTTGACGTGATATATGCCCCCCCTCTCTCTGGCATTTTTGACAGGTCGTCAGGTTGTTGTTTTTTTTACTTTTTTTTTTTAAAAACGTTTTATTGTTTTTTGCCTGTCACTTTGATGGACGTGGTTTGTGCTCTAATTAACTCGATGCATTAGGATTCTGTGAGAGGAGACAGGATCACAGCATCTCTGCAAAACACCTCCCTGGCCCGTCGCCTCCCTTTCTGCGCGGAGACTTCTGTTCATCATAGTAATACGCAATTTTACTGCTTTTAAGGGTCTTTTGCCAAGGGATTCGCACAACCTGGGGAGTCAATGGGCGCTTGTTTTACAGCGCCGCCTGCTACTAGTAGGGCGGGGTTATATGACCTCACAAAAACTGCCTAACCCTAACCTGTAAAACAAGCGCCCCATCAGCGCCCATCCACTCGCAGGCTCCACAGAAAAGGGAGTCCCCTTTTGCCAAGTTATATTCAAACATCTTGGTTTGGATCACAAATAATCTCACACAATTTGCCACTTTATAAATCAGTTGGTAATTGGCTACAGGTGTGTTTTCTACCTTCAATCCTTTCTACATTTCTCATCAACATACACAATGAACTAACGTAACAAGGAGGACGTCTCCCTCTCTCTCTGTGCCGGATGTGAAAGGCTAATATTAGTGTTGTATTTATTTTTAGGTGGTTGGTGTTGCTACAATAGAGAGACCTGTGATTCCAGGTACCAAAATATACCTCGACTCATGAGCTCATCGGCGTGGCCTCAAACGAGAACAGGTAGGGCTCGCCAGCCTCTTTAGAATCTGCCATAATTTCCCCAAGGCTGTCATATCAGACGTGTGCCTAATGAAATGACCAATAACACAAGTTTCAACCTCTCGATTATTTGATTCACAGGAAGTGGAATCTTGTCATCCCAAGCTGAGGAAAACCCCCACTGGCACAACACAAACATTGTGTAAGTACAGTATACAGTATACAGTATAACTCCATGTCTGCATGCTTCATAGTCACAACCTGCAGATGTCTGCATGCTTCATAGTCACAACCTGCAGATGTCTGCATGCTTCATAGTCACAACCTGCAGATGTCTGCATGCTTCATAGTCACAACCTGCAGATGTCTGCATGCTTCATAGTCACAACCTGCAGATGTCTGCATGCTTCATAGTCACAACCTGCAGATGTCTGCATGCTTCATAGTCACAACCTGCAGATGTCTGCATGCTTCATAGTCACAACCTGCAGATGTCTGCATGCTTCATAGTCACTACCTGCAGATGTCTGCATGCTTCATAGTCACAACCTGCAGATGTCTGCATGCTTCATAGTCACAACCTGCAGATGTCTGCATACTTCATAGTCACAACCTGCAGATGTCTGCATGCTTCATAGTCACAACCTGCAGATGTCTGCATGCTTCATAGTCACAACCTGCAGATGTCTGCATGCTTCATAGTCACAACCTGCAGATGTCTGCATGCTTCATAGTCACAACCTGCAGATGTCTGCATGCTTCATAGTCACAACCTGCAGATGTCTGCATGCTTCATAGTCACAACCTGCAGATGTCTACATGCTTCATAGTCACAACCTGCAGATGTCTGCATGCTTCATAGTCACAACCAGCAGATGTCTGCATGCTTCATAGTCACAACCAGCAGGCCCCACTTTGTGTTGTGCTGAAACAAGCTTTGGAGGGACTGACTAGCAGGACTCATCGCTAGCCTCGCGTAGCCAGCCTTCATCTGCCTTTGCGATAAAGGTTTCCCACGGACAAGACCAAGTCTTTGCCACTGACACATTTGTCCGTGTAACGCCAGGGCTCCACCGGACGCGTTGCGTCTCCGTCGCGTGCGTCAAAAAACGCACCGGTTCAATGTTAATGCACGCGTCGCGTCTCCGTCAACGCAACGCAACGCGGGCAGTGGAGCCACCCTTCATTGATTAAAAAGGGAACATTCCCTGACGGTGACGGAGACGCGACGCTGACGCGCCCGGTGGAGCCCCGGTGTAAAGGTTGGACATCACATAATATTGATGAACCGTGCTGACAGTCAAGTCATTTGTCCGTAAGGTTGGACATATATTGATGAACCGTGCTGACAGTCAAGCCTCTGTGTGCAGATTCATTCCATACTGCTCTAGTGACGTGTGGAGCGGCACAGGACCTTCTCCCAGCCCTCCACGACAGCGCCAAGGAAGAGACAAGGAGAAACAGAGAGATGCTAGTGGATCAAGTAAGATGCCTTGCCTGCGCATTGAGAGACATCACAGTCCTTCAGCAAAAAAACACATATTTCAATAATGTGTATAGCAGCATCTTTCCTTTAGTTGATGTCTGTGTTATTGTGTTTTAGTTGAATACACCTTCATGGGATCTCTCATCATCCATGAAGTCATCCAAGACCTCATCCCCAAAGGAATCAAGCTGGCCAAGGTTGTAATGCTGACTGGCACCAGGTGAGTGATGTTCCTCTCTCTCTATCTCTCTCTCTCTCTCTCTCTCTCTCTCTCTCTCTCCTGCACACAGCTGACTACCAGCGTTTGGACAGAGACCTAGAATACCACTCACCCATTTGGACAGAGACCTAGAATACCACTCACCCATAACCGTTATAATGTTTGGACAGAGACCTAGAATACCACTCACCCATAACCGTTATAATGTTTGGACAGAGACCTAGAATACCACTCACCCATAACCGTTATAATGGTTGGACAGAGACCTAGAATACCACTCACCCATAACCGTTATAATGTTTGGACTGAGACCTAGAATACCACTCACCCATAACCGTTATAATGTTTGGACAGAGACCTAGAATACCACTCACCCATAACCGTTATAATGGTTGGACAGAGACCTAGAATACCACTCACCCATAACCGTTATAATGTTTGGACAGAGACCTAGAATACCACTCACCCATAACCGTTATAATGTTTGGACTGAGACCTAGAATACCACTCACCCATAACCGTTATAATGTTTGGACAGAGACCTAGAATACCACTCACCCATAACCGTTATAATGGTTGGACAGAGACCTAGAATACCACTCACCCATAACCGTTATAATGGTTGGACAGAGACCTAGAATACCACTCACCCATAACCGTTATAATGTTTGGACAGAGACCTAGAATACCACTCACCCATAACCGTTATAATGTTTGGACAGAGACCTAGAATACCACTCACCCATAACCGTTATAATGTTTGGACAGAGACCTAGAATACCACTCACCCATAACCGTTATAATGTTTGGACAGAGACCTAGAATACCACTCACCCATAACCGTTATAATGTTTGGACTGAGACCTAGAATACCACTCACCCATAACCGTTATAATGTTTGGACAGAGACCTAGAATACCATTCACCCATAACCGTTATAATGTTTGGACAGAGACCTAGAATACCACTCACCCATAACCGTTATAATGTTTGGACAGAGACCTAGAATACCACTCACCCATAACCCAGTTTCTGGCGCCATTCCATCCCTCTTCTGAACGTCTAAATGCAGAGATGTTCCGTCTATTTCAGGCACATCCTGCTGCCAACTAGTGAGATGTTTACCATCATCAACCTGGACAATGACATAATGTTTACCATCATCAACCTGGACAATGACATAATGTTTACCATCATCAACCTGGACAATGACATAATGTTTACCATCATCAACCTGGACAATGACATAATGTTTACCATCATCAACCTGGACAATGACATAATGTTTACCATCATCAACCTGGACAATGACATAATGTTTACCATCATCAACCTGGACAATGACATAATGTTTACCATCATCAACCTGGACAATGACATAAGTTCTATTAACGGGCTTTGCCCTGCAATGCCCAACATGCTATTAACGGGCTTTGCCCTGCAATGTCCAACATTCTTCCTGAGTTGGCCACATGTTTTGTGCTTCGACCTGCAACGTTATGTCAGACTGCAAAGCTACTAATTCCAGTTGTTTTACTTGGGTAAAAGTGTCAATGCTGCAATATAGAATATACAAGTTACAAGTAAAAGTCCAAGAACAAACGCATTGGCATCAAAAAGTACTTAAAGTACCAAAAGTCAAAAATACCTGTACCCCCTGTGCCGGGGGTACAGGTGTTTTCACTGGGTTATCTCTTCCTCTACAGTGCCGGGGGAACAGGTGTTTTCACTAGGTTATCTCTTCCTCTACAGTGCCGGGGGAACAGGTGTGTTGCTGAACATCGAGAAGGTGTCCACTCAGCTGCAGCAGCTGGGCGCCGAGGCTCAGGTCCGAGGCCTGGTGGACTCCGGGTGGTTCCTAGAGAGCAAGCGGCAGAGAGTGCCCGGCTGCCCCGCCACCGTCTCCTGCTCCCCCGAGGACGCCATCAAGAAGGGACTCCGGTAAAAAGCCAACAGAACTCAATTCAATGCAATTCACCTTTAGCTAAGCCCCGCCCTCTCCCACTTAGACACTCCCACTTGGACACTTTCCAGCCGGGCTCATTCATTCCAATGTAAATATCATGGATTTTACACATTAAATACTGGTTCATTTTTGGAACCAGACCTTCAAAATCTCTTCCAAATCCGTCAATGCGTGGCATTTCTTTTTTTTAAAACAATGTTTTATCATATAGGAAAGCTATTGGTGGAGAGGTTTGTCTAACCCATGTTATGCTTAGCTGTGATTGGACCATAGCAGTTTGGGGAGGGGCTTAGCTATAGGTAAATTCAATTCAATTGGCTTTATTGGCATGAGAAAACACACGTTTACATTGCCAAAGCAAAAAGTGGAACAATTACAATCAAAACAAAATGTATGTACACAGTAGAATTGAAAGTCAGAACTCACCCTCAGTACATTGTAAAAAGTGCATGTACAGTACATGACATGTAGGGCCCTATTTTCCCCTTATCCCTAAACTTCTTTTGCCGTTTTTTTTTTTTTTTTTACTATTTTGAAAAACATTTTAAAATACTTCAAATAGCCGATCTACATGGACACATTGTGAACTTGTAGATCAGCTATTTGAACTATTTAAAGATGTTTTTTAAAATGGTAAAAGTGTACTGATAAGGGGTAAGGCACCAGCACAAATAGGGCCCGTAGGGTCTGAGGAGATGACCAAACTGAGTTCCAATGTGCGCATCTCATGATTCTAACTTTAAGACTGGGTGCTGAGTTCTCTTCTCTGCCATCTCCGAACATAATCGTACCCAATCAATGAATCATCACAACATCACCTCCTCCCTCACGTCCATGTTATTGGGGCATGACACGTGAACTCTGTTTCATACGTGAACGTGTGCAATGATAGTCAACGGCACAGCGGGTTCACGATTTGGCCCAATCCATCCCAGAATGCACTCTGTTCCTACCCCGAAGGAGGAGTGAAATCGCCTCATGCGCTTTTGAGCAACTTAATGCAAGTGGATGGGAGGATAAATCTGGTGCCGTCTCTATTAATATATACTCTAAGGTGTCATCGATCCATGTTGTCTGTTACTGTTCTCTCAGGCTATGGAACGGGGTGGTGCCCAACAGGTGTCATCGATCCATGTTGTCTGTTACTGTTCTCTCAGGCTATGGAACGGGGTGGTGCCCAATCGGTGTCATCGATCCATGTTGTTTGTTACTGTTCTCCCAGGCTATGGAACGGGGTGGTGCCCAACAGGTGTCATCGATCCATGTTGTTGTTACTGTTCTCCCAGACTATGGAACGGGGTGGTGCCCAACAGGTGTCATCGATCCATGTTGTTTGTTACTGTTCTCCCAGGCTATGGAACGGGGTGGTGCCCAACAGGTGTCGGCAGCTCTACAAGAGAGGAGAGGAATGGCAGTGCTTCTTTGGACACCGGCTGTACTCCACCTTGACCTGTGAGTGACCTTACCTTACCTTACCCTTACCTTGACCTGTGAGTGACCTTACCTTACCTTACCTTACCTTACCTTGACCTGTGAGTGACCTTACCTTACCTTACCTTGACCTGTGAGTGACCTTACCTTACCTTACCCTTACCTTGACCTGTGAGTGACCTCCAGCTAGAGCTGATGACGGCATGTAATCTTACAACAAAGTACAGCTCCATCTTAATGAGTTAGAATATTTTGTAAAAGTTCATTTTCGTCTGTAATATAATTCAAAAAGTTAAACTTTCATATATTCTCAATTCATTATGCATAAAGTGAAGTATTGTATATAGTGAACCTTGTTTTGTTTTAATCTAGATGATTATGGCGTAAAGCTCATGAAAAACAAAAAAATCCTACCTCAAAATATTAGAATATTTTACAAGACCACTAAAACAATGATTTTTTTAAACGAGAAATGTCGACCATCTGAAAAGTATATTAATGTATGCCGTCAATACTTGGTCTGGGCTACTTTTGAACAAAGTATTTCATCAACGGGGCGTGGCATGGAGGTGATCAGCCTGTGGCACTGTTGAGGTGTTATGGAAGCCCAGGTTTGCTTTGATAACAGCCGTAAATCATTTTTTATTGTTCAGTTTTATGTCTCACACCTTCCTCTTGACAATAACCTAGATTCTCTGTGGGCCCTGTGGGGTTCAGGTCAGGCCAGTTGGCTGGTCAGTTAACCACAGTAATACCATGGTCAGTACACCAGTTACTAGTAGTTTTGGCTCTGTGGACAGGTGCCAAGTAATGCTGGAAAATAGAGGCCTTTCTGTGTGGAGTTTGCATGTTCTCCCCGTGTCCCCTAGGCCTAGGGTAGGTACCCTCACATGTTCTCCCCGTGTCCCCTAGGGTAGGTACCCTCACATGTTCTCCCCGTGTCCCCTAGGGTAGGTACCCTCACATATTCTCCCCGTGTCCCCTAGGGTAGGTACCCTCACATGTTCTCCCCGTGTCCCCTAGGGTAGTTACCCTCACATGTTCTCCCCGTGTCCCCTAGGGTAGGTACCCTCACATGTTCTCCCCGTGTCCCCTAGGGTAGGTACCCTCACATGTTCTCCCCGTGTCCCCTAGGGTAGGTACCCTCACATGTTCTCCCCGTGTCCCCTAGGGTAGGTACCCTCACATGTTCTCCCCGTGTCCCCTAGGGTAGGTACCCTCACATGTTCTCCTCCCCATGTCCCCTAGGGTAGGTACCCTCACATGTTCTCCTCCCCGTGTCCCCTAGGGTAGGTACCCTCACATGTTCTCCCCGTGTCTCCTAGGGTAGGTACCCTCACATGTTCTCCTCCCCGTGTCCCCTAGGATAGGTACCCTCACATGTTATCCCCGTGTCCCCTAGGGTAGTTACCCTCACATGTTCTCCCCGTGTCCCCTAGGGTAGGTACCCTCACATGTTCTCCCCGTGTCCCCTGGGGTAGGTACCCTCACATGTTCTCCCCGTGTCCCCTAGGGTAGGTACCCTCACATGTTCTCCCCTTGTCCCCTAGGGTAGGTACCCTCACATGTTCTCCCCGTGTCCCCTAGGGTAGGTACCCTCACATGTTCTCCCCGTGTCCCCTAGGGTAGGTACCCTCACATGTTCTCCCCGTGTCCCCTAGGGTAGGTACCCTCACATGTTCTCCCCGTGTCCCCTAGGGTAGGTACCCTCACATGTTCTCCCCGTGTCCCCTAGGGTAGGTACCCTCACATGTTCTCCCCGTGTCCCCTAGGGTAGGTACCCTCACATGTTCTCCCCGTGTCCCCTAGGGTAGGTACCCTCACATGTTCTCCCCGTGTCCCCTAGGGTAGGTACCCTCACATGTTCTCCTCCCCATGTCCCCTAGGGTAGGTACCCTCACATGTTCTCCTCCCCGTGTCCCCTAGGGTAGGTACCCTCACATGTTCTCCCCGTGTCTCCTAGGGTAGGTACCCTCACATGTTCTCCTCCCCGTGTCCCCTAGGATAGGTACCCTCACATGTTATCCCCGTGTCCCCTAGGGTAGTTACCCTCACATGTTCTCCCCGTGTCCCCTAGGGTAGGTACCCTCACATGTTCTCCCCGTGTCCCCTGGGGTAGGTACCCTCACATGTTCTCCCCGTGTCCCCTAGGGTAGGTACCCTCACATGTTCTCCCCTTGTCCCCTAGGGTAGGTACCCTCACATGTTCTCCCCGTGTCCCCTAGGGTAGGTACCCTCACATGTTCTCCCCGTGTCCCCTAGGGTAGGTACCCTCACATGTTCTCCCCGTGTCCCCTAGGGTAGGTACCCTCACATGTTCTCCCCGTGTCCCCTAGGGTAGGTACCCTCACATGTTCTCCCCGTGTCCCCTAGGGTAGGTACCCTCACATGTTCTCCCCGTGTCCCCTAGGGTAGGTACCCTCACAGAAAACATGTAGTAATCCTGGTCTCTAAACTGCCTCCCCCTGGCCAGCCCGGGCGCCTGATGGAGGGGAAAGGAACTAAACTCCCGTCTGTCAGGAGAAAAGAAGCAGCTTGGACTCCTCATGCATAGAAGGAAGCATGAGGTCAGTCCGCTGCCCCCCCCCCCCAGGTTGGCAGAGGAAGTGTAGCGCCCAGGATTACATTCGATAATTGACACTAGGTGAAAAAATGGGTTGCAAAATCGTGAGATAAAAGTTTAGAAAAAAAATGAACAGAGCTATGGTAACTTATTTTTTTGCCACCCCCTTATTTCTTTCTGAAACGCCGCCTCTCTCTGCCTGTAGCTCCTCTGTTCGTGGTGCAGTGGCTGTTTGACGAGGAGCAGCTGAGGGTGGAGAACATCTACCTGGGAGCTCAGAGCCTGTCGGAGGAGCAGTGGACCTACATGAGGAACCTGGGCCGGGAGATCAAGAGCTCCCTCCGAGACGTGACGTATGCACTTACAATTATTATTCTGAACCGACAGACCCTTTCCCACACATGGGCTGAGGGTAGCCTATATTATCAGTCCCTGCATGGCATGGAGGGCCGTTCGCTGCTCCCAACGTCTGGCTCTGAGACATGACGGTCATGTTTATTTGAGGGCCGTTCGCTGCTCCTAACGTCTGGCTGTGAGACATGACGGTCATGTTTATTTGAGGGCCGTTCGCTGCTCCCAACGTCTGGCTGGGAGACATGACGGTCATGTTTATTTGAGGGCCGTTCGCTCCTCCCAACGTCTGGCGGTGAGACATGACGGTCATGTTTATTTGAGGGCCGTTCGCTGCTCCCAACGTCTGGCTGTGAGACATGACGGTCATGTTTATTTGAGGGCCGTTCGCTCCTCCCAACGTCTGGCTGTGAGACATGACGGTCATGTTTATTGGAGGGCCGTTCGCTCCTCCCAACGTCTGGCTGTGAGACATGACGGTCATGTTTATTTGAGGGCCGTTCGCTCCTCCCAACGTCTGGCTGTGAGACATGACGGTCATGTTTATTTGAGGGCCGTTCGCTGCTCCCAACGTCTGGCTGTGAGACATGACGGTCATGTTTATTGGAGGGCCGTTCGCTCCTCCCAACGTCTGGCTGTGAGACATGACGGTCATGTTTATTGGAGGGCCGTTCGCTCCTCCCAACGACTGGCTGTGAGACATGACGGTCATGTTTATTGGAGGGCCGTTCGCTCCTCCCAACGTCTGGCTGTGAGACATGACGGTCATGTTTATTGGAGGGCCGTTCGCTCCTCCCAACGTCTGGCTGTGAGACATGACGGTCATGTTTATTGGAGGGCCGTTCGCTCCTCCCAACGTCTGGCTGTGAGACATGACGGTCATGTGGCAGCCAAGTCTATGGACTTTTAATGTTTGCCTTATTCATTCTCCCCCATGACGTACAAAAGCAGACAAAGGAGTGTGATATCTATGTGTCTATGTGTCTATGTATGTGTGTACCTGTACGTGGGGCCACGTACAGGTGAGCATGGTTGCTATGGTTAGTGTGTGACGTAGTGTGAGAACAGTTGCACCACTCAGTTCACACGGGGTGTGATTTTTTATTTATTTACACTTAATTTTAATGGTTTACCTGCATGGACAACTCCTGTACAGTCAACTTCACGCTGGCACACAGAAACACCGTCCTACATTAATCAGACATAACATGAATGTTACCTTCAGCTTGCCAGTTACATGTCTGTGAAAAGGTTCCATTTGTTAATGATAACAAACTAGTAAGGATGAGTAATTGAGTAGTGAGTAGCAATTTAGCATTGACTAAAAACAAAAGTGACGTTTTGCAATTCAAAAATCACACCCGTGTGAACTGAGTGGTGTAAGGTTTTATATAGCATGGTTTCAAGGGTCTCAAAGACTGAATGGCCTTTAGGTCTGATTCTGGTAGGGTCGTCTTCTGATGTGATGATTTGTGACCATGAAGTTGATTCAGCTGTTTTTGTCCGATGTGAGGTATTATATAAGGTAAGGTATTATATAGCCTGATCAGCTCTGATCTGACGTAATGAAATCACACCCGGATGTGATTTCACAACTGGCTTTTTTTGTGCAGAAAAAATGAGCATGGTTGCTAACTTGCTACGGTCATCCAGTTCACCCGGGTGTGATTTAATTACGTCAGAAATTATTTTGAACATAGCAACCATGCTCATTTTTTTCTGCACACAAAAGCCAGTTGTAGGAGTGGTTTACACCACTCAAAAATGCATCTGTTGATTGAAATCAAGGAGGGAAAACTGTTATGTACGGTGTAGTATACCACTATATACGCCACGTGTCTCTTCAGGAGTGTTGTGTGTTTTCCATGCAGGGCCGTCTTCGCTCCCTCCTGCCTGTCCCACACACTGATCACTAAAAGGTAAGGAGAAGGACATACGACTCCTGTGACTCTGAAAAGCTCTGACCCCTCGGGGCCACCGCGTGGCCCCGAGGGGTCCATCCTTCCATCCATCCTTCCATCCATCCCATCTCTCCCCAGTGAGCTCATCGTGCTCTTTCTGTTGGGTCGTCCATCAGGCAGCATTCTGCATGTCACTGAATGCCATTTCACACTTTCACTAACCCCTGAGATACCCTCAAACACACAGGCACGCACGCACGCACACACACACGCACACGCCCCTGAGATACCTTCAAACACCACACGCACGCATGCGCACACACACACGCCCCTGAGATACCCTCAAACACACAGGCAAGCACGCACACACGCGCAATCACACACGCCCCTGAGATACCCTCAAATACACAGGCACGCACACACGCACGCACGCACGCACGCACGCACGCACGCACGCACGCACGCACGCACGCACGCACGCACGCACGCACGCACGCATACACATACAATACACATACACGCACACATACATACACAACACCCATCCAGATGGACATGGCTGGGTCAATGCCATGGGGGGGTGGGGGGGGAGAGGATCTCAGCTATGTTTAAAGGACAGGGGGGGGGGGTGAAGTGTACATTCATTTATGGGGGCAGCGGCCTAGCCAACGACGGTGTAGGTCATTTCACAGTTTTGTAATCTAATCCACACCTACAATGTTGGTTATGGGGCGGGTGTCAGGGGATCAGCCAGGTGGTGCAGCTGCAATGGGGAACAAATTAAGACACGGGGGGGGGGGGCTGCCAAGTTAAACGGTAACGCCAGCCAGCGGGGAGATATTATATTCCTTGTTATAATAGCATCAGGCTCATCTTCTCCTTTACTGTCTTTACACCTGTAATACTTGCACCCGCTCTTTCCCTTCCTGCAAACCAGAAAGGAACGAGTACATTGTACCGGCAGCGGCGATGATCAGACTGCCGGGGACGGTGGGGGTTGGGGGGGTGGGGACGGTGGGGGGTGGTGAGGGTATTGGGACACGTACTCCACTGCCGCTCCGTGCCGCGGCAGTGTCGGTCCGTCCGGCAGTGTACCATGGCTCCCGACATGCGCTGCCGGTTAAAATTCACCCGTGGCTTCCCTGTGAGGGTTTGGGTTTGTGGTTAGGGTGTCAGCGTCGCTGGTTAAAACTCACCCGTGGCTTCCCTGTGAGGGTTTGGGGTTAGGGTGTCAGCGTCGCTGGTTATAACTCACCCGTGACTTCCCTGTGAGGGTTTGGGGTTAGGGTGTCAGCGTCGCTGGTTATAACTCACCCGTGACTTCCCTGTGAGGGTTTGGGTTTGGGGTTAGGGTGTCAGCGTCGCTGGTTATAACTCACCCGTGACTTCCCTGTGAGGGTTTGGGGTTAGGGTGTCAGCGTCGCTGGTTAAAACTCACCCGTGACTTCCCTGTGAGGGTTAGGGTTAGGGTTTGGGGTTTGGGGTAGGGGGAAAAACTGCCGCGGCTACTATTGGCAGTTGGCGGCGACGCCGGTGCCGGAAAATGCACTCGCTCTCTCCTGCAAAATCCTGACTGAGTGCTTTTACTTTTCATTTCATTCATCCTCCATCATTCTCTCTCTCACTAACGTACGTACTTTTCATTTCCTTCATCCTCCATCACTCTCTCTCTCACTAACGTACGTACTTAAAGGACCACTTCACCACTTTTCAACATCTCTTCATATAATTGGTCCTCACTAATGTTCATGATAAAACACCACCATTTTGTCCTACTCAGTCTGTGTCTCATAGGAGGGCTTTGGGCAGTTCGGACACCCGTCCACCAGTGACATCATCATTAGGCAGATTTGTTTTAAACAAGATTTGTTTTAAAATATATTTAGATTTTTATTATCGTGAGAACAATGGCTTCAACTTTTGCATTGCAACTTTTCAGGAAAAGAAAGCCTGCCGTTTCTATTAGCTTGGATTCACCATTGATGATGTCACTGGTGGACGGGTTTCTGAACTGCCCACAGCCTTCCTATGAGACACAGACTGAGTAGGAAAAAATGGTGGTATTTTATCATGAACATTAGTTAGGACCAATTATAGGAAGAGAAGTTGAAAAGTGGTGAAGTGGTCCTTTAAGTACAATTTTGAGGTATTTGTATTTTACAAAGTATTTTGTAAGTAGTATTTCCAATTTCCAGTACTTTTACTTCTACTCCACTACATCCCAGAGGCAAATATTGTATGTTTACTCCATTACAATTATTTGAAAACGTTAGTATAGTTAGTAGTTTGTAGATTTTGATTATTATTACAAAACATACATGAACCACTTCCAGCCATACTGTATACAGTACATTTCGGCCATTTGAAAATAGCCGATTTAAAAACATTCTGCACAATGAGTATGTTCTACTTTTGGCACTTTTAAGTACATTTTTGAGGCCAGTACTTTTACTCAAGTACTCAAGTACTTTTACTCTTTCTACATTGCAGTATTTATACTTTTACTTAAAGGGGCATTCCACTCATTTTCAACATTTTACTATGTCATTAATACACCTTAGAGCTGTTGTGTGGAAATAATAAAAAAGTTCCCCCATTCTGTGTTTCCTAGAACTAGAGGTCTGAAAAAAATCATTAACATGGTGAAACACATCTTGATGATGTCATCAAGATGTGTTTCACCATGTTAATGATTCTTTTCATAATTACAGTTCTAGGAAACACAGAATGGGGGGACTTTTTTATTATTTCCACACAACAGCTCTAAGGTATATTAATGACATAGTAAAATGTTGAAAATGGGTGGTTTTCCCCTTTAAGTCAAACATTTTGGGCTTGATTCCCTGAGCTGTTTTTTACACCCATATTTTGGGTGTAAAGGAATGTTCCAAACGTTCCCACGTTAGTAGGTCTGATTCACTCATCTTTTTTCGTCTGTGAATCTTGCGGAGGGACGTTCTTTCTCCAGTCTCCTCGGATGCAGACTTACAAGCTTGCTGTATGTCATTACAATGCCTTGTTCTAGAGTCTAGACTAACGTGGGACGTTTGGAGAATTCCTTTACACCCAAAATATGGGGGTAAACTCACCAGTGGCGGAAAAAAGTACTCAATTGTTTTACTTAAGTAAAAGTACCAGTGCAATTTGGAACTACTTCGTTACAAGTAAAAGTACGGAATTGAAAATGTACCTGAGTAAAAGTACAAAAGTATCGGCATCAAATTGTACTTAAAATAATAAAAGTAAAACTCATTGTGCAGAATGTGCCATTTCACAAGTTCAAAATGTGTACAAAATCTATTGAAAATAGCCGATCTACAAGCTCACAATGTGTCGCGTTGCGACGTATTGTGAGCTTGTAGATCGCCTATTTCCAAATGGCCCGAAATGTATAGGGTTGAAGTGGTTAATGTATGTTTTCTAGTAAAAATTTTAAATCTCCAAAGTAACTAGTAACTAAAGTTTTCAAATAATTGTAGTGGAGTAAAAAAGTACAAATTTTGGCTCCGAGATGTAGTGGTAGTAGAAGTAAAAGTACTGGAAATACTCAAGTAAAGTACAAACACCTCAAAATTGTACTTAAGTACAGTACTTAAGTAAAAGTACTTAGTTACTTTCCACCACTGGTAAACACTAACAGCTTAGTGAAACGTCCCCTTTGAGTCGTTTTTTCTTTCTCACACCACTGCTCTCTCATTCCCTTTTCCTCTGTCTAATCTACGCCGGGACAACGCTCCACACGTCCCAAACTCTTCTCCCTTCTGGCTCCAAAACTATGTCATGCAATTCCCATCACAATCATAACTGCAGCCTCACTCCCAATCTTCCGCTGTAGTCTGAAAACCCACCTTTTTGATTGATTGATTGATTGAAATATTTATTAATAGTTTGCAGAATTACAGTACATTTCAAGCACAAACTCAATACAAAGACTGTTAACTGTGAGTGGACGACCCAATTAAGCATTACACTTGTTTACAAGAGGGTCCACCTTGTTCAATTCATCAACAATTCAGACTCCATCATGGCCCGTAGCACTTGCCCTAGCCCCTTGCCCTTAGATAGAACTTTATGTAGACTTTGTAGACATTTGATACAGACTTATAGCATGTTACATAGACAGCACTAGAATTGCCTTTTATGTAGTCATAGCACTTTATAGTATATATGAATAGTATAGTATTGTATGTATAGTTTATATGTATATAGTTTCATTATATAGATATTCCACTGTTACGTTCTTAGCTTACGCATGTTTCATGATAACTACTTTTTATGTACTGTATGTGATGTATTGCCATGCTTCTTGTTCTTGCTTAATGTAAATCACTCTGGATTAAGAGTGTCTGCTAAATGCCTAAATTGTAAATTGTAATATTTCCACAGCAACTGGCTGACGTTCCAAGTCCGCGGCACGTCCCTGCCGCGGGCGCTCCAGTGTTGGGACCGCAGCCTCCTGCAGGAGGCCAACCGCAGCGCCGCCACCACCACCACCACCAACAACCGTACCGTGCTGAAGGGCTGCCCCTTCCACCTGCTGGACACGTGCCTGTCGCCCCACTGCAACCCCACCTGCCCCGCGCTGGTCCACCAGGCCACGCGGCAGGAGCTCACCCTGGTCCAGATGCTGGTGGCCATGGGCGTGGACCTCCAGAGGCTGGGCCTGGACCCCCAGAGAGACGCGGGCTCCCTGGCCAGCGTCGTCCTCAGCAACGGTGGTTAAGACTATTGGAGAGATAGAGCCGCGCAAAAAGGCTTTTAGCAAGAGAATAACAACATGTTGGAAAATTGTAATGTAACCGTGGGAAGTGATACAGAAAATCTTGGTTACTGATTATTATTTTTTTGCCGCTCAGCATTCCATTGATTGTCCTTCCATGCCACTCTTACTTTAGAGGACAGCCAGACAGACAGGACTGGTGGGGTCATACTAGACTAGATCTGGGCCTGAATGGTCTGACCTCTGGCGACCTCTGGTGGACACGTAGGGGATAGAGCTCTGGTTGGTTCAAATGTGAGGTGTTTTGCCTGGCTGGCTGTACTGATTGAAGTTTCCACCTCTTCTTGTAGATAAACAGATATCACCATACTATCAGCAGCACGCACATTTCATCCCCCTCACTCACCCTTCATGGCCGTTCAGCTTCAGAGCATAATGGTGGAGTTGAATTATTTGTTTTCTGCTTATAAGAAGAGGCCTCATTCATGATTGCATGATGACCATTGTGTGATATAGTTTCAGCCTCTGGCTCATAGCATTATTGTCTGTAGGGCTGTCTGTCAGACTGTCACGATTATGGCATTTTACTTGCCGATTAATTGAAATAATTGCGATTAACGATTTACCGTAATTGCAAGTTTCTGTCGTTGAACATTATTTGGAACATCGTGAATCAAAATGACATTACTCTTTGGGCATTTAGCCTTTGTAAGCAAAAGTTGCACAGGGCAGATATGACGATATGAAGTAACACATATTTAATGACCATTATACTTAAAAAATAAACATTTAAGCTGCTATAAGCAACATTATGTCAAAATTGTAATGAGCTTTTTTCTTGTATTCATACAGCCAGCAATGGGTAAAACACTCCCTAAAAATGTAGTCTCTGTGACACATCTAGGGGCCACAATCTGCATTCAAAGGTTTTCATTTCGACTGGGTTTTCTTTTTCCGACCAATGACAAAGCTTCTAGGAACATCTTTGAATGCAGATTGCGGCCCCTAGATGTGTCACAGAGACTACATTTTTGGGAGCATTTTACTCATTGCTGGCTGTCTAAAAAAAAAAAAAAAAAAAGTAATTAAAGTTTTGACATATTATTGCTTATAGCAGCTTTAACAGTGGAATTAGCCGATCTACAAGCTCAAACATTTTTGAGCTTGTAGATCTGCTATTTCCACTATTGTTGAAGTTTTGGAAAACATTTTTAACATGGAAATGATTGCCGATTATGGCGATTATTTAAAATATATATTGTTACTGTCTCAAAAAAATTAGATTGGGCGATGTTGGCGATTAGCGTAGTCTGTCTGTCTGTCTGTGTGTGTGTGTGCGTGCGTGCATGTGTGCGTGTGTGCGTGCGTGCATGTGTGCGTGTGTGTGTTATGTGCATGTAAGACAAGGCAAAGTTGATTACACATCAAAAGGGTAACTAAATTAAATGTTTAGTTAAGACCATATTATTCCTTTTGATAACTGACTTTTACTTTGGTTTTTCTTTAACGCTGCAGTTATCACTGCTCAGCTGTGTGTGTGTGTGTGTGTGTGTGTGTGTGTGTGTGTGTGTGTGTGTGTGTGTCTGTGTGTGTGTGTGTGTGTGTCTGTCTGTCTTCGTTTTAAAATTAATATTATATATTAACATTACTATTATGTGACGATTTGCAATGACCCAATATAGAAAATATATGTATTTGAGGGCTTGATCTTTGCCAACATTTAAATGTCATGCAATAAAACAAATAATTATATATATAGTGTATATAACCAGTGTAATGCTGTGAGACATTACTGTGAACTGTAGTTTCTCTCGTGAGATTGAGTTGTTGCACATGTTGACGATTGCAATAAAACATTGGATTACATTTATTATCGTTTGATTTCTATCATGAAATGAATACATTTTCAATGGAATAATAAAAAGGTTAAATGTGAGTGGGAGTTACAACGAGAAGGCTAGTTTTATGTTATTGTTTAGTAGCAGCTTGTGTGTGTGTGTGTTTGGGCATGCCGTTATTAGCCCAAAATAAATAAAATAACATCTTTCAAATATAGCAGATCCACGACTCATCACGTCAAGACATTTTGTAGTGTACTCAAGTACAAGTACTGATGTATTATTATTTTAGTGGAGTATTTCCAATGTTCAGTACTCCTACTCCTTCTACAACTCGGAGGCAAATATAGAACTTTTACTCCACTACAATTATTTGACAACTCTAGTTACTTTGTATGTTTGTATTATTATTAATACAAAACATACATTAACCACTTCAGCCGTACATTTCGGCCATTTGAAAATAGCCGATCTGCAAGCTCAGAATGCATCGCAAGTTTGTGAATCGTGACACATTGTGAGCTTGTAGATCGGCTATTATTTATTTTTTTACGCATTTGAGTACATTTTTAATTCCGGACCCAGAGGCTCCCAACTGGCGGTACTGGAGGAGTCACCCAAACAATAAGACAAAATCAGACCCGTCTGAAGTGAGTGGTACTGTACTGTACTTTACTGTACTGCAGGGGTTCTCAACCCGTGGGTCGCGACCCCTCGGGGGGTCGCCAAATTATTTTAGGGGGTCCCCAAATTATTTTCAAAAAAAAAAATCACGATTTTTCAAAAATAGCAGACCTACAAGCTCGTAGCGCGCCACTCGGTGGCGCGCTATGAGCTTGTAGATCTGCTATTTTTCAATAGCTAAATTATAACAATGCTTAAAACACCAAAAGGGGTTCCCGCCCAAAATGGTTTAAGGTTATTGTAGCAGTCAATTTATATTGGGGGTCGGGAGGGGGCGGGGCGGGGGTCCCGAGACATTGCCAAAGCATTTCCGGGGGTCCCCGGCCAAAAACGTTGAGAACCCCTGCTGTACTGTACTGTGCTGTACTGTACTGTACTGTGCTGTACTGTACTGTACTGTACTGTACTGTACTGTACTGTACTGTACTGTACTGTACTGTACTGTACAAGCCCTCCTCCCTGGCCTGTGTGTGTCTGTGTGTTAGGCTGTGCAACAGTACGTGACACTTGGTGGTGAACAAAGGCTATAACGCTATTTTCGTGCTCGGACACATTTTCATGCTCGGACACATGCAGGGACCCACACACATAGCTGTCTATAGAAGTGTCCACAAGACAAAAGTGGAATGAAATGTTTATATTAATACAGGTAGTTCTTCTGACCAAGCAGTTGGTTGAAATAGGCTCTCCAGCCGTGCTGAAAATGAGCACGACAACACACCTAGCTGTTAATACGGCAGCCGCATCAACGCATGGTGTTGTGTGCTGGCACACTATACACTCTGTCTTTATTTTATCTGTATTGTACTGTATGTGTCATTGTATGTTTAGTTTTACTACCATTTTAAGAGCCTGCTCAGGGACTACAGATGTAAATTAGCTTATGGCTAACTCATTTACATGGAAGTGAAAACTGAAATGTTGATTAATGAGCATTGTCCCTGTCAAAAATAAATAAATAAAAATAATAATAATAATAGAATATATGAGGATGGATTAATCACATTAGAAATATCATCAGTTGTGTTGATTAGACAGAGTTTTATCAGAGCAGCAGCAACATTGGCTTAGGAATTAGGAAAAAAACAATTCAAAGAATAAATTACATTTAACTCCTGTGTTGTAAGTTGTCAATAGCTGAATAGGATGGGGCAGGTTCTACGCTCCTGTATTTTAACATCAGTTATTATGGTGGTACTTTGTGAGCCAGATATCTTTTTTTACTTACCGGTAAGTATATATCTTGCCATACGTGTGGCAGTCCTAATATTATATTAGGCCTTTCTTGTACATTTCTCAAGCACGCTCTCTGACCACTAGAAGGCGCTGTGATCTTACCAAGAGAGATGTGCTTGGAGATCACACATTCTTTGCCAAAACATGAATTGTTTTGGCAAAGTTGTTGTAATAGGCTCAGACGTTTGGCACATGTATATATATATATATATATATTTTTTAAATCACATTTTAAATTGAGACCTGATTGAGACATAATATGTATAATAATATATGTTTAAAATGTGTGTTTATTTTTTTAAATAATACAATAAATACATGATATTAAATACATGTTATTTTATTCACGCAGTGAAGTTTTACCAAATCATATAAGTACAATACAACTTCACTGCGTGAATAAAAAAAAAAAAAAAATCATTTCTTGGCACGAATGAACTACAAATCCCAGCCTTGACGACTCTTGGATGCGGTTTTTTTCTCCCATATTGCACCGCGCGAGGTCCTTCCACTTCCTCTTTCCGCCATATTGCAGAACCGGTAAGGTCCGTTTTCTGGACCTTCATGGTCTAATCTGTTAAATATCTAAGTCATCGGTGCGTCTATCGGCCCGTTTATGTTCTCAAATCAAAGCACAACTGTACATTAACGCGTCTGGGTCGTTATTACCGTGCTCACGGAAATATAGAGTTTGATATTTTGGGCTGCAAAGCTGCTCTTCATCTCCCCCGGCCTTGGGACGCAGTGTCTAGTCTGTCTCTCTGGGCGCTCATATTAGCTGACGGTGGGGCTCACTGTGAAAAGCACGCTTCCACGCAAGCAAAACGCTTCTTCACGTTTATTATTTCGGTACAGCGTTTTAGTTTAAAGTGCATTTTTTTCCCTCGGTGTCTGCTAAATGTTCTGTTAGTGGTTATCTCGTCTGACTGGCGAATGCTAACGATGTAGCTTAGCCGTAGCCAGGCAGAAACTAGACTGCCTTTCTTTCTGGTCAAATGGCCATGCTTGCTCTCTGCTGCTTCTTCTGAACATTATTTCCTTTTTTGGCACCTCGTTTAGAGAACCAACGCTCGTTTGTCTTTTTTTTTTATCCTATGCTGCATGGTAACTAGGATAGCCGGTAAACATCAAACCTTTAGCATCTTGTCTCTAAACAACCAACATGCTATCAACAAGAGAACCTTTTAGAATGTATGAGCATCTGCAATTTGGTCATGCTATGTCAGTGGTTTTCAACAGTTTTCCACATCAATGTCCATTATAATGCGTTTGAGTCACGGACCACCATTTGATGACATTTAGCCTCAGACCCAAACATTTGAGCCAGGGACCACCATTTGATGATATTTAAGCCTCTCAGTCTCAGACCCAAAACTAAAATAAATATTTAGTTATTGTTGTATAAGATGTTGTCTTTATGTTTGTACCTAGGAGAGAACAGGTGAATGTTGATCAAAATAACTTCTGTTCTCTAATTGTATAGATTCTTGTAAATTAAGTAATGCAGATGTTTAACAACAATTTAAACTAGAGTATGAAATCAAATGGGTCAATTTGGTTACCAACTCCTCATTCATCATTTAGGGGGACCACCTTGGACCCCCTCAAGGACCACTGGTTGAAAACCACTGCTTTAAATTAAGGAAATCAAAAAAAAAATAGGTAACAGTATGTGTAGTTAATTATTGGCCTGATGAATCCTTCTGAATGTCTTTGATCTCTGTGTCCGCAGGCATCAATCATGGTGCGCATGAACGTTCTCGCCGATGCGCTCAAAAGCATCAACAATGCAGAGAAACGTGGGAAACGTCAGGTCCTCATCAGGCCGTGTTCTAAGGTCATCGTGCGTTTCCTGACCGTCATGATGAAGCACGGTAAGACTTGGAAGCTTTGAGGCCATTTAGACCTGAGGTCGATTCTACGAATGTCTTCTAAATCATGACAGTTTTCAGAAGAACCTCATGTTTCTATATCAGTGGTTCTCAAACTACTTCATGTCAAGGACCCCCAAAGATTATATGAAATTGGCCACCGTTCCCCACCTGAAAATATGTTGTTCCAGGGACCCCCCCCCCCCCCCCCCCCCGAAGCAAAGATTTGAGTTAAAAACATTCGCTCTGAAAGTATATATATTCAAAGATTTGTGCCACATTTTGATGATTAAAAGGGGAATGGCAGATCTTTAGCTTCTGAAAAATAGCAGATCTACAAGCTCGATGCTTAAAACACCTCGTCTGTGGCAATTTTGTTACTTTGTTTTTTTTATTTACAGTAAATCATAATGTTCTTATTTTGAACATAAGAGCCGGTTACTGGCTGCAGGTTTTCGTCCCAATATGTATTTGATCTACTGTGACACTATGGCATAATGGGACTCGGCCAGTGCAGTGCTACTCTATTTTCTCAATAACTTGAGTGTACAAATGGACCTTACGGGTCAAGAAATGTTCAGCAACGCCCTACACATAGAGAGACACACACATTAAAACCTGGGAGCTGACCAGTACAACCTCAGTCTTATACTGTTGGCCACTAAGCAGCTCCACTGGAGCAGTTGGGGGTTCAGTGCCTTGCTCAAGGGCACTTCAGCGGTGTTGGGTGAGTGATGACAATCACTTCCCGACCCAGATTTTTCAAGCCCATCCGAGGAATCAAACCGGCAACCAACAAGTGCTCTCCTCTAACCCTTAGGCCACTGCTGCCCGAAACCATTTGGTTCCACCTGTACACTCAAGAGTTACAGACCTGTAATCGTCAGCACATTTCCAGCTAGCCCTGTCTGGTGATATTTGAATGTCCATGGCAAAAAAATACAATTTTGACAAATGTCCACCACACACACCAGCATGGCGATGAAACCTGGTCAATAGTAATCTGTTGGCTGTCGCTGAATGTCTTATTCCAGCTTTCTGATTGGGGCTTTTGTTTTGTCTCTTCCACTAGGATACATTGGAGAGTTTGAGATCATCGACGACCACAGAGCCGGAAAAATTGTGGTCAATCTCACAGGCAGACTTAACAAGGTACGGACATTGTGTGATTGTTGGCAGCATGGTTTTATTCTAAAAGAAGTTAAAAAGAATTTTAAAAAAAATACACTAATTTCCTCGTTGAAATGATTTGTTTTAGCTAGCCATGGCGATTGCAAATGTAGTTTTATTTTCATTGTTACATGGTGGAAGTGCACCTTTTTGGGATAGCTTTGCAACAGTGCCCTAGTAAAGGTTATGCCAATCTGTTGGGCACTTGGGAGTGAGTTACATTCACCCATTCATGCAGACATTCACATATCATATAAATTAGCCAACGAGAGTAATTGGTTCACTTTTCAGTTAATATGATGCAATTTAACAGGATGACTGGCGTATGTACTTGCCAGCTATGTTTTCTTTTCCACGGCTAAACTTAAAGCTGTTTTTATGTATTTTTTTAAACGTGTGTGTGTGTGTAATCCAGTATAATGTCTTTGTGCGTTCCCAGTGTGGGGTGATCAGCCCACGCTTTGACCTCCAGCTGAAAGACCTGGAGAAGTGGCAGAACAACCTCCTGCCCTCAAGACAGTTTGGGTGAGACACCGTTACATTGTGGGGTCACTGGGGGGCACTATGAGATGGGTGTGGCATTGTGCTTGTTTACCTGGCTGCTTCAATGGAAGAGGATTATGTAATCGTGACGTTGAACCATTGTCGTTGATATTCAAGTGGGCCCAAGGGAAGCTGAATCTCCAGCTGGTCAGTTAAAGGCTGGTTGGTCGGAGGTCCTTAGTTGGTCAACTCATGTCAGTCTGTCATGCAGTTTAGTTTAGGTTTTTTGGTCTGGACTCTCATAGGAGGTCTGTGGGCAGTCCAGAAACCAGTCCACCAGTCACATCATCGTTAGACAGAATTTGTCATCGTTAGAACAAGATTTCTTATTTTATATACTTAAGATTTGTGTTATTGTGAGAACGGTGGCTTCCATTATCTCATTGCAATTTTTCAGGAATAGAAAGCATGCCGTTTCTATTAGCTTGCATCCCTCATAGTTTATGTCACTGGACTGGTTTCCGAACTGCCCACAGCCCTCCTATGAGACACAGACTGGTTTCTGAACTGCCCACAGCCCTCCTATGAGACACAGACTGGTTTCTGAACTGCCCACAGCCCTCCTATGAGACACAGACTGGTTTCTGAACTGCCCACAGCCCTCCTATGAGACACAGACTGGTTTCTGAACTGCCCACAGCCCTCCTATGAGTCACAGACTGGTTTCTGAACTGCCCACAGCCCTCCTATGAGACTCCTATGAGACACAGAATAATGGTAAATGGTGCATTTATATGGTGCCTTCATCCAAAGCGCTTTAAATCGATTGTGCATTACATTCACACACCGATGGCGGCGGAAACCATGCAAGGCACCAACCAGCGCATCGGGAGCAATTCGGTGTTCAGTGTCTTGCTCAAGGACACTTCGACACTAACTGGGGGAGCCCGGGTTCGAACAGGCGGCCTTGCGGTTACCGTCTGACCACTCTACCCCTAAGCCACCGCCGTTCATTTTTATCATGAACATTAATGAAGACCAATTCTATGAAGAAAGATTGAGAAGTGGTCATTTTACCACTTCCTATCGTAGTGCAAAATGATGGACTATTGAGACTAATGGCTAGTGGGTTTAGGTAGATATGGCTTTCCAGCACTTAAGTTTCTGTGCCGTCTGCTGAGGTACAAAACGATAGCAGGTCCACCATTTTCATCACTTTTTTTTTTTTGCATGATTGCGCAATTCTGAAATGAATCTGCGATGAAATTTAGTGATGGTGGATTTCCAGAGGCCTGATGCTTAGGGTGAGCTTTCTACGGTAGTGTACATTAGGTTATTGCATTTCTACTGCTGTCACTGTCTAGTAGGTCTCATTCTGGTGTCATATGGGATGTGTAGAACTGTTTTCTGGGTACCCAGGAATGAAATCCAGATTCTCTGCAGTAAGAAAATGTTCATATTGCTGTACATTTATCCCATCACATCTTTAACATAACTTCAGGACAAAACTCTTGACATTGTATTGTGCCTCAAGGGTTTCATTTAGATTAAACTGGTTCTAAGCAAGGCTATACTGGTGGAACACAATGGATTTATATGCACAACTATTGCGTTGCATTCTACATTTCAACAGTCAGTTGTAAATTCCATAGCTTTGTATTTGCAACAAAACGCAGGGCTTAAAGTTCTCAGTCCTGGGGATGGATTTCAGTCCTGAAAATTTCATAGGGGTCATTTGATGAGATCAGTGCTGATTTGCAAAAAAAAACATTTTCAGTGTTGGGATTTTTTTTTGCTTTAAACCCTGAAAACGTGTATGGTTGGTTGGGATTAGACCTGAGACCAGATTCTACAAAATGTCTTGAATCCTGAAAGTAAAAAGAAAAAAACCTGTTTCTATGTCAGTGGTTCTCAAACTATTTCATGTCAAGGAGCCCCAAAAATATCTGTATTTGGCCGCCGACCCCATCTGAAAATATGTTGTTCCAGAGACCTCCCAGAAGCAAAGATTTGAGTTGTTCGCTCTGATAGAATATATATTCAAAGATGTGAACCACATTTTCACAATTTTTCAAAAATAGCAGATCTACAAGCTTGTAGAGTGGCACTCGGTGCGTGCTACGAGCTTGTAGATCTGATATTTTTCAACAAAGTATAACTGCTTAAAACACCAATGGGTTAATTGGAATTTAGTGTACATGCCAACATTAGTATGCTAGAAATTAAGTATGTGATGGACAAACAGCCCAATCATTTGGTACAGTAAAATATTTGCAGCTATTGCAACCATGACAATCAAAAGCCACTGTTCCATTACAGCCACCACTTGGCTTGTTGACATGTACGCTGCATTGAGGTATTACAAAATGCAGTGTTTTTGACAGGACAAAGAACTTCAGTTGAGTAAAAGTCTGATTCATACTGGTTGGTTGTGCTTCATGTCAAGCTTCTAGATGGGCTGTTTTTGGGGGTCCATGAGTCTACGGAATAATGTGACTTTGATCAACGGAAATGTGAAAGTGGACCATGACCCATTTATTTAGTCCTGGGATGCATCTGTGTCACCTTAGCTTTTAACCATTATTTTAGACTTTAGCTATTGGAAAATAGCAGATGTACAAGCTCATAGTGTGGCACCGAGCTTGTAGGTTTGCTGTTTTTGGAAGGAAAAAAAAGGTAAATGTGGTGCAAATCTTTGATTATATAATTCATAGCAAACGTTTTTAGCTCCTTGAACAACACATTTTCAGATGGGGGTCGGCGGCCAATTACAGAGTTTTTGGGGTCCTCGACATGCAATAGTTTGAGAACCACTGATATAGAAACCTACTGATATAGAAACATAGGTTTTTCTGAAAAATGTTAGGATTTAGAAGACTATTTAAATTTCAGCGTCAAGTCCTAATTGGTTCTGTTTCCCTGTGATCTCTTGCAGATACATTGTGTTGACCACCTCTGCTGGCATCATGGACCATGAAGAGGCCAGGAGGAAACACACAGGAGGCAAAATCCTGGGATTCTTTTTCTAAATGTGTTAAGAAATGTTAAAATAAATCAAAAGCCAGGGGAATCGTTCTCGTCTGCTTGTCTTATTTCATAAGAGTTTCCAGTAATGAATGAATGGATGAGATGACTGAGCGAGCTACTTTTGTCCCCCTTTAGTGGTTTAAAGTGTCTTTACCACGGTCTAAAAAATGCCCTTTTGATTTCCAATAGTGTGTTCCACAATTTGCAGCAGCGCTTACAGTTGCTGGTAGACTTGGCATTTATGTTTTACCGAATAGAATCTCTAGTGCACGGGTAAAGCTATAGGGAACGCTCCCACAGCTACTCTGTATTACCACGGGTAAAGCTATAGGGAACGCTCCCACAGCTACTCTGTATTACCACTTTTCAAGCCCTATTACATCAAGCCTAATCGCCGTTTCTCATGCCTTATTTTTTTGAATGGAAAATGGGTTTTGGCATCCGTCTAGACTTGGGCACAATTAACGAGCAGTGATTCTTAAGGCATGGCTGAAAGATAACTTTGACATGATGCTAAATTGCTGAATTACAATTGCACAGGATTAAGGTTCAGGGTCAAGGTTGTACTTTTTACATCTTGTCTACAGGTACATGGGCGGGAACCCCTTTTGGTGATTTAAGCATTGTTATACTTTAGCTATTGAAAAATGGCAGATCTACAAGCTCATAGCGCAGCACCGAGTGCCGCACTACGAGCTTTGAATATATATTTTGGCACGAATGATTTTAACTCAAATATTAGCTTCTGGGAGGTCCCTGGAACAACATATCTTCAGATGGGGGTCTGCAGCCAAATGCATATAATTCTGGGGGTCCTTGACATGAAAAATGTTGAGCACCACGGACATAAACAGGTTTATCAGAAAACTGAGAACTTAGAAGACTTTTTTTTTTTAATCGGCCTTGGGCCGAAATGGGTTAAGGCAAGGTTATGACCATTTTTGGTCACGATTACTGTATATTCAGTTTTTGTCCTGGTTTTGAATGGACCGAATGAGAGACAAGAATTCGACTTCTATAAACAAAATCGATAATATGCTTTGGGGTTTTTTACTTCAGCCACAAAGTTCTCCCACAATGTCACTTTGTGCTCAGATTTCATGCAAGCATCTAGTAGCTTTCACCCAGTGTCTATTTAAAAATCTACGCCTTTGCTACTGTACTGTACACGGTCACACACTGCCCTTTTAATCTTAACCTACACCGATATGACCTTCCTCTGAGGTCGTATATGTACAAGTTGTCTAAAAGCTCTTGATTTAAACCACACCAGAGAGTCCAGTTCATATCGGACTGGTAGGGAGGAAAGGTTTCAGCCCCATACATACAGACTGTCCATCCATAGTGTTGTACTGTATGTAGGCTAAGTGCACAGTCTGCACTCCCTCATGGCTTCACAGCACTAAAGTGTTGCCTCCTTGTAAAG
The DNA here is from genome assembly GCF_951216825.1 of Electrona antarctica. Classification (NCBI taxonomy): domain Eukaryota; kingdom Metazoa; phylum Chordata; class Actinopteri; order Myctophiformes; family Myctophidae; genus Electrona; species Electrona antarctica. Next base: position 3,674,371 of record NC_136809.1, on the reverse strand, counting down.
GAAAACACTTTACTTAATATGCTTCTGCTACATGTTGAAGCCCTGCGATGTATAGCTGCTTCAAATGGATTATAGTATGAGTACTGTACATCAGTGGTTCCCAGAGTGGGGTCCGGGGACCCCCAGGGGTCCTTGAGGGAGTTCCAGGGGGTCCCCAGCTAAATGATAGTTTGGAACCAAATGGACCCTTATGGGTCTAACTCTGAGAGTGTACAAATGGACCCTAACTGGTCCATTTGGTTCCATTTGTACACTCCGAGTTACATTAACATTGATTTTACAATATAAATTGGGGGTCCCAGAGATAGAAATGCCAGTAAATGGGTCTGTAGACTAATGCATGTCAAACTGGGGGTCCTTGAAATTAAACGGGTTGAGAATCACTGCTAGAGCCGTCAAAATCTTCTCTTGGCATATATTTTACAAATGGGGGTCCGCAGGCTCATTAGTGTCAATTTGGGGGTCCTTGACATGAAAAGGTTTGGGTACATCACATCCTTCAACATAACTTCAGGACTAAATATTTATGTTGCTATAAAAAAGGGTTTAATTTAGGATTGAACTGGCACTAACAGTTATCCTAATGTCTGAGTTTATTGTAAAGCAAAGTTACTATATTTACCCAGGGTATCTGGGCTAAGCTCAAGAACTTGTTTCCAGCCAGGCCCTGCTCATAGAACATTTCATGGTAGTGGTTCAATGCCTTGCTCAAGGGCACTTCAGCGGTGGTAATTTTAACGTGTCGGACCGCTGATTCGAACTGGCGACCTTCCGGTATCAAGACCGCTCCGCAATCCGTTCGGCCACCGCTGCCAAATTGTTGCTTTTAGGAGTCTATAATGGCTGAATAGCGTTGTGGAGTATCATTCTAGTTTTATCCTGGTTTTGAATGGACAAAATGAGACTTAAGAATTCAACTTCTAAAAACAAACAATGGCCTTGGGTTTTATGAGTGCAAAGAGTGCAAAGAGTTTCAACACGGTTAGCTGCCACTGAACAAAGCCTACAGTCTTCATAGCTATATATGATATATTAACTTTTGCTTCAAAATGTCTGACAGAAAACAGCAGCTCTGTTCTAATATAAGAGGGTTACTCAAATGTACTCCTAACTGTGTTGGATCACCTCTACAGAAGGGGAGATAAATTATATTCTTTGTAAACCAGAAATGATCCTTTTTTGCCACTTGCAGTGTTCTGTATCTGCTTTTTAATGTTTTAATGTATGAAGTGAAGTGAACATCTATCAACATTATGTAATTACAGTGACAACAACCCTACCAACAAATAACTGACACAGTCTGACCTCCTTTGAGTCGGATTAAGAATCGTTCAAAAGGTTCCTCTTTTTATGATAGTCTTTATATTCATCATCTTCTGCTTTTATAATGTGTGAAATTTGAAAAAGACTAGTTTACCCATGCAATGTTGAGCTGATGTGATACAGTGTGAGTCTTGGGATCACACTAGTTAAATTCAAAGCTTTATTGGCATAAAAAAACATGTTTACAGTGCCAAAGCAAGTGATGGGACACAGCATTGAGTAAAAACGGAGCTATGTCACATTATACTTGTTATACAGACAGGATATAAAGCTTTTTGACAAATAGCAGCAATCTATTGCTGTCATTTTGAGACGAAAAAGCCTCATGTAAAATGTGTGTACGTGTAGTTCACACAGTGGACACTTGAGGGCAGTAGTGTAACGCAGTCTACACAGTCATACAGTTGTCCTCATATATACATCTGTCCCTTCTATTCAACTCCTTTCGGTTCGCTGACTGCGAGACTAATTATGATGGATTCAGAGATAACACAATTAATAATGGAATAGTAGCGCAAAAAGCTTGAAATGTGAATTGTACTGTAAGAGAGAAATGTATTTTTTTCTCTCTGCATTGTCTTCCACCATGAATCAATTTGCAGGTCACTGTGAAATAAATGGGCGAGAAAAACAAAGAGAATCTGAAACATTGATAAGGAGAAGAGAAACGTGACTTCAAAATGCCATTTAAAGTGTGGAGTATTGTTAGTAGCTGCCTCACAGTGGTGGAAAGTAACTAAGTACATTTACTTAAGTACTGTACTTCTAATTAAGTACTTTAAAAAGTACAAAGGTACTTTTTACTTTACTGGAATATTTTATTTTCTATACTTTTACTTCTACTCCACTACATCTCAGGTCCAAATTGTACTTTTACTCCACTACAATTATTTGTTACTAGTCACTATGTAGATTAAAAGGTACGTTAGCTACATCGACTCTATATATTCGGCTATTTTCAAAACATTTCTTTGCCTACATTTGGAACTTGTGAAAAGGGACGTTCTGCAATAGGAGTACTTTTAGTACTTTAAAGTTATAAGCTACATCCAGCAATAAGCAATAATGTGTCAATTTTAATTACTTTTTGTTTGTATTACAGCCAGCAATGGGTAGAAGCTTTGTCATTGGTCGATTTGCCTGTAATTCTTGATTGGTTAGTCATTTTACTTTTCAACCACCTGTCTGAATACAAAAAAAACGCACTTTTGTAACAGTATAATTTATATATTGCAGTATTGATACTTTTACTTAAGTAAAACTTAAGTAAGTACTTGTCCCACCACTGCTACGTTCATTAGAGTCCAGGACCTTTTCAGTGATACTGCGGCTCAGTCACTCAGACTTCCCTGCATGCTGTCTCCTCTGCAATGAGAAAATGAAAAGGGTTTTCACCTTCATTGCATACAGCCTTCTGTCCTCATAAATCATCTGACAGAAAGAAAAGTGGAACCAGAGCAGACTTGACTTCTTCAGTGACTTCTGTGTTGGAGCGTCCAGTTGTAATTCTGCGTCCAGTTGTAGTTCTGCGTCCAGTTGTAGTTCTGCGTCCAGTTGTAGTTCTGCGTCAAGTTGTAGTTCTGTGTCCAGTTGTAGTTCTGTGTTGGCGTGTCCAGTTGTAGTTCTGCGTCCAGTTGTAGTTCTGCGCCCAGTTGTAGTTCTGCGTCCAGTTGTAGTTCTGCGCTGGCGCGTCCAGTTGTAGTTTTGCGTCCAGTTGTAGTTCTGCGTTTGGTGCGTCCAGTTGTAGTTCTGCGTTGGCGCGTCCAGTTGTAGTTCTGCGTCGGCGCATCCAGTTGTAGTTCTGCGTTTGGTGCGTCCAGTTGTAGTCCTGCGTCCAGTTGTAGTTCTGCGTTTGGTGCGTCCAGTTGTAGTTCTGCGTTGGCGCGTCCAGTTGTAGTTCTGCGTCCAGTTGTAGTTCTGCGTCCAGTTGTAGTTCTGCGTCAGCGCGTCCAGTTGTAGTTCTGCGTCGGCGCGTCCAGTTGTAGTTCTGCGTCCAGTTGTAGTTCTGCGTCGGCGCGTCCAGTTGTAGTTCTGCGTTTGGTGCGTCCAGTTGTAGTTCTGCGTCCAGTTGTAGTTCTGCGTCGGCGCATCCAGTTGTAGTTCTGCGTTTGGTGCGTCCAGTTGTAGTTCTGCGTTTGGTGCGTCCAGTTGTAGTTCTGCGTCCAGTTGTAGTTCTGCGTCAACGCATCCAGTTGTAGTTCTGCGTTTGGTGCGTCCAGTTGTAGTTCTGCGTCCAGTTGTAGTTCTGCGTCAACGCATCCAGTTGTAGTTCTGCGTCGGCGCATCCAGTTGTAGTGCTGCGTTTGGTGCGTCCAGTTGTAGTCCTGCGTCCAGTTGTAGTTCTGCGTTTGGTGCGTCCAGTTGTAGTTCTGCGTTTGGTGCGTCCAGTTGTAGTTCTGCGTCCAGTTGTAGTTCTGCGTCAACGCATCCAGTTGTAGTTCTGCGTCGGCGCATCCAGTTGTAGTGCTGCGTTTGGTGCGTCCAGTTGTAGTCCTGCGTCCAGTTGTAGTTCTGCGTTTGGTGCGTCCAGTTGTAGTTCTGCGTTTGGTGCGTCCAGTTGTAGTGCTGCGTTTGGTGCGTCCAGTTGTAGTTCTGCGTTTGGTGCGTCCAGTTGTAGTTCTGCGTCCAGTTGTAGTTCTGCGTCGGCGCATCCAGTTGTAGTTCTGCGTTTGGTGCGTCCAGTTGTAGTTCTGCGTTTGGTGCGTCCAGTTGTAGTCCTGCGTCCAGTTGTAGTTCTGCGTCAACGCATCCAGTTGTAGTTCTGCGTCGGCGCATCCAGTTGTAGTTCTGCGTTTGGTGCGTCCAGTTGTAGTCCTGCGTCCAGTTGTAGTTCTGCGTCTGCGCATCCAGTTGTAGTTCTGCGTTTGGTGCGTCCAGTTGTAGTTCTGCGTCCAGTTGTAGTTCTGCGTCCAGTTGTAGTTCTGCGTCTGCGCATCCAGTTGTAGTTCTGCGTTTGGTGCGTCCAGTTGTAGTTCTGCGTCCAGTTGTAGTTCTGCGTCAACGCATCCAGTTGTAGTTCTGCGTCGGCGCATCCAGTTGTAGTTCTGCGTTTGGTGCGTCCAGTTGTAGTCCTGCGTCCAGTTGTAGTTCTGCGTTTGGTGCGTCCAGTTGTAGTTCTGTGTTTGGTGCGTCCAGTTGTAGTCCTGCGTCCAGTTGTAGTTCTGCGTCCAGTTGTAGTTCTGCGTCAACGCATCCAGTTGTAGTTCTGCGTCGGCGCATCCAGTTGTAGTTCTGTGTTTGGTGCGTCCAGTTGTAGTCCTGCGTCCAGTTGTAGTTCTGCGTTTGGTGCGTCCAGTTGTAGTTCTGTGTTTGGTGCGTCCAGTTGTAGTCCTGCGTCCAGTTGTAGTTCTGCGTCGACGCATCCAGTTGTAGTTCTGCGTTTGGTGCGTCCAGTTGTAGTCCTGCGTCCAGTTGTAGTTCTGCGTCGACGCATCCAGTTGTAGTTCTGCGTCGGCGCATCCAGTTGTAGTTCTGCGTTTGGTGCGTCCAGTTGTAGCCTAAACGGATTTTTGATTATCAAAATGATCCCAAAAAAATAAAAAAAATAAAAGCCTTTGTATTTGCCAAATATTTAATACAGTAGTTAGTTACTTTTACTTTATTGACACAAAACATTGGGTCCAAACAATAATCGAAAACCCATGAATAAAAACTTTAACATCGTACAATATAATACGTTAAAATATACAATACACAACACAAAATCCATTTACAACAGGAGCTTTCTATTGTCCATTTGCAGACTGCGGCCATGTTTCCATCAGAGTTTGGAAGCACTCATTTTCAGTAAAGCGACGTCCTGCTGCCTCCTGCATTATGTGCTAATTCAAAACAGGTGGTACGCAGGGCAGTTGAGTGATATCTAACGAGCACTTCCAAACTCCAGCACTCCAATCGCTTGCAAGGAACTTTGTGTCCTTGCAGGTGATTCTTTTTCTAAGCTCATAACAACATGTCTACAGTGGACTTTTATGAAACAAACACTTTGAGGATAGAAAGAGAATAATTCAAGCTTTCTGTACAGCTGCAATGTTGGTGAGTTTGTCGTACAATCAGATAGGACTTTTCTGTTTGGATGAATGGGCTGCCATTGGAAGTTGCACCTAGGTAGCACCTTGCCATTAACTTATATGGTATAAGATGGCCAGTTGGCCACGGTCTGCATATGGAGAATTGCTCCAAAAGTGACAGGCAGGCATGTATAGCATACGCAAAGTCTCTCTGTTAGTGCACACAAAGAGTGAGCTCAAATCAATGCACTCACGTCCACACATCCAGTACCTCCAAAATGCCTTTTTATGTCCAACATCAATATGCAGGACACAACATTTCATACCAGCTGATATCAAGCCCTGTAGATTTATCATTTCGTGTTGCAGCAGGTGCTGGCCGGATGGGAGTGTACGTGTTTATTTTGCACTGGGCTGGCAGGATAGGATAGACATGTCATTTATTTGACCACCTATAGTGCTTCGGCTTCGGCAGACAGCCCTCCTATATATCTAAAGACCCGGGGAGATTCTAGAATAAATGTTGACCAGCGGAGAACATCTCAGCGCTGCATGCCTGCATGCGGGGAAAAAAGATATGAAAATGTAGGCTATCTGTTGAAGAGGGATGAGGTGGTGGATGCTTTAAACCATTCTGGGCGGGAACCCCTTTTGGTGTTTTAAAGCATTATGTTATGCTTTAGCTGTTGAAAAATAGCAGATCTACAAGCTGGTAGCCGCGCTCTGAACTTGTAGGTCTGCTATTTTTTGAAAAATCGTGAAAATGTGGCGCAAATCTTTGAATGTATGTTCTTCCAATGTGTACGTAACTCAAATGTTTGCTTCTGGGGGGGGGGGGGGGGGGGGTCCCTGGAACAACATATTTTCAGATGGGGGTCGGTGGCCAATTACATATATTCTTGGGGGTCCTTGACATGAAATAGTTTGAGAACCACTGATATAGAAACATAGGGTATTTCAGAAAACTGTCATGATTTATAGAAGACATTTTGTAGAATCGGATCTCGGTGGAAATGGGTTAACATGTCTCCCTGCTGACAAGAACTCTGCTCACACATTCCAAGGTGAAATAGAGGGCTGCATGCTGTACGCTGTCATATGGTCATTTCACAGATACCAAGCAACGGCACTTATCTCCTGTTTTATTCCCCCACACACACTAGCTGCCCTATCTCTGTCTGTGTGTGCATCCCTTATTTACTAGGGCAAACCAGGGAGGTAGGAAGTGTGTGTGTGCGTGCGTGCGTGCGTGCGTGCGTGCGTGCGTGCGTGCGTCCGTGCGAGAGAGAGAGAGAGAGAGCGTGGGTGGTGGTGTTGTTGGTGTGTGTGTGTGTGTGTGTGTGTGTGTGTGTGTGGGATATTCAAGATGTGGAGGAGCCAGCCTGTATGTGCATGATGAATGAGATAGTTAGAAAGCAGTTGAATTTATGGATGTGATGCAGCCATCCATCCTGGGCTGGGCTGGGCTGCATACAGTCCTGGCTGTCCCCAAGGGCATTGTAGTGTACTCCTCCGGGGGCCGGGCCAGGCCCCACACCACACCACACCACCTGAGCTGTGCTTCGTCGGGAATCCCACACAATCTGCCCACCTATGTAGATGTTTGCCCCGGTCGTCTGGGGGAAAAAAAACATCACCGCAAGCAAGCAAGCGCACCCACCCTCCTTCCTTCTCCTCCTTCCTTCTCCTCCTTCCTCCTCCTCCTTCCACCCACCCTCCTTCCTTCTCCTCCTTCCTCCTCCTTCCACCCACCCTCCTTCCTTCCTCCTTCCACCCACCCTCCTTCCTTCACCCACGTTAAAACATTTAGACCTGAAGACCATGCAGCAGGTTCTACAAAAAATGTCTTCAAAATCCTGACAGTTTTCTGAAAAAACGTACGTTTCTATATCAGTGGTTCTCAAACCATTTCATGTCAAGACAAGGACCCCCAAAAAATGACACGGCGACGTCCCCCCCCCATCTGAAAATATGTTGTTCCAGGAACCCCTCCCCCCCGCCCCCCCCCAGAAGCAAATATTTGAGTTAAAAACATCCGCTGTGAAAGAATATATATTCAAAGATTTGCACCACATTTTCCCGATTTAAAAATAAATAGCAGATCTACAAGCTTGTAGTGCGGCACTCGGTGCAGCGCTACGAGCTTGTAGATCTGCTATTTTTCAACGGCTAAAGTGTAAAATAAAAGTTAAAGTGGTTAAAAGCTATAAAGGCGACACAGATGAGTTCCAGGATTGAATGGTTTAAACAAGGATTAATTAACAGGCAATAAACACAAGCTGCTAACGCACGTTGCAATAATAACAAGGCCAAGAGGTGCCGGGTGGCGAGAGATGGCCTCCATAAATTAATGCCGCGCTCACCTTGAGCGTTAACCCATTCATGGCGGGAGGAGGAACCCCCTTTTGGTGTTTTAAAAGCATTATAAATATATACGCTTTTAAATAATATATTTAAAAGCGTTATACTTTAGCTATTCTACAAGCTCGTAGCGCGGCACCGAGTGCCGCGCTACGAGCTTGTAGGTCTGCTATTTTTTTTGAAAAATCGTGAAAATGTACAGTGCAAATCTTTGAATATATATTCATTCAGAGCGCGAATGTTTTTAACTCAAATCTTTGCTTCTGGGGGAGGGGGGGGGGGGGGGGTGTCCCTGGAACTACATATTTTCAGATAGGGGGGTCGGCGGCCAATTATAATATAATCTTGGGGGTCCCTTGACATGAAAGGTCATGAAAAAATGAAAATGTTTTGAGAACGACTTATATAAAAACATACGTTTTTCCAGAAAACATTATTTAGTAGAATGGTTCCCAGGTCTAAGTGGGCTAAACAGCACATTGTGACCTGTAATGTGGATAATGATGTCTGCCCTGTAGGTGAAATTACAGGTTGAGAGCAACGGAGAGCGTTGTGGGGCCGAGGTAATTAACCCATTCTGGACGGGACGAACCCTTTTTGGTGTTTTAAGGATTATGTTATACTAAAATAGCAGATCTTCAAGCTCGTAGCGCGGCACCCGGTGCCGCGCTACGAGCTTGTAGGTCTGCTATTTTAGACAGACAGACAGACAGACAGACAGACAGACAGACAGAGGCCCCCAAAATAGCAGACCTACAAGCTCGTAGCGCGGCACTCGGTGCCGCGCTACGAGCTTGTAGGTCTGCTATTTTAGACAGACAGACAGACAGACAGACAGACAGAGGCCCCCAAAATAGCAGATCTACAAGCTCGTAGCGCGGCTGCTATTTTTTGAATATATATTCTTTCAGAGCGAATGTTTTTAATTCAAATATTCACTTTGCTGTAAACCTAATTGCCCTTCTGGGACACTAATAAAGACCTTGAACCTTGAACTTTATGGGGGGGTCACTGGAACAACATATTTTCAAATGGGGGTCAGCGGCCAATTACATATATTTTTGGGGTTCCTTGACATGAAAATGGTTGAGCACCACTGACATAGAAACATAGGGTTTTTCAGAAAACTGGATTTAGAAGGTATTTGTAGAATCGTCGTCAGGTCTAAATGGGTTAACAAGATGGGTAAAAAATGTAAAGGGTTTAATTCTTAATCCGCCGACGGATAAGCCGATGTACTCGAGTAAAAGTGCAAAAAGTATCGGCATCAAAATAAATAAAAAAAGTACTCATTATGCAGAACGTCCGATTTCACGTTTTCAAGCTCTACATACAAAGCTCTACATTCAAGCTCTACATACAAAGCTCTACATTCAAGCTCTACATACAAAGCTCTACATTCAAGCTCTACATACAAAGCTCTACATTCAAGCTCTACATACAAAGCTCTACATTCAAGCTCTACATACAAAGCTCTACATTCAAGCTCTACATACAACGCTCTACATTCAAGCTCTACATACAACGCTCTACATTCAAGCTCTACATACAAAGCTCTACATTCAAGCTCTACATACAAAGCTCTACATTCAAGCTCTACATACAAAGCTCTACATACAAAGCTCTACATACAAAGCTCTACATTCAAGCTCTACATACAAAGCTCTACATTCAAGCTCTACATACAACACTCTACATTCAAGCTCTACATACAAAGCTCTACATTCAAGCTCTACATACAAAGCTCTACATACAAAGCTCTACATTCAAGCTCTACATACAAAGCTCTACATTCAAGCTCTACATACAAAGCTCTACATTCAAGCTCTACATACAAAGCTCTACATTCAAGCTCTACATACAAAGCTCTACATTCAAGCTCTACATACAAAGCTCTACATTCAAGCTCTACATACAAAGCTCTACATTCAAGCTCTACATACAAAGCTCTACATTCAAGCTCTACATACAAAGCTCTACATTCAAGCTCTACATACAAAGCTCTACATTCAAGCTCTACATACAAAGCTCTACATTCAAGCTCTACATACAAAGCTCTACATTCAAGCTCTACATACAAAGCTCTACATTCAAGCTCTACATACAAAGCTCTACATTCAAGCTCTACATACAAAGCTCTACATTCAAGCTCTACATACAAAGCTCTACATTCAAGCTCTACATACAAAGCTCTACATACAAAGCTCTACATTCAAGCTCTACATACAAAGCTCTACATTCAAGCTCTACATACAAAGCTCTACATTCAAGCTCTACATACAAAGCTCTACATACAAAGCTCTACATTCAAGCTCTACATACAAAGCTCTACATTCAAGCTCTACATACAAAGCTCTACATTCAAGCTCTACATACAAAGCTCTACATTCAAGCTCTACATACAAAGCTCTACATTCAAGCTCTACATACAAAGCTCTACATTCAAGCTCTACATACAAAGCTCTACATTCAAGCTCTACATACAAAGCTCTACATTCAAGCTCTACATACAAAGCTCTACATTCAAGCTCTACATACAAAGCTCTACATTCAAGCTCTACATACAAAGCTCTACATTCAAGCTCTACATACAAAGCTCTACATTCAAGCTCTACATACAAAGCTCTACATTCAAGCTCTACATACAAAGCTCTACATTCAAGCTCTACATACAAATCTCTACATTCAAGCTCTACATACAAATCTCTACATTCAAGCTCTACATACAAAGCTCTACATACAAAGCTCTACATTCAAGCTCTACATTCAAGCTCTACATACAAATCTCTACATTCAAGCTCTACATACAAATCTCTACATTCAAGCTCTACATACAAATCTCTACATTCAAGCTCTACATACAAAGCTCTACATACAAAGCTCTACATTCAAGCTCTACATACAAAGCTCTACATTCAAGCTCTACATACAAAGCTCTACATTCAAGCTCTACATACAAAGCTCTACATTCAAGCTCTACATACAAAGCTCTACATTCAAGCTCTACATACAAAGCTCTACATTCAAGCTCTACATACAAAGCTCTACATTCAAGCTCTACATACAAAGCTCTACATTCAAGCTCTACATACAAAGCTCTACATTCAAGCTCTACATACAACGCTCTACATTCAAGCTCTACATACAAAGCTCTACATTCAAGCTCTACATACAAGGCTCACGGCGTTGTGAGCCTTTGTAGATCGGCTGTTTTCAAATGGCCCGAATCGGGCTGAAGTGGTTAATGTATGTTTTGTAATGATAGTCAGAAAAAAGGTAGAAAAAAGAGAATCCTGCACAGTCTTCACTTAGGTTGGATTTTATTGCAACGTTTCGGTCGTCAGACCTTCATCAGGCATGACGACCGAAACGTTGCAATAAAATCCAACCTAAGTGAAGATTCTCTTTTTTCTACTTATCAGTTCCTGTTATCCTGTTACCTGTTACCTGTCCTTTGTAGGTGTGCAGAAGGACTTTTCCGTATTGTAATGATAGTCAAAATCTACAATATTTGGATCCGAGATGTAGTGGAGTAGAAGTAATAGTATTGCAAAATTGGAAATACTCAAGTAAAGTACAAAATACCTCAACGTTGTTCTTGAACTTAGTACAGAAGTACAGAACTGGCCGGCTGGGACAAAAATTCGGTCCGGTCATTTTCGCTCACACTTGGCCCACACCAGCCCACCACAACCAGCGCGCAGATAGCAGAAACTCTACCGCCCGCTCCGTCGAGGCACACACACACACACAAACAAGCCCTAATACCACCACTTTTACAGAACAACATAAATGATACAAACCAAACAGACAACTACACAACCCTCTGTTGCTCTCACAAGAATGATGCTGGAAAAAGGATTCCAGATAGAAGAGGGTTTATTTGTCACTCACTGATACAGGTACAGTGACATTATCATGATGGCAGAATGGCAGCACGCCCGGACCTTTCCCGGTGGCCTGCCGCCTATTGGCCTGCCTGTCCAAAAACAAAAACAAAAAAAGTATATAAGATCATAACTTGAGCGGCCCCCTACGGTCGCGGCCCCCTACGGTCGCCGCGGCCCCCTACGGTCGCGGCCCCCTACGGTCGCGGCCCCCTGCGGTCGCCGCGGCCCCCTACGGTCACGGCCCCCTACGGTCGCCGCCCCCTACGGTCGCCGCGGCCCCCTACGGTCGCCGCCCCCTACGGTCGCCGCGGCCCCCTACGGTCGCGGCCCCCTACGGTCGTGGCCCCCTACGGTCGCCGCGGCCCCCTACGGTCGTGGCCCCCTACGGTCGCCGCGGCCCCCTACGGTCGTGGCCCCCTACGGTCGCCGCGGCCCCCTACGGTCGTGGCCCCCTACGGTCGCGGCCCCCTACGGTCGCCGCGGCCCCCTACGGTCGTGGCCCCCTACGGTCGTGGCCCCCTACGGTCGCGGCCCCCTACGGTCGCGGCCCCCTACGGTCGCCGCGGCCCCCTACGGTCATCGCGGCCCCCTACGGTCGCGGCCCCCTACGGTCGCCGCGGCCCCCTACGGTCGTCGCGGCCCACCGGGAATATGCCCGGTACGTCCTGTGGCCAGTCCACCCCTGCCCAAGTAAATTTACTTAGTTACTTTCCACCACTTTATATCACATTCACACCATTATGAGAAATGGAGCGAGCAGTGAAGGCTAAGCATGATTAGCCCTGCTATAGAAATGTGTCATGAAGCGGTTTTTCCTCAGTGTTTCCTATAATAAGGCTCTATTCTATGCAGTCGTTGCCTCCTCGATGCCTCTGGCTTCATGTCTAGTAAGATCCACCTTGGCAGCACTGACTGCTTTCATGTCCTATATACCTTTTCACCTCACTTCAATTGCAACAGTTGTCTCTCATCGTCATGCACTCAGTCTGGACACAATTTGGCAAGTGACACCAACCATCCATCCATCCATCTTCAACCGCTTATCCGTAGTCGGGTCGCGGGGGGCAACAGCTCCACCAGAGAGCTCCAGACTTCCCTCTCCAGAGCAACATTAGTGACTTCGTCCTGGGGGATCCCGAGACGTTCCAAAGCCAGTGAGTCGATGTGTTTCCTCCAACTGCGTCTGCCCCGGGGTCTCCTCCCAGTGGGACAATTTACAATTTACAATTTAGGCATTTAGCAGACGCTCTTAATCCAGAGCGACTTACATTAAGCAAGAACAAAAAGCATGGGAATACATCACATATGTAAAATGCATTTATCGCGAAACATGCGTAAGCTAAGAACGTGACTAGAACATATCTATATAATGACACTATACATATAAACTATAACTAGAACATATCTATATAATGTCACTATACATATAAACTATACATATATGCTATACTATGCTGTACATATATACTATGAAGTGCTATGACTACATACAATGCACTTATTGTGCTGTCTACATGACATGCTATAAGTCTGTTTCAAATGCTATATAAGTCTAAGAAGTGCTGTCTAAGGGGGGTAGGGTAAGTGCTATGGGCCATGATGGAGTCTGAAAAGGTGGGTTTTCAGACTACGGCGGAAGATCGGGAGTGATGCTGCAGTTCTGATTGCAACGGGAAGTGCATTCCACAGTTTTGGGGCCAGAAGGGAGAAGAGTTTGGGACGTGTGGAGCGTTGTCCCGGCGTTTTTAGTGAGGGTACTTGGTCTGCCCCGGGGTCTCCTCCCAGTGGGACGTGATCCTTGGTCTGCCCCGGGGTCTCCTCCCAGTGGGACGTGATCCTTGGTCTGCCCCGGGGTCTCCTCCCAGTGGGACGTGATCCTTGGTCTGCCCCGGGGTCTCCTCCCAGTGGGACGTGATCCTTGGTCTGCCCCGGGGTCTCCTCCCAGTGGGACGTGATCCTTGGTCTGCCCCGGGGTCTCCTCCCAGTGGGACGTGATCCTTGGTCTGCCCCGGGGTCTCCTCCCAGTGGGACGTGGTCCTTGGTCTGCCCTGGGGTCTCCTCCCAGTGGGACGTGCGTCGAGGACCTCCCTATAGGGAGACGCCAGAGAGGCATCCTAACCAGATGCCCCGAACCACCTCAGCTAACTCCTTTTCCAGGCGAAGGAGCAGCGGTTCTACTCTGAGTCTCTCTCGTGTGACTGAACTTCTCACCTTTATATGGAAGATGCCAGCCACCCGTCGAAGAAAACTCATTTCGGCCGATTGTATTCGCAACCTTATTCTTTCTGTCATGACCCACACTTCATGACCATAGGTGAGAGTAGGAAGGAAGATTGCTCGGTAGACAGAGAGCTTTGCCTTCTGGCTCAGCTCTCTTTTCGTCACAACAGTGCGGTACAGCGACTGCATTGTAGGAATTCAGCAATCCAGTCAAACCCTACAGTCAAACACACAGACTTCATTATATTTATGGCCATAGGGTGTAACTTTCTAATTGTGCTACTGATCTAATACTACAAATACTATTAGCATAGAGTGACTATACAGAAATGTAGCCATTCTGCATCCTGTGAAATCAATCAAAACCTCCCACAGGCAGAAGTGCAGTCTCCTTTGACGCCATGCAAATACACGCACGTTGCTTTTGTACAAAAACACATTTTAATTTCACCTTATATATATTATATTAGCTCCCACTCCTAATTCTTCCATCATCACAACCTCAGTAATGTGTGTCCATTATCATATTTAGACCTGAGGACGATTCTACAAATTCCTTCTAAATCATTCTTGAAAAGCCCTGTTTCTGTGTCAGTGGTTCTCAACCATTTTCATGTCAAGGACCCCCAAAAATATATGCAATTGGGCCACCGACCCCCCCATCTGAAAATATGTTGTTCCAGGGACCTCCCCCAGAAGCAAATATTTGAGTTAAAAACATTCGCTCTGAAAGAATATATATTCAAAGATTTGCACCACATTTTCACGACTTTTCAAAAATAGCAGATCTACTATCTCGTAGCGTGGCACTCGGTGCCGCGCTACGAGATAGTAGATCTGCTATTTTTCAATAGCTAAAGCAGAACAGAATGCTTAGAACATCATTATCAGTCTCATTAGAAGGCTCTCATGCACATCATCATCATCATCATCACCCAGATCAGATCCTGTATTCAAATCAGATGTTTCTAATGGGCCTCTCTCTGCTGGGGTGTATCCACAGGCAGTAAGTAGCCTTGCCGAGCCATGAGGCCCATAGGGCAGGAGCCTATCTCCTGTTTCTGTAGCCATGAGGCCCATAGGGCAGGAGCCTATCTCCTGTTTCTGTAGCCATGAGGCCCATAGGGCAGGAGCCTATCTCCTGTTTCTGTAGTCATGAGGCCCATAGGGCAGGAGCCTATCTCCTGTTTCTGTAGCCATGAGGCCCATAGGGCAGGAGCCTATCTCCTGTTTCTGTAGCCATGAGGCCCATAGGGCAGGAGCCTATCTCCTGTTTCTGTAGTCATGAGGCCCATAGGGCAGGAGCCTATCTCCTGTTTCTGTAGCCATGAGGCCCATAGGGCAGGAGCCTATCTCCTGTTTCTGTAGCCATGAGGCCCATAGGGCAGGAGCCTATCTCCTGTTTCTGTAGTCATGAGGCCCATAGGGCAGGAGCCTATCTCCTGTTTCTGTAGCCATGAGGCCCATAGGACAGGAGCCTATCTCCTGTTTCTGTAGCCATGAGGCCCACAGGGCAGGAGCCTATCTCCTGTTTCTGTAGCCACGAGGCCCATAGGGCAGGAGCCTATCTCCTGTTTCTGTAGCCATGAGGCCCATAGGGCAGGAGCCTATCTCCTGTTTCTGTAGCCATGAGGCCCATAGGGCAGGAGCCTATCTCCTGTTTCTGTAGCCATGAGGCCCATATAGGGCAGGAGCCTATCTCCTGTTTCTGTAGCGTGAGGCCCATAGGGCAGGAGCCTATCTCCTGTTTCTGTAGCCATGAGGCCCATAGGGGCAGGAGCCTATCTCCTGTTTCTGTAGCCATGAGGCCCATAGGGCAGGAGCCTATCTCCTGTTTCTGTAGCGTGAGGCCCATAGGGCAGGAGCCTATCTCCTGTTTCTGTAGCGTGAGGCCCATAGGGCAGGAGCCTATCTCCTGTTTCTGTAGTCATGAGGCCCATAGGGCAGGAGCCTATCTCCTGTTTCTGTAGTCATGAGGCCCATAGGGCAGGAGCCTATCTCCTGTTTCTGTAGTCATGAGGCCCATAGGGCAGGAGCCTATCTCCTGTTTCTGTAGCGTGAGGCCCATAGGGCAGGAGCCTATCTCCTGTTTCTGTAGCCATG